>NW_027478165.1:6703636-7006666 GCF_051020975.1 Osmia lignaria lignaria
AATGCCACTTCCAGCTTAGCTGTGCAGAAGAAGAACAACAAGAAGAAGAAATATCTCGAAATATGTCCGTCAGGCCCCTTCCCTTGAGATAAATCTGCAAACATCTCGGAAACGAAGCGAGCTATGGCAAAATGTTAAGAGACCTTTTTTGTAGAGAATTAAGTTTCCTACTTTTTATGTTCTATGATATTTTTTGATCAGAAGCGTAGTTTTCGAGATATATCGAGATATTTAAAAGTTCCGAAGCCGCACCAACATAATGGAGATACAGAAACACCGTGGCCCCTTTCTTTGACATAACTCTGCACTAGTGCGAGCCGCAAATGCCACTTCCAGCTTAGCTGTGCAGAAGAAGAACAACAAGAAGAAGAAATATCTCGAAATATGTCCGTCAGGCCCCTTCCCTTGAGATAAATCTGCAAATATCTCGGAAACGATGCAAGCTATGGCAAAATGTTAAGAGACCTTTTTTGTAGAGAATTAAGTTTCCTACTTTTTATGTTCTATGATAATTTTTGTTCAGATGCGTAGTTCTCGAGATATATCAAGATATTTAAAAGTTCCGAAGCCGCACCAACATAATGGAGATACAGAAACACCGTGGCCCCTTTCTTTGAGATAACTCTGCACTATTGCGAGCTGGAAATGCCACTTCCAGTTTAGCTGTGCAGAAGAAGAACAACAAGAAGAAGAAATATCTCGAAATATGTCCGTTAGGCCCCTTCCCTTGAGATAAATCTGCAAATATCTCGGAAACGAAGCGAGCTATGGCAAAATGTTAAGAGACCTTTTTTGTAGAGAATTAAGTTTCCTACTTTTTATGTTCTATGATATTTTTTGATCAGATGCGTAGTTCTCGAGATATATATAGATATTTAAAAGTTCCGAAGCTGCACCAACATAATAGGGGTACAGAAACACCGTGGCCTCTTTCTTTGAGATAACTCTGCACTATTGCGAGCTGCAAATGCCGGTTCCAGCTTAGCTGTGCAGAGGAAGAACAACAAGAAGAAGAAATATCTCGAAATATGTCCGTCAGGCCCGTTTCTTTGAGCTGAATCTGCAAATATCTCGGAAACGAAGCGAGCTATGGCAAAATGTTAAGAGACGTTTTTTGTAGAGAATTATGTTTCCTACAATTTATGTTCTATGATGTTTTTTGATCAGAAGCGTAGTTTTCGAGATATATCGAGATATTTAAAAGTTCCGAAGCTGCACCAACATAATAGAGGTACAGAAACACCGTGGCCTCTTTCTTTGAGATAACTCTGCACTATTGCGAGCTGCAAATGCCACTTCCAGCTTAGCTGTGCAGAGGAAGAACAACAAGAAGAAGAAATATCTCGAAATATGTCCGTCAGGCCCGTTCCTTTGAGCTGAATCTGCAAATATCTCGGAAACGAAGCGAGCTATGGCAAAATGTTAAGAGACGTTTTTTGTAGAGAATTATGTTTCCTACAATTTATGTTCTATGATGTTTTTTGATCAGAAGCGTAGTTTTCGAGATATATCGAGATATTCAAAAGTTCCGAAGCCGCACCAACATAATAGAGATACAGAAACACCGTGGCCCCTTTCTTTGAGATAACTCTGCACTAGTGCGAGCCGCAAATGCCACTTCCAGCTTAGCTGTGCAGAAGAAGGACAACAAGAAGAAGAAATATCTCGAAATATGTCCGTCAGGCCCCTTTACTTGAGATAAATCTGCAAATATCTCGGAAACGAAGCGAGCTATGGCAAAATGTTAAGAGACCTTTTTTGTAGAGAATTAAGTTTCCTACTTCTTATGTTCTATGATATTTTTTGATCAGATGCGTAGTTCTCGAGATATATCAAGATATTTAAAAGTTCCGAAGCCGCACCAACATAATAGAGATACAGAAACACCGTGGCCCCTTTCTTTGAGATAACTCTGCACTAGTGCGAGCCGCAAATGCCACTTCCAGCTTAGCTGTGCAGAGGAAGAACAACAAGAAGAAGAAATATCTCGAAATATGTCCGTCAGGCCCGTTTCTTTGAGATAAATCTGCAAATATCTCGGAAACGAAGCGAGCTATGGCAAAATGTTAAGAGACGTTTTTTGTACAGAATTATGTTTCCTACAATTTATGTGCTATGATATTTTTTGATCAGAAGCGTAGTTTTCGAGATATATCGAGATATTTAAAAGTTCCGAAGCCGCACCAACATAATAGAGATACAGAAACACCGTGGCCCCTTTCTTTGAGATAACTCTGCACTAGTGCGAGCCGCAAATGCCACTTCCAGCTTAGCTGTGCAGAAGAAGAACAACAAGAAGAAGAAATATCTCGAAATATGTCCGTTAGGCCGCTTCCCTTCAGATAAATGTGCAAATATCTCGGAAACGAAGCGAGCTATGGCAAAATGTTGAGGGACCTTTTTTGTAGAGAATTAAGTTTCCTACTATTTATGTTCTATGATATTTTTTGATCAGATGCGTAGTTCTCGAGATATATCAAGATATTTAAAAGTTCCGAAGCCGCACCAACATAATAGAGATACAGAAACACCGTGGCCCCTTTCTTTGAGACAACTCTGCACTAGTGCGAGCCGCAAATGCCACTTCCAGCTTAGCTGTGCAGAAGAAGAACAACAAGAAGTAGAAATATCTCGAAATATGTCCGTCAGGCCCCTTCCCTTGAGATAAATCTGCAAATATCTCGGAAACGAAGCGAGCTATGGCAAAATGTTAAGAGACCTTTTTTGTAGAGAATTAAGTTTCCTACTTTTTATGTTCTATGATATTTTTTGATCAGATGCGTAGTTCTCGAGATATATCAAGATATTTAAAAGTTCCGAAGCCGCACCAACATAATAGAGATACAGAAACACCGTGGCCCCTTTCTTTGAGATAACTCTGCACTATTGCGAGCTGCAAATGCCACTTCCAGCTTAGCTGTGCAGAGGAAGAACAACAAGAAGAAGAAGTATCTCGAAATATGTCCGTCAGGCCCGTTCCTTTGAGCTGAATCTGCACATATCTCGGAAACGAAGCGAGCTATGGCAAAATGTTAAGAGACGTTTTTTGTACAGAATTATCTTTCCTACAATTTATGTTCTATGATATTTTTTGATCAGAAGCGAAGTTTTCGAGATATATCGAGATATTTAAAAGTTCCGAAGCCGCACCAACATAATAGAGATACAGAAACACCGTGGCCCCCTTCTTTGAGATAACTCTGCACTATTGCGAGCTGCAAATGCCACTTCCAGCTTAGCTGTGCAGAAGAAGGACAACAAGAAGAAGAAATATCTCGAAATATGTCCGTCAGGCCCCTTCCCTTGAGAGAAATCTGCAAATATCTCGGAAACGAAGCGAGCTATGGCAAAATGTTAAGAGACCTTTTTTGTAGAGAATTAAGTTTCCTACTTTTTATGTTCTATGATATTTTTTGATCAGATGCGTAGTTCTCGAGATATATCAAGATATTTAAAAGTTCCGAAGCCGCACCAACATAATAGAGATACAGAAACACCGTGGCCCCTTTCTTTGAGATAACTCTGCACTATTGCGAGCTGCAAATGCCACTTCCAGCTTAGCTGTGCAGAGGAAGAACAACAAGAAGAAGAAGTATCTCGAAATATGTCCGTCAGGCCCGTTCCTTTGAGCTGAATCTGCACATATCTCGGAAACGAAGCGAGCTATGGCAAAATGTTAAGAGACGTTTTTTGTACAGAACTATGTTTCCTACAATTTATGTTCTATGATATTTTTTGATCAGAAGCGTAGTTTTCGAGATATATCGAGATATTTAAAAGTTCCGAAGCCGCACCAACATAATAGAGATACAGAAACACCGTGGCCCCTTTCTTTGAGATAACTCTGCACTAGTGCGAGCCGCAAATGCCACTTCCAGCTTAGCTGTGCAGAAGAAGAACAACAAGAAGAAGAAATATCTCGAAATATGTCCGTTAGGCCGCTTCCCTTGAGATAAATGTGCAAATATCTCGGAAACGAAGCGAGCTATGGCAAAATGTTGAGGGACCTTTTTTGTAGAGAATTAAGTTTCCTACTATTCATGTTCTATGATATTTTTTGATCAGATGCGTAGTTCTCGAGATATATCAATATATTTAAAAGTTCCGAAGCCGCACCAACATAATAGAGATACAGAAACACCGTGGCCCCTTTCTTTGAGATAACTCTGCACTAGTGCGAGCCGCAAATGCCACTTCCAGCTTAGCTGTGCAGAAGAAGAACAACAGGAAGAAGAAATATCTCGAAATATGTCCGTCAGGCCCCTTCCCTTGAGATAAATCTGCAAATATCTCGGAAACGAAGCGAGCTATGGCAAAATGTTAAGAGACCTTTTTTGTAGAGAATTAAGTTTCCTACTTTTTATGTTCTATGATATTTTTTGATCAGATGCGTAGTTCTCGAGATATATCAAGATATTTAAAAGTTCCGAAGCCGCACCAACATAATAGAGATACAGAAACACCGTGGCCCCTTTCTTTGAGATAACTCTGCACTAGTGCGAGCCGCAAATGCCACTTCCAACTTAGCTGTGCAGAAGAAGAACAACAGGAAGAAGAAATATCTCGAAATATGTCCGTCAGGCCCCTTCCCTTGAGATAAATCTGCAAATATCTCGGAAACGAAGCGAGCTATGGCAAAATGTTAAGAGACCTTTTTTGTAGAGAATTAAGTTTCCTACTTTTTATGTTCTATGATATTTTTTGATCAGATGCGTAGTTCTCGAGATATATCAAGATATTTAAAAGTTCCGAAGCCGCACCAACATAATAGAGATACAGAAACACCGTGGCCCCTTTCTTTGAGATAACTCTGCACTAGTGCGAGCCGCAAATGCCACTTCCAACTTAGCTGTGCAGAAGAAGAACAACAAGAAGAAGAAATATCTCGAAATATGTCCGTCAGGCCCCTTCCCTTGAGATAAATCTGCAAATATCTCGGAAACGAAGCGAGCTATGGCAAAATGTTAAGAGACCTTTTTTGTAGACAATTAAGTTTCCTACTTTTTATGTAGTATGATATTTTTTGATCAGATGCGTAGTTCTCGAGATATATGAAGATATTTAAAAGTTCCGAAGCCGCACCAACATAATAGAGATACAGAAACACCGTGGCCCCTTTCTTTGAGATAACTCTGCACTATTGCGCGCTGCAAATGCCACTTCCAGCTTAGCTGGGCAGAAGAAGAACAACAAGAAGAAGAAATATCTCGAAATATGTCCGTCAGGCCCCTTCCCTTGAGATAAATCTGCAAATATCTCGGAAACGAAGCGAGCTATGGCAAAATGTTATGAGACCTTTTTTGTAGAGAATTAAGTTTCCTACTTTTTATGTTCTATGATATTTTTCGATCAGAAGCGTAGTTCTCGAGATATATCAAGATATTTAAAAGTTCCGAAGCCGCACCAACATAATAGAGATACAGAAACACCGTGGGCCCTTTCTTTGAGATAACTCTGCACTATTGCGAGCTGTAAATGCCACTTCCAGCTTAGCTGTGCAGAAGAAGAACAACAAGAAGAAGAAATATCTCGAAATATGTCCGTCAGGCCCCTTCCCTTGAGATATATCTGCAAATATCTCGGAAACGAAGCGAGCTATGGCAAAATGTTAAGAGACCTTTTTTGTAGAGAATTATGCTTCCTACAATTTATGTTCTATGATATTTTTTGATCAGAAGCGTAGTTTTCGAGATATATCGAGATATTTAAAAGTTCCGAAGCCGCACCAACATAATAGAGATACAGAAACACCGTGGCCCCTTTCGTTGAGATAACTCTGCACTAGTGCGAGCCGCAAATGCCACTTCCAGCTTAGCTGTGCAGAAGAAGAACAACAAGAAGAAGAAATATCTCGAAATATGTCCGTCAGGCCCCTTCCCTTGAGATAAATCTGCAAATATCGCGGAAACGAAGCGAGCTATGGCAAAATGTTAAGAGACCTTTTTTGTAGAGAATTAAGTTTCCTACTTTTTATGTTCTATGATATTTTTTGATCAGAAGCGTAGTTTTCGAGATATATCGAGATATTTAAAAGTTCCGAAGCCGCACCAACATAATAGAGATACAGAAACACCGTGGCCCCTTTCGTTGAGATAACTCTGCACTAGTGCGAGCCGCAAATGCCACTTCCAGCTTAGCTGTGCAGAAGAAGAACAACAAGAAGAAGAAATATCTCGAAATATGTCCGTCAGGCCCCTTCCCTTGAAATAAATCTGCAAATATCTCGGAAACGAAGCGAGCTATGGCAAAATGTTTAGAGACCTTTCTTGTAGAGAATTAAGTTTCCTACTTTTTATGTAGTATGATATTTTTTGATCAGATGCGTAGTTCTCGAGATATATCAAGATATTTAAAAGTTCCGAAGCCGCACCAACATAATAGAGATACAGAAACACCGTGGCCCCTTTCTTTGAGATAACTCTGCACGATTGCGAGCTGGAAATGCCACTTCCAGCTTAGCTGTGCAGAAGAAGAACAACAAGAAGAAGAAATATCTCGAAATATGTCCGTCAGGCCCCTTCCCTTGAGATAAATCTGCAAATATCTCGGAAACGAAGCGAGCTATGGCAAAATGTTAAGAGACCTTTTTTGTAGATAATTAAGTTTCCTACTTTTTATGTTCTATGATATTTTTCGATCAGAGGCGTAGTTCTCGAGATATATCAAGATATTTAAAAGTTCCGAAGCCGCACCAACATAATAGAGATACAGAAACACCGTGGCCCCTTTCTTTGAGATAACTCTGCACTATTGCGAGCTGCAAATGCCACTTCCAGCTTAGCTGTGCAGAGGAAGAACAACAAGAAGAAGAAATATCTCGAAATATGTCCGTCAGGCCAGTTCCTTTGAGCTGAATCTGCAAATATCTCGGAAACGAAGCGAGCTATGGCAAAATGTTAAGAGACGTTTTTTGTAGAGAATTATGTTTCCTACAATTTATGTTCTATGATATTTTTTGATCAGAAGCGTAGTTTTCGAGATATATCGAGATATTTAAAAGTTCCGAAGCCGCACCAACATAATAGGGATACAGAAACACCGTGGCCCCTTCCTTTGAGATAACTCTGCACTAGTGCGAGCCGCAAATGCCACTTCCAGCTTAGCTGTGCAGAAGAAGAACAACAAGAAGAAGAAATATCTCGAAATATGTCCGTCAGGCCCCTTCCCTTGAGATAAATCTGCAAATATCTCGGAAACGAAGCGAGCTATGGCAAAATGTTAAGAGACCTTTTTTGTAGATAATTAAGTTTCCTACTTTTTATGTTCTATGATATTTTTCGATCAGAGGCGTAGTTCTCGAGATATATCAAGATATTTAAAAGTTCCGAAGCCGCACCAACATAATAGAGATACAGAAACACCGTGGCCCCTTTCTTTGAGATAACTCTGCACTATTGCGAGCTGTAAATGCCACTTCCAGCTTAGCTGTGCAGAAGAAGAACAACAAGAAGAAGAAATATCTCGAAATATGTCCGTCAGGCCACTTCCCTTGAGATAAATCTGCAAATATCTCGGAAACAAAGCGAGCTATGGCAAAATGTTTAGAGACGTTTTTTGTAGAGAATTATGTTTCCTACAATTTATGTTCTATGATATTTTTTGATCAGAAGCGTAGTTTTCGAGATATATCGAGATATTTAAAAGTTCCGAAGCCGCACCAACATAATAGAGATACAGAAACACCGTGGCCCCTTTCTTTGAGATAACTCTGCACTAGTGCGAGCCGCACATGCCACTTCCAGCTTAGCTGTGCAGAAGAAGAACAACAAGAAGAAGAAGTATCTCGAAATATGTCCGACAGGCCCCTTCCCTTGAGATAAATCTGCAAATATCTCGGAAACGAAGCGAGCTATGGCGAAATGTTAAGAGACCTTTTTTGTAGAGAATTAAGTTTCCTACTTTTTATCTTCTATGATATTTTTTGATCAGATGCGTAGTTCTCGAGATAGATCAAGATACTTAAAAGTTCCGAAGCCGCACCAACATAATAGAGATACAGAAACACCGTCGCCCCTCTCTTTGAGATAACTCTGCACTATTGCGAGCTGCAAATGCCACTTCCAGCATAGCAGTGCAGAAGAAGAACAACAAGAAGAAGAAATATCTCGAAATATGTCCGTCAGGCCCCTTCCCTGGAGATAAATCTGCAAATATCTCGGAAACGAAGCGAGCTATGGCAAAATGTTTAGAGACCTTTCTTGTAGAGAATTAAGTTTCCTACTTTTTATGTAGTATGATATTTTTTGATCAGATGCGTAGTTCTCGAGATATATCAAGATATTTAAAAGTTCCGAAGCCGCACCAACATAATAGAGATACAGAAACACCGTGGCCCCTTTCTTTGAGATAACTCTGCACTATTGCGCGCTGCAAATGCCACTTCCAGCTTAGCTGTGCAGAAGAAGAACAACAAGAAGAAGAAATATCTCGAAATATGTCCGTCAGGCCCCTTCCCTTGAGATAAATCTGCAAATATCTCGGAAACCAAGCGAGCTATGGCAAAATGTTAAGAGACCTTTTTTGTAGATAATTAAGTTTCCTACAATTTATGTTCTATGATATTTTTTGATCAGAAGCGTAGTTTTCGAGATATATCGAGATATTTAAAAGTTCCGAAGCCGCACCAACATAATAGAGATACAGAAACACCGTGGCCCCTTTCTTTGAGATAACTCTGCACTATTGCGAGCTGTAAATGCCACTTCCAGCTTAGCTGTGCAGAAGAAGAACAACAAGAAGAAGAAATATCTCGAAATATGTCCGTCAGGCCCCTTCCCTT
Organism: Osmia lignaria lignaria; assembly: GCF_051020975.1. NCBI lineage: Eukaryota > Metazoa > Arthropoda > Insecta > Hymenoptera > Megachilidae > Osmia > Osmia lignaria. Next base: position 6,712,416 of record NW_027478165.1, read on the forward strand.
GAGATATATCTGCAAATATCTCGGAAACGAAGCGAGCTATGGCAAAATGTTAAGAGACCTTTTTTGTAGAGAATTATGTTTCCTACAATTTATGTTCTATGATATTTTTTGATCAGATGCGTAGTTCTCGAGATATATCAAGATATTTTAAAGTTCCGAAGCCGCACCAACATAATAGAGATACAGAAACACCGTGGCCCCTTTCTTTGAGATAACTCTGCACTATTGCGAGCTGCAAATGCCACTTCCAGCTTAGCTGTGCAGAGGAAGAACAACAAGAAGAAGAAATATCTCGAAATATGTCCGTCAGGCCAGTTCCTTTGAGCTGAATCTGCAAATATCTCGGAAACGAAGCGAGCTATGGCAAAATGTTAAGAGACGTTTTTTGTAGAGAATTATGTTTCCTACAATCTATGTTCTATGATATTTTTTGATCAGAAGCGTAGTTTTCGAGATATATCGAGATATTTAAAAGTTCCGAAGCCGCACCAACATAATAGAGATACAGAAACACCGTGGCCCCTTTCTTTGAGATAACTCTGCACTATTGCGAGCTGCAAATGCCACTTCCAGCTTAGCTGTGCAGAGGAAGAACAACAAGAAGAAGAAATATCTCGAAATATGTCCGTCAGGCCAGTTCCTTTGAGCTGAATCTGCAAATATCTCGGAAACGAAGCGAGCTATGGCAAAATCTTAAGAGACGTTTTTTGTAGAGAATTATGTTTCCTATAATTTATGTTCTATGATATTTTTTGATCAGAAGCGTAGTTTTCGAGATATATCGAGATATTTAAAAGTTCCGAAGCCGCACCAACATAATAGGGATACAGAAACACCGTGGCCCCTTCCTTTGAGATAACTCTGCACTAGTGCGAGCCGCAAATGCCACTTCCAGCTTAGCTGTGCAGAAGAAGAACAACAAGAAGAAGAAATATCTCGAAATATGTCCGTTAGGCCCCTTCCCTTGAGATACATCTGCAAATATCTCGGAAACGAAGCGAGCTATGGCAAAATGTTTAGAGACCTTTCTTGTAGAGAATTAAGTTTCCTACTTTTTATGTAGTATGATATTTTTTGATCAGAAGCGTAGTTTTCGAGATATATCGAGATATTTAAAAGTTCCGAAGCCGCACCAACATAATAGGGATACAGAAACACCGTGGCCCCTTTCTTTGAGATAACTCTGCACTAGTGCGAGCCGCAAATGCCACTTCCAGCTTAGCTGTGCAGAAGAAGAACAACAAGAAGAAGAAATATCTCGAAATATGTCCGTCAGGCCACTTCCCTTGAGATAAATCTGCAAATATCTCGGAAACAAAGCGAGCTATGACAAAATGTTTAGAGACGTTTTTTGTAGAGAATTATGTTTCCTACAATTTATGTTCTATGATATTTTTTGATCAGAAGCGTAGTTTTCGAGATATATCGAGATATTTAAAAGTTCCGAAGCCGCACCAACATAATAGAGATACAGAAACACCGTGGCCCCTTTCTTTGAGATAACTCTGCACTAGTGCGAGCCGCAAATGCCACTTCCAGCTTAGCTGTGCAGAAGAAGAACAACAAGAAGAAGAAGTATCTCGAAATATGTCCGACAGGCCCCTTCCCTTGAGATAAATCTGCAAATATCTCGGAAACGAAGTGAGCTATGGCGAAATGTTAAGAGACCTTTTTTGTAGAGAATTAAGTTTCCTACTTTTTATCTTCTATGATATTTTTTGATCAGATGCGTAGTTCTCGAGATAGATCAAGATACTTAAAAGTTCCGAAGCCGCACCAACATAATAGAGATACAGAAACACCGTCGCCCCTCTCTTTGAGATAACTCTGCACTATTGCGAGCTGCAAATGCCACTTCCAGCTTAGCTGTGCAGAAGAAGAACAACAAGAAGAAGAAATATCTCGAAATATGTCCGTCAGGCCCCTTCCCTGGAGATAAATCTGCAAATATCTCGGAAACGAAGCGAGCTATGGCAAAATGTTTAGAGACCTTTCTTGTAGAGAATTAAGTTTCCTACTTTTTATGTAGTATGATATTTTTTGATCAGATGCGTAGTTCTCGAGATATATCAAGATATTTAAAAGTTCCGAAGCCGCACCAACATAATAGAGATACAGAAACACCGTGGCCCCTTTCTTTGAGATAACTCTGCACTATTGCGCGCTGCAAATGCCACTTCCAGCTTAGCTGTGCAGAAGAAGAACAACAAGAAGAAGAAATATCTCGAAATATGTCCGTCAGGCCCCTTCCCTTGAGATAAATCTGCAAATATCTCGGAAACCAAGCGAGCTATGGCAAAATGTTAAGAGACCTTTTTTGTAGATAATTAAGTTTCCTACTTTTTATGTTCTATGATATTTTTCGATCAGAGGCGTAGTTCTCGAGATATATCAAGATATTTAAAAGTTCCGAAGCCGCACCAACATAATAGAGATACAGAAACACCGTGGCCCCTTTCTTTGAGATAACTCTGCACGATTGCGAGCTGGAAATGCCACTTCCAGTTTAGCTGTGCAGAAGAAGAACAACAAGAAGAAGAAATATCTCGAAATATGTCCATCAGGACCCTTCCCTTGAGATAAATCTGCAAATATCTCGGAAACGAAGCGAGCTATGGCAAAATGTTAAGAGACCTTTTTTGTAGAGAATTATGTTTCCTACAATTTATGTTCTATGATATTTTTTGATCAGAAGCGTAGTTTTCGAGATATATCGAGATATTTAAAAGTTCCGAAGCCGCACCAACATAATAGAGATACAGAAACACCGTGGCCCCTTTCTTTGAGATAACTCTGCACTAGTGCGAGCCGCAAATGCCACTTCCAGCTTAGCTGTGCAGAAGAAGAACAACAAGAAGAAGAAATATCTCGAAATATGTCCGTCAGGCCACTTCCCTTGAGATAAATCTGCAAATATCTCGGAAACAAAGCGAGCTATGGCAAAATGTTTAGAGACGTTTTTTGTAGAGAATTATGTTCCCTACAATTTATGTTCTATGATATTTTTTGATCAGAAGCGTAGTTTTCGAGATATATCGAGATATTTAAAAGTTCCGAAGCCGCACCAACATAATAGAGATACAGAAACACCGTGGCCCCTTTCTTTGAGATAACTCTGCACTAGTGCGAGCCGCAAATGCCACTTCCAGCTTAGCTGTGCAGAAGAAGAACAACAAGAAGAAGAAGTATCTCGAAATATGTCCGACAGGCCCCTTCCCTTGAGATAAATCTGCAAATATCTCGGAAACGAAGCGAGCTATGGCGAAATGTTAAGAGACCTTTTTTGTAGAGAATTAAGTTTCCTACTTTTTATGTTCTATGATATTTTTTGATCAGATGCGTAGTTCTCGAGATAGATCAAGATACTTAAAAGTTCCGAAGCCGCACCAACATAATAGAGATACAGAAACACCGTCGCCCCTCTCTTTGAGATAACTCTGCACTATTGCGAGCTGCAAATGCCACTTCCAGCTTAGCTGTGCAGAAGAAGAACAACAAGAAGAAGAAATATCTCGAAATATGTCCGTCAGGCCCCTTCCCTGGAGATAAATCTGCAAATATCTCGGAAACGAAGCGAGCTATGGCAACATGTTTAGAGACCTTTCTTGTAGAGAATTATGTTTCCTACAATTTATGTTCTATGATATTTTTTGATCAGATGCGTAGTTCTCGAGATATATCAAGATATTTAAAAGTTCCGAAGCCGCACCAACATAATAGAGATACAGAAACACCGTGGCCCCTTTCTTTGAGATAACTCTGCACTATTGCGCGCTGCAAATGCCACTTCCAGCTTAGCTGTGCAGAAGAAGAACAACAAGAAGAAGAAATATCTCGAAATATGTCCGTCAGGCCCCTTCCCTTGAGATAAATCTGCAAATATCTCGGAAACCAAGCGAGCTATGGCAAAATGTTAAGAGACCTTTTTTGTAGAGAATAATGTTTCCTACAATTTACATTCTATGATATTTTTTGATCAGAAGCGTAGTTTTCGAGATATATCGAGATACTTAAAAGTTCCGAAGCCGCACCAACATAATAGAGATACAGAAACACCGTGGCCCCTTTCTTTGAGATAACTGTGCACTAGTGCGAGCCGCAAATGCCACCTCCAGCTTAGCTGTGCAGAAGAAGAACAACAAGAAGAAGAAATATCTCGAAATATGTCCGTGAGGCCCCTTCCCTTGAGATAAATCTGCAAATATCTCGGAAACGAAGCGAGCTATGGCAAAATGTTAAGAGACGTTTTTTGTAGAGAATTATGTTTCCTACAATTTATCTTCTATGATATTTTTTGATCAGATGCGTAGTTCTCGAGATATATCAAGATATTTAAAAGTTCCGAAGCTGCACCAACATAATAGAGGTACAGAAACACCGTGGCCTCTTTCTTTGAGATAACTCTGCACTATTGCGAGCTGCAAATGCCGCTTCGAGCTTAGCTGTGCAGAAGAAGAACAACAAGAAGAAGAAATATCTCGAAATATGTCCGTCAGACCCCTTCCCTTGAGATGAATCTGCAAATATCTTGGAAACGAAGCGAGCTATGGCAAAATGTTAAGAGACCTTTTTTGTAGAGAATAATGTTTCCTACAATTTACATTCTATGATATTTTTTGATCAGAAGCGTAGTTTTCGAGATATATCGAGATATTTAAAAGTTCCGAAGCTGCACCAACATAATAGAGGTACAGAAACACCGTGGCCTCTTTCTTTGAGATAACTCTGCACTATTGCGAGCTGCAAATGCCACTTCCAGCTTAGCTGTGCAGAAGAAGAACAACAAGAAGAAGAAATATCTCGAAATATGTCCATCAGGACCCTTCCCTTGAGATAAATCTGCAAATATCTCGGAAACGAAGCGAGCTATTGCAAAACGTTAAGAGACCTTTTTTGTAGAGAATTAAGTATCCTACTTTTTATGTTCTATGATATTTTTTGATCAGATGCGTAGTTCTCGAGATATATCAAGATATTTAAAAGTTCCGAAGCCGCACCAACATAATAGAGATACAGAAACACCGTAGCCCCTTTCTTTGCGATAACTCTGCACTACTGCGAGCTGCAAATGCCACTTCCAGCTTAGCTGTGCAGAAGAAGAACAACAAGAAGAAGAAATATCTCGAAATATGTCCGTCAGGCCCCTTCCCTTGAGATAAATCTGCAAATATCTCGGAAACGAAGCGAGCTATGGCAAAATGTTAAGAGACCTTTTTTGTAGAGAATTATGTTTCCTACAATTTATGTTCTATGATATTTTTTGATCAGATGCGTAGTTCTCGAGATATATCAAGATATTTAAAAGTTCCGAAGCCGCACCAACATAATAGAGATACAGAAACACCGTGGCCCCTTTCTTTGAGATAACTCTGCACTATTGCGAGCTGTAAATGCCACTTCCAGCTTAGCTGTGCAGAAGAAGAACAACAAGAAGAAGAAATATCTCGAAATATGTCCGTCAGGCCCCTTCCCTTGAGATAAATCTGCAAATATCTCGGAAACGAAGCGAGCTATGGCAAAATGTTAAGAGACCTTTTTTGTAGAGAATTATGTTTCCTACAATTTATGTTCTATGATATTTTTTGATCAGATGCGTAGTTCTCGAGATATATCAAGATATTTAAAAGTTCCGAAGCCGCACCAACATAATAGAGATACAGAAACACCGTGGCCCCTTTCTTTGAGATAACTCTGCAATAGTGCGAGCCGCAAATGCCACTTCCCGCTTAGCTGTGCAGAAGAAGAACAACAAGAACAAGAAATATCTCGAAATATGTCCGTCAGGCCCCTTCCCTTGAGATATATCTGCAAATATCTCGGAAACGAAGCGAGCTATGGCAAAATGTTAAGAGACCTTTTTTGTAGAGAATTAAGTTTCCTACTTTTTATGTTCTATGATATTTTTTGATCAGATGCGCAGTTCTCGAGATATATCAAGATATTTAAAAGTTCCGAAGCCGCACCAACATAATGGAGATACAGAAACACCGTGGCCCCTTTCTTTGAGATAACTCTGCACTATTGCGTGCTGGAAATGCCACTTCCAGTTTAGCTGTGCAGAAGAAGAACAACAAGAAGAAGAAATATCACGAAATATGTCCGTTAGGCCCCTTCCCTTGAGATAAATCTGCAAATATCTCGGAAACGAAGCGAGCTATGGCAAAATGTTAAGAGACCTTTTTTGTAGAGAATTAAGTTTCCTCCTTTTTATGTTCTATGATATTTTTTGATCAGATGCGCAGTTCACGAGATATATCAAGATATTTAAAAGTTCCGAAGCCGCACCAACATAATAGAGATACAGAAACACCGTGGCCCCTTTCTTTGAGATAACTCTGCACTATTGCGAGCTGTAAATGCCACTTCCAGCTTAGCTGTGCAGAAGAAGAACAACAAGAAGAAGAAATATCTCGAAATATGTCCGTCAGGCCCCTTCCCTTGAGATATATCTGCAAATATCTCTGAAACGAAGCGAGCTATGGCAAAATGTTAAGAGACCTTTTTTGTAGAGAATTATGTTTCCTACAATTTATGTTCTATGATATTTTTTGATCAGATGCGTAGTTCTCGAGATATATCAAGATATTTAAAAGTTCCGAAGCCGCACCAACATAATAGAGATACAGAAACACCGTAGCCCCTTTCTTTGAGATAACTCTGCACTACTGCGAGCTGCAAATGCCACTTCCAGCTTAGCTGTGCAGAAGAAGAACAACAAGAAGAAGAAATATCTCGAAATATGTCCGTCAGGCCCCTTCCCTTGAGATATATCTGCAAATATCTCGGAAACGAAGCGAGCTATGGCAAAATGTTAAGAGACCTTTTTTGTAGAGAATTAAGTTTCCTACTTTTTATGTTCTATGATATTTTTTGATCAGATGCGTAGTTCTCGAGATATATCAAGATATTTAAAAGTTCCGAAGCCGCACCAACATAATAGAGATACAGAAACACCGTCGCCCCTTTCTTTGAGATAACTCTGCACTATTGCGAGCTGCAAATGCCATTCCAGCTTAGCTGTGCAGAGGAAGAACAACAAGAAGAAGAAATATCTCGAAATATGTCCGTCAGGCCCCTTCCCTTGAGATAAATCTGCAAATATCTCGGAAACGAAGCGAGCTATGGCAAAATGTTAAGAGACCTTTTTTGTAGAGAATTAAGTTTCCTACTTTTTATGTTCTATGATATTTTTTGATCAGATGCGTAGTTCTCGAGATATATCAAGATATTTAAAAGTTCCGAAGCCGCACCAACATAATAGAGATACAGAAACACCGTGGCTCCTTTCTTTGAGATAACTCTGCACTATTGCGAGCTGGAAATGCCACTTCCAGTTTAGCTGTGCAGAAGAAGAACAACAAGAAGAAGAAATATCTCGAAATATGTCCGTTAGGCCCCTTCCCTTGAGATAAATCTGCAAATATCTCGGAAACGAAGCGAGCTATGGCAAAATGTTAAGAGACGATTTTTGTAGAGAATTAAGTTTCCTACTTTTTATGTTCTATGATATTTTTTGATCAGATGCGTAGTTCTCGAGATATATCAAGATATTTAAAAGTTCCGAAGCCGCACCAACATAATAGAGATACAGAAACACCGTGGCCCCTCTCTTTGAGATAACTCTGCACTATTGCGAGCTGCAAATGCCACTTCCAGCTTAGCTGTGCAGAAGAAGAACAACAAGAAGAAGAAATATCTCGAAATATGTCCGTCAGGCCCCTTCCCTTGAGATAAATCTGCAAATATTTCGGAAACGAAGCGAGCTATGGCAAAATATTTAGAGACCTTTCTTGTAGAGAATTAAGTTTCCTACTTTTTATGTAGTATGATATTTTTTGATCAGATGCGTAGTTCTCGAGATATATCAAGATATTTAAAAGTTCCGAAGCTGCACCAACATAATAGAGGTACAGAAACACCGTGGCCTCTTTCTTTGAGATAACTCTGCACTATTGCGAGCTGCAAATGCCGCTTCGACCTTAGCTGTGCAGAAGAAGAACAACAAGAAGAAGAAATATCTCGAAATATGTCCGTCAGACCCCTTCCCTTGAGATGAATCTGCAAATATCTTGGAAACGAAGCGAGCTATGGCAAAATGTTAAGAGACCTTTTTTGTAGAGAATAATGTTTCCTACAATTTACGTTCTATGATATTTTTTGATCAGAAGCGTAGTTTTCGAGATATATCGAGATATTTAAAAGTTCCGAAGCCGCACCAACATAATAGAGATACAGAAACACCGTGGCCCCTTTCTTTGAGATAACTCTGCACTATTGCGACCTGCAAATGCCACTTCCAGCTCAGCTGTGCAGAAGAAGAACAACAAGAAGAAGAAATATCTCGAAATATGTCCGTCAGGCCCCTTCCCTTGAGATAAATCTGCAAATATCTCGGAAACGAAGCGAGCTATGGCAAAATGTTAAGAGACCTTTTTTGTAGAGAATTAAGTTTCCTACTTTTTATGTTCGATGATATTTTTTGAACAGATGCGTAGTTCTCGAGATATATCAAGATATTTAAAAGTTCCGAAGCTGCACCAACATAATAGAGGTACAGAAACACCGTGGCCTCTTTCTTTGAGATAACTCTGCACTATTGCGAGCTGCAAATGCCACTTCGAGCTTAGCTGTGCAGAAGAAGAACACCAAGAAGAAGAAATATCTCGAAATATGTCCGTCAGGCCCCTTCCCTTGAAATAAATATGCAAATATCTCGGAAACGAAGCGAGCTATGGCAAAATGTTAAGAGACCTTTTTTGTAGAGAATTAAGTTTCCTACTTTTTATGTTCTATGATATTTTTTGATCAGATGCGTAGTTCTCGAGATATATCAAGATATTTAAAAGTTCCGAAGCCGCACCAACATAATAGAGATACAGAAACACCGTGGCCCCTTTCTTTGAGATAACTCTGCACTATTGCGAGCTGCAAATGCCACTTCCAGCTTAGCTGTGCAGAGGAAGAACAACAAGAAGAAGAAATATCTCGAAATATGTCCGTCAGGCCAGTTCCTTTGAGCTGAATCTGCAAATATCTCGGAAACGAAGCGAGCTATGGCAAAATGTTAAGAGACGTTTTTTGTAGAGAATTATGTTTCCTACAATTTATGTTCTATGATATTTTTTGATCAGAAGCGTAGTTTTCGAGATATATCGAGATATTTAAAAGTTCCGAAGACGCACCAACATAATAGAGATACAGAAACACCGTGGCCCCTTTCCTTGAGATAACTGTGCACTAGTGCGAGCCGCAAATGCCACTTCCAGCTTAGCTGTGCAGAAGAAGAACAACAAGAAGAAGAAATATCTCGAAATATGTCCGTCAGGCCCCTTCCCTTGAGATATATCTGCAAATATCTCGGAAACGAAGCAAGCTATGGCAAAATGTTAAGAGACCGTTTTTGTAGAGAATTATGTTTCCTACTTTTTATGTTCTATGATATTTTTTGATCAGACGTGTAGTTCTCGAGATATATCAAGATATTTAAAAGTTCCGAAGCCGCACCAACATAATAGAGATACAGAAACACCGTGGCCCCTTTCTTTGAGATAACTCTGCACTAGTGCGAGCCGCAAATGCCACTTCCAGCTTAGCTGTGCAGAAGAAGAACAACAAGAAGAAGAAATATCTCGACATATGTCCGTTAGGCCCCTTCCCTTGAGATAAATCTGCAAATATCTCGGAAACGAAGCGAGCTATGGCAAAATGTTAAGAGACCTTTTTTGTAGAGAATTAAGTTTCCTACTTTTTATGGTCTATGATATTTTTTGATCAGATGCGTAGTTCTCGAGATATATCAAGATATTTAAAAGTTCCGAAGCCGCACCAACATAATAGAGATACAGAAACACCGTGGCCCCTTTCTTTGAGATAACTCTGCACTATTGCGAGCTGTAAATGCCACTTCCAGCTTAGCTGTGCAGAAGAAGAACAACAAGAAGAAGAAATATCTCGAAATATGTCCGTCAGGCCCCTTCCCTTGAGATATATCTGCAAATATCTCTGAAACGAAGCGAGCTATGGCAAAATGTTAAGAGACCTTTTTTGTAGAGAATTATGTTTCCTACAATTTATGTTCTATGATATTTTTTGATCAGAAGCGTAGTTTTCGAGATATATCGAGATATTTAAAAGTTCCGAAGCCGCACCAACATAATAGTGCTACAGAAACACCGTGGCCCCTTTCTTTGAGATAACTCTGCACTATTGCGAGCTGCAAATGCCACTTCCAGCTTAGCTGTGCAGAGGAAGAACAACAAGAAGAAGAAATATCTCGAAATATGTCCGTCAGGCCAGTTCCTTTGAGCTGAATCTGCAAATATCTCGGAAACGAAGCGAGCTATGGCAAAATCTTAAGAGACGTTTTTTGTAGAGAATTATGTTTCCTACAATTTATGTTCTATGATATTTTTTGATCAGAAGCGTAGTTTTCGAGATATATCAAGATATTTAAAAGTTCCGAAGCCGCACCAACATAATAGAGATACAGAAACACCGTGGCCCCTTTCTTTGAGATAACTCTGCAATAGTGCGAGCCGCAAATGCCACTTCCAGCTTAGCTGTGCAGAAGAAGAACAACAAGAAGAAGAAATATCTCGAAATATGTCCGTCAGGCCCCTTCCCTTGAGATATATCTGCAAATATCTCGGAAACGAAGCGAGCTATGGCAAAATGTTAAGAGACCTTTTTTGTAGAGAATTAAGTTTCCTACTTTTTATGTTCTATGATATTTTTTGATCAGATGCGCAGTTCTCGAGATATATCAAGATATTTAAAAGTTCCGAAGCCGCACCAACATAATGGAGATACAGAAACACCGTGGCCCCTTTCTTTGAGATAACTCTGCACTATTGCGAGCTGGAAATGCCACTTCCAGTTTAGCTGTGCAGAAGAAGAACAACAAGAAGAAGAAATATCACGAAATATGTCCGTTAGGCCCCTTCCCTTGAGATAAATCTGCAAATATCTCGGAAACGAAGCGAGCTATGGCAAAATGTTAAGAGACCTTTTTTGTAGAGAATTAAGTTTCCTCCTTTTTATGTTCTATGATATTTTTTGATCAGAAGCGCAGTTCACGAGATATATCAAGATATTTAAAAGTTCCGAAGCCGCACCAACATAATAGAGATACAGAAACACCGTGGCCCCTTTCTTTGAGATAACTCTGCACTATTGCGAGCTGCAAATGCCACTTCCAGCTTAGCTGTGCAGAAGAAGAACAACAAGAAGAAGAAATATCTCGAAATATGTCCGTCAGGCCCCTTCCCTTGAGATAAATCTGGAAATATCTCGGAAACGAAGAGAGTTATGGCAAAATGTTAAGAGACCTTTTTTGTAGAGAATTAAGTTTCCTACTTTTCATGTTCTATGATATTTTTTGATCAGATGCGTAGTTCTCGAGATATATCAAGATATTTAAAAGTTCCGAAGCCGCACCAACATAATAGAGATACAGAAACACCGTGGCCCCTATCTTTGAGATAACTCTGCACTATTGCGAGCTGTAAATGCCACTTCCAGCTTAGCTGTGCAGAAGAAGAACAACAAGAAGAAGAAATATCTCGAAATATGTCCGTCAGGCCCCTTCCCTTGAGATATATCTGCAAATATCTCGGAAACGAAGCGAGCTATGGCAAAATCTTAAGAGACCTTTTTTGTAGAGAATTAAGTTTCCTACTTTTTATGTTCTATGATATTTTTTGATCAGATGCGTAGTTCTCGAGATATATCAAGATATTTAAAAGTTCCGAAGCCGCACCAACATAATAGAGATACAGAAACACCGTGGCCCCTTTCTTTGAGATAACTCTGCACTAGTGCGAGCCGCAAATGCCACTTCCAGCTTAGCTGTGCAGAAGAAGAACAACAAGAAGAAGAAATATCTCGAAATATGTCCGTCAGGCCCCTTCCCTTGAGATAAATCTGCAAATATCTCGGAAACGAAGCGAGCTATTGCAAAACGTTAAGAGACCTTTTTTGTAGAGAATTAAGTATCCTACTTTTTATGTTCTATGATATTTTTTGATCAGATGCGTAGTTCTCGAGATATATCAAGATATTTAAAAGTTCCGAAGCCGCACCAACATAATAGAGATACAGAAACACCGTAGCCCCTTTCTTTGAGATAACTCTGCACTATTGCGAGCTGCAAATGCCACTTCCAGCTTAGCTGTGCAGAGGAAGAACAACAAGAAGAAGAAATATCTCGAAATATGTCCGTCAGGCCAGTTCCTTTGAGCTGAATCTGCAAATATCTCGGAAACGAAGCGAGCTATGGCAAAATGTTAAGAGACGTTTTTTGTAGAGAATTATGTTTCCTACAATTTATGTTCTATGATATTTTTTGATCAGAAGCGTAGTTTTCGAGATATATCGAGATATTTAAAAGTTCCGAAGACGCACCAACATAATAGAGATACAGAAACACCGTGGCCCCTTTCCTTGAGATAACTGTGCACTAGTGCGAGCCGCAAATGCCACTTCCAGCTTAGCTGTGCAGAAGAAGAACAACAAGAAGAAGAAATATCTCGAAATATGTCCGTCAGGCCCCTTCCCTTGAGATATATCTGCAAATATCTCGGAAACGAAGCGAGCTATGGCAAAATGTTAAGAGACCGTTTTTGTAGAGAATTATGTTTCCTACTTTTTATGTTCTATGATATTTTTTGATCAGACGTGTAGTTCTCGAGATATATCAAGATATTTAAAAGTTCCGAAGCCGCACCAACATAATAGAGATACAGAAACACCGTGGCCCCTTTCTTTGAGATAACTCTGCACTAGTGCGAGCCGCAAATGCCACTTCCAGCTTAGCTGTGCAGAAGAAGAACAACAAGAAGAAGAAATATCTCGAAATATGTCCGTCAGGCCCCTTCCCTTGAGATAAATGTGCAAATATCTCGGAAACGAAGCGAGCTATGGCAAAATGTTGAGAGACCTTTTTTGTAGAGAATTAAGTTTCCTACTTTTTATGTTCTATGATATTTTTTGATCAGATGCGTAGTTCTCGAGATATATCAAGATATTTAAAAGTTCCGAAGCCGCACCAACATAATAGAGATACAGAAACACCGTGGCCCCTTTCTTTGAGATAACTCTGCACTATTGCGAGCTGCAAATGCCACTTCCAGCTTAGCTGTGCAGAAGAAGAACAACAAGAAGAAGAAATATCTCGAAATATGTCCGTCAGGCCCCTTCCCTTGAGATAAATCTGCAAATATCTCGGAAGCGAAGCGAGCTATGGCAAAACGTTAAGAGACCTTTTTTGTAGAGAATTAAGTTTCCTACTTTTTATGTTCTATGATATTTTTTGATCAGATGCGTAGTTCTCGAGATATATCAAGATATTTAAAAGTTCCGAAGCCGCACCAACATAATAGAGATACAGAAACACCGTGGCCCCTTTCTTTGAGATAACTCTGCACTATTGGGAGCTGCAAATGCCACTTCCAGCTTAGCTGTGCAGAAGAAGAACAACAAGAAGAAGAAATATCTCGAAATATGTCCGTCAAGCCCCTTCCCTTGAGATAAATATGCAAATATCTCGGAAACAAAGAGAGCTATGGCAAAATGTTAAGAGACCTTTTTTGTAGAGAATTAAGTTTCCTACAATTTATGTTCTATGATATTTTTTGATCAGAAGCGTAGTTTTCGAGATATATCGAGATATTTAAAAGTTCCGAAGCCGCACCAACATAATAGAGATACAGAAACACCGTGGCCCCTTTCTTTAAGATAACTCTGCACTATTGCGAGCTGCAAATGCCACTTCCAGGTTAGCTGTGCAGAAGAAGAACAACAAGAAGAAGAAATATCTCGAAATATGTCCGTCAGGCCCCTTCCCTTGAGATATATCTGCAAATATCTCGGAAACGAAGCGAGCTATGGCAAAATGTTAAGAGAACTTTTTTGTAGAGAATTATGTTTCCTACAATTTGTGTTCTATGATATTTTTTGATCAGAAGCGTAGTTTTCGAGATATATCGAGATATTTAAAAGTTCCGAAGCCGCACCAACATAATAGAGATACAGAAACACCGTGGCCCCTTTCTTTGAGATAACTCTGCACTAGTGCGAGCCGCAAATGCCACTTCCAGCTTAGCTGTGCAGAAGAAGAACAACAAGAAGAAGAAATATCTCGAAATATGTCCGTTAGGCCCCTTCCCTTGAGATAAACCTGCAAATATCTCGGAAACGAAGCGAGCTATGGCAAAATGTTAAGAGACCTTTTTTGTAGAGAATTAAGTTTCCTACTTTTTATGTTCTATGATATTTTTTGATCAGATGCGTAGTTCTCGAGATATATCAAGATATTTAAAAGTTCCGAAGCCGCACCAACATAATAGAGATACAGAAACACCGTGGCCCCTTTCTTTGAGATAACTCTGCACTATTGGGAGCTGCAAATGCCACTTCCAGCTTAGCTGTGCAGAAGAAGAACAACAAGAAGAAGAAATATCTCGAAATATGTCCGTCAGGCCCCTTCCCTTGAGATAAATCTGCAAATATCTCGGAAACGAAGAGAGCTATGGCAAAATGTTAAGAGACCTTTTTTGTAGAGAATTATGTTTCCTACAATTTATGTTCTATGATATTTTTTGATCAGAAGCGTAGTTTTCGAGATATATCGAGATATTTAAAAGTTCCGAAGCCGCACCAACATAATAGAGATACAGAAACACCGTGGCCCCTTTCTTTGAGATAACTCTGCACTAGTGCGAGCCGCAAATGCCACTTCCAGCTTAGCTGTGCAGAAGAAGAACAACAAGAAGAAGAAATATCTCGAAATATGTCCGTCATGCCCCTTCCCTTGAGATAAATCTGCAAATATCTCGGAAACGAAGCGAGCTATGGCAAAATGTTAAGAGACCTTTTTTGTAGAGTATTAAGTTTCCTACTTTTTATGCTCTATGATAATTTTTGATCAGATGCGTAGTTCTCGAGATATATCAAGATATTTAAAAGTTCCGAAGCCGCACCAACATAATAGAGATACAGAAACACCGTGGCCCCTTTCTTTGAGATAACGCTGCACTAGTGCGAGCCGCAAATGCCACTTCCAGCTTAGCTGTGCAGAAGAAGAACAACAAGAAGAAGAAATATCTCGAAATATGTCCGTCAGGCCCCTTCCCTTGAGATAAATCTGCAAATATCTCGGAAACCAAGCGAGCTATGGCAAAATGTTAAGAGACCTTTTTTGTAGAGAATTAAGTTTCCTACTTTTTATGTTCTATGATATTTTTTGATCAGATGCGTAGTTCTCGAGATATATCAAGATATTTAAAAGTTCCGAAGCCGCACCAACATAATAGAGATACAGAAACACCGTGGCCCCTTTCTTTGAGATAACTCTGCACTATTGGGAGCTGCAAATGCCACTTCCAGCTTAGCTGTGCAGAAGAAGAACAACAAGAAGAAGAAATATCTCGAAATATGTCCGTCAGGCCCCTTCCCTTGAGATATATCTGCAAATATCTCGGAAACGAAGCGAGCTATGGCAAAATGTTAAGAGACCTTTTTTGTAGAGAATTATGTTTCCTACAATTTATGTTCTATGATATTTTTTGATCAGAAGCGTAGTTTTCGAGATATATCGAGATATTTAAAAGTTCCGAAGCCGCACCAACATAATAGAGATACAGAAACACCGTGGCCCCTTTCTTTGAGATAACTCTGCACTAGTGCGAGCCGCAAATGCCACTTCCAGCTTAGCTGTGCAGAAGAAGAACAACAAGAAGAAGAAATATCTCGAAATATGTCCGTCGGGCCCCTTCCCTTGAGATAAATCTGCAAATATCTCGGAAACGAAGAGAGCTATGGCAAAATGTTAAGAGACCTTTTTTGTAGAGAATTAAGTTTCCTACAATTTATGTTCTATGATATTTTTTGATCAGAAGCGTAGTTTTCGAGATATATCGAGATATTTAAAAGTTCCGAAGCCGCACCAACATAATAGAGATACAGAAACACCGTGGCCCCTTCCTTTGAGATAACTTTGCACTATTGCGAGCTGTAAATGCCACTTTCAGCTTAGCTGTGCAGAAGAAGAACAACAAGAAGAAGAAATATCTCGAAATATGTCCGTCATGCCCCTTCCCTTGAGATAAATCTGCAAATATCTCGGAAACGAAGCGAGCTATGGGAAAATGTTAAGAGACCTTTTTTGTAGAGAATTAAGTTTCCTACTTTTTATGTTCTATGATATTTTTTGATCAGATGCGTAGTTCTCGAGATATATCAAGATATTTAAAAGTTCCGATGCCGCACCAACATAATAGAGATACAGAAACACCGTGGCCCCTTTCTTTGAGACAACTGTGCACTAGTGCGAGCCGCAAATGCCACTTCCAGCTTAGCTGTGCAGAAGAAGAACAACAAGAAGAAGAAATATCTCGAAATATGTGCGTCAGGCCCCTTCCCTTGAGATAAATCTGCAAATATCTCGGAAACGAAGCGAGCTATGGCAAAATGTTAAGAGACCGTTTTTGTAGAGAATTAAGTTTCCTACTTTTTATGTTCTATGATATTTTTTGATCAGATGCGTAGTTCTCGAGATATATCAAGATATTTAAAAGTTCCGAAGCCGCACCAACATAATAGAGATACAGAAACACCGTGGCCCCTTTCTTTGAGATAACTCTGCACTATTGCGAGCTGCAAATGCCACTTCCAGCTTAGCTGTGCAGAAGAAGAACAACAAGAATAAGAAATATCTCGAAATATGTCCGTCAGGACCCTTCCCTTGAGATAAATCTGCAAATATCTCGGAAACGAAGAGAGCTATGGCAAAATGTTAAGAGACCTTTTCTGTAGAGAATTAAGTTTCCTACTTTTTATGTTCTATGATATTTTTTGATCAGATGCGTAGTTCTCGAGATATATCAAGATATTTAAAAGTTCCGAAGCCGCACCAACATAATAGAGATACAGAAACACCGTGGCCCCCTTCTTTGAGATAACTCTGCACTATTGCGAGCTGCAAATGCCACTTCCAGCTTAGCTGTGCAGAAGAAGAACAACAAGAAGAAGAAATATCTCGAAATATGTCCGTCAGGCCCCTTCCCTTGAGATAAATCTGCAAATATCTCGGAAACGAAGCGAGCTATGGCAAAATGTTAAGAGACCTTTTTTGTAGAGAATTATGTTTCCTACAATTTATGTTCTATGATATTTTTTGATCAGAAGCGTAGTTTTCGAGATATATCGAGATATTTAAAAGTTCCGAAGCCGCACCAACATAATAGAGATACAGAAACACCGTGGCCCCTTTCTTTGAGATAACTCTGCACTAGTGCGAGCCGCAAATGCCACTTCCAGCTTAGCTGTGCAGAAGAAGAACAACAAGAAGAAGAAATATCTCGAAATATGTCCGTCAGGCCCCTTCCCTTGAGATAAATCTGCAAATATCTCGGAAACGAAGAGAGCTATGGCAAAATGTTAAGAGACCTTTTTTGTAGAGAATTAAGTTTCCTACTTTTTATGTTCTATGATATTTTTTGATCAGAAGCGTAGTTTTCGAGATATATCGAGATATTTAAAAGTTCCGAAGCCGCACCAACATAATAGAGATACAGAAACACCGTGACCCCTTTCTTTGAGATAACTCTGCACTAGTGCGAGCCGCAAATGCCACTTCCAGCTTAGCTGTGCAGAAGAAGAACAACAAGAAGAAGAAATATCTCGAAATATGTCCGTCATGCCCCTTCCCTTGAGATAAATCTGCAAATATCTCGGAAACGAAGAGAGCTATGGCAAAATGTTAAGAGACCTTTTTTGTAGAGAATTAAGTGTCCTACTTTTTATGTTCTATGATATTTTTTGATCAGATGCGTAGTTCTCGAGATATATCAAGATATTTAAAAGTTCCGAAGCCGCACCAACAGAATAGAGATACAGAAACACCGTGGGCCCCTTCTTTGAGATAACTCTGCACTATTGCGAGCTGCAAATGCCACTTCCAGCTTAGCTGTGCAGAAGAAGAACAACAAGAAGAAGAAATATCTCGAAATATGTCCGTCAGGCCCCTTCCCTTGAGATAAATCTGCAAATATCTCGGAAACGAAGCGAGCTATGGCAAAATGTTAAGAGACCTTTTTTGTAGAGAATTAAGTTTTCCACTTTTTATGTTCTATGATATTTTTTGATCAGATGCGTAGTTCTCGAGATATATCAAGATATTTAAAAGTTCCGAAGCCGCACCAACATAATAGAGATACAGAAACACCGTGGCCCCTTTCTTTGAGATAACTCTGCACTATTGCGAGCTGCAAATGCCACTTCCAGGTTAGCTGTGCAGAAGAAGAACAACAAGAAGAAGAAATATCTCGAAATATGTCCGTCAGGCCCCTTCCCTTGAGATATATCTGCAAATATCTCGGAAACGAAGCGAGCTATGGCAAAATGTTAAGAGACCTTTTTTGTAGAGAATTATGTTTCCTACAATTTATGTTCTATGATATTTTTTGATCAGAAGCGTAGTTTTCGAGATATATCGAGATATTTAAAAGTTCCGAAGCCGCACCAACATAATAGAGATACAGAAACACCGTGGCCCCTTTCTTTGAGATAACTCTGCACTAGTGCGAGCCGCAAATGCCACTTCCAGCTTAGCTGTGCAGAAGAAGAACAACAAGAATAAGAAATATCTCGAAATATGTCCGTCAGGACCCTTCCCTTGAGATAAATCTGCAAATATCTCGGAAACGAAGAGAGCTATGGCAAAATGTTAAGAGACCTTTTCTGTAGAGAATTAAGTTTCCTACTTTTTATGTTCTATGATATTTTTTGATCAGATGCGTAGTTCTCGAGATATATCAAGATATTTAAAAGTTCCGAAGCCGCACCAACATAATAGAGATACAGAAACACCGTGGCCCCCTTCTTTGAGATAACTCTGCACTATTGCGAGCTGCAAATGCCACTTCCAGCTTAGCTGTGCAGAAGAAGAACAACAAGAAGAAGAAATATCTCGAAATATGTCCGTCAGGCCCCTTCCCTTGAGATAAATCTGCAAATATCTCGGAAACGAAGCGAGCTATGGCAAAATGTTAAGAGACCTTTTTTGTAGAGAATTAAGTTTCCCACTTTTTATGTTCTATGATATTTTTTGATCAGATGCGTAGTTCTCGAGATATATCAAGATATTTAAAAGTTCCGAAGCCGCACCAACATAATAGAGATACAGAAACACCGTGGCCCCTTTCTTTGAGATAACTCTGCACTATTGCGAGCTGCAAATGCCACTTCCAGGTTAGCTGTGCAGAAGAAGAACAACAAGAAGAAGAAATATCTCGAAATATGTCCGTCAGGCCCCTTCCCTTGAGATATATCTGCAAATATCTCGGAAACGAAGCGAGCTATGGCAAAATGTTAAGAGACCTTTTTTGTAGAGAATTATGTTTCCTACAATTTATGTTCTATGATATTTTTTGATCAGAAGCGTAGTTTTCGAGATATATCGAGATATTTAAAAGTTCCGAAGCCGCACCAACATAATAGAGATACAGAAACACCGTGGCCCCTTTCTTTGAGATAACTCTGCACTAGTGCGAGCCGCAAATGCCACTTCCAGCTTAGCTGTGCAGAAGAAGAACAACAAGAAGAAGAAATAGCTCGAAATATGTCCGTCAGGCCCCTTCCCTTGAGATAAATCTGCAAATATCTCGGAAACGAAGAGAGCTATGGCAAAATGTTAAGAGACCTTTTTTGTAGAGAATTAAGTTTCCTACTTTTTATGTTCTATGATATTTTTTGATCAGAAGCGTAGTTTTCGAGATATATCGAGATATTTAAAAGTTCCGAAGCCGCACCAACATAATAGAGATACAGAAACACCGTGACCCCTTTCTTTGAGATAACTCTGCACTAGTGCGAGCCGCAAATGCCACTTCCAGCTTAGCTGTGCAGAAGAAGAACAACAAGAAGAAGAAATATCTCGAAATATGTCCGTCATGCCCCTTCCCTTGAGATAAATCTGCAAATATCTCGGAAACGAAGAGAGCTATGGCAAAATGTTAAGAGACCTTTTTTGTAGAGAATTAAGTGTCCTACTTTTTATGTTCTATGATATTTTTTGATCAGATGCGTAGTTCTCGAGATATATCAAGATATTTAAAAGTTCCGAAGCCGCACCAACAGAATAGAGATACAGAAACACCGTGGGCCCCTTCTTTGAGATAACTCTGCACTATTGCGAGCTGCAAATGCCACTTCCAGCTTAGCTGTGCAGAAGAAGAACAACAAGAAGAAGAAATATCTCGAAATATGTCCGTCAGGCCCCTTCCCTTGAGATAAATCTGCAAATATCTCGGAAACGAAGCGAGCTATGGCAAAATGTTAAGAGACCTTTTTTGTAGAGAATTATGTTTCCTACAATTTATGTTCTATGATATTTTTTGATCAGAAGCGTAGTTTTCGAGATATATCGAGATATTTAAAAGTTCCGAAGCCGCACCAACATAATAGAGATACAGAAACACCGTGGCCCCTTTCTTTGAGATAACTCTGCACTAGTGCGAGCCGCAAATGCCACTTCCAGCTTAGCTGTGCAGAAGAAGAACAACAAGAAGAAGAAATATCTCGAAATATGTCCGTCAGGCCCCTTCCCTTGAGATAAATCTGCAAATATCTCGGAAACGAAGAGAGCTATGGCAAAATGTTAAGAGACCTTTTTTGTAGAGAATTAAGTTTCCTACTTTTTATCTTCTATGATATTTTTTGATCAGAAGCGTAGTTTTCGAGATATATCGAGATATTTAAAAGTTCCGAAGCCGCACCAACATAATAGAGATACAGAAACACCGTGACCCCTTTCTTTGAGATAACTCTGCACTAGTGCGAGCCGCAAATGCCACTTCCAGCTTAGCTGTGCAGAAGAAGAACAACAAGAAGAAGAAATATCTCGAAATATGTCCGTCATGCCCCTTCCCTTGAGATAAATCTGCAAATATCTCGGAAACGAAGAGAGCTATGGCAAAATGTTAAGAGACCTTTTTTGTAGAGAATTAAGTGTCCTACTTTTTATGTTCTATCATATTTTTTGATCAGATGCGTAGTTCTCGAGATATATCAAGATATTTAAAAGTTCCGAAGCCGCACCAACAGAATAGAGATACAGAAACACCGTGGCCCCCTTCTTTGAGATAACTCTGCACTATTGCGAGCTGCAAATGCCACTTCCAGCTTAGCTGTGCAGAAGAAGAACAACAAGAAGAAGAAATATCTCGAAATATGTCCGTCAGGCCCCTTCCCTTGAGATAAATCTGCAAATATCTCGGAAACGAAGCGAGCAATGGCAAAATGTTGAGAGACCTTTTTTGTAGAGAATTAAGTTTCCTACTTTTTATGTTCTATGATATTTTTTGATCAGAAGCGTAGTTTTCGAGTTATATCGAGATATTTAAAAGTTCCGAAGCCGCACCAACATAATAGAGATACAGAAACACCGTGGCCCCTTTCTTTGAGATAACTCTGCACTAGTGCGAGCCGCAAATGCCACTTCCAGCTTAGCTGGGCAGAAGAAGAACAACAAGAAGAAGAAATATCTCGAAATATGTCCGTCAGGCCCCTTCCCTTGAGATAAATCTGCAAATATCTCGGAAACGAATCGAGCTATGGCAAAATGTTAAGAGACCTTTTTTGTACAGAATTAAGTTTCCTACTTTTTATCTTCTATGATATTTTTTGATCAGATGCGTAGTTCTCGAGATATATCAAGATATTTAAAAGTTCCGATGCCGCACCAACATAATAGAGATACAGAAACACCGTGGCCCCTTTCTTTGAGACAACTGTGCACTAGTGCGAGCCGCAAATGCCACTTCCAGCTTAGCTGTGCAGAAGAAGAACAACAAGAAGAAGAAATATCTCGAAATATGTGCGTCAGGCCCCTTCCCTTGAGATAAATCTGCAAATATCTCGGAAACGAAGCGAGCTATGGCAAAATGTTAAGAGACCGTTTTTGTAGAGAATTAAGTTTCCTACTTTTTATGTTCTATGATATTTTTTGATCAGATGCGCAGTTCTCGAGATATATCAAGATATTTAAAAGTTCCGAAGCCGCACCAACATAATAGAGATACAGAAACACCGTGGCCCCTTTCTTTGAGATAACTCTGCACTATTGCGAGCTGCAAATGCCACTTCCAGCTTAGCTGTGCAGAAGAAGAACAACAAGAATAAGAAATATCTCGAAATATGTCCGTCAGGACCCTTCCCTTGAGATAAATCTGCAAATATCTCGGAAACGAAGAGAGCTATGGCAAAATGTTAAGAGACCTTTTCTGTAGAGAATTAAGTTTCCTACTTTTTATGTTCTGTGATATTTTTTGATCAGATGCGTAGTTCTCGAGATATATCATGATATTTAAAAGTTCCGAAGCCGCACCAACATAATAGAGATACAGAAACACCGTGGCCCCCTTCTTTGAGATAACTATGCACTATTGCGAGCTGCAAATGCCACTTCCAGCTTAGCTGTGCAGAAGAAGAACAACAAGAAGAAGAAATATCTCGAAATATGTCCGTCAGGCCCCTTCCCTTGAGATAAATCTGCAAATATCTCGGAAACGAAGCGAGCTATGGCAAAATGTTAAGAGACCTTTTTTGTAGAGAATTAAGTTTCCCACTTTTTATCTTCTATGATATTTTTTGATCAGATGCGTAGTTCTCGAGATATATCAAGATATTTATAAGTTCCGAAGCCGCACCAACATAATAGAGATACAGAAACACCGTGGCCCCTTTCTTTGAGATAACTCTGGACTATTGCGAGCTGCAAATGCCACTTCCAGGTTAGCTGTGCAGAAGAAGAACAACAAGAAGAAGAAATATCTCGAAATATGTCCGTCAGGCCCCTTCCCTTGAGATATATCTGCAAATATCTCGGAAACGAAGCGAGCTATGGCAAAATGTTAAGAGACCTTTTTTGTAGAGAATTATGTTTCCTACAATTTATGTTCTATGATATTTTTTGATCAGAAGCGTAGTTTTCGAGATATATCGAGATATTTAAAAGTTCCGAAGCCGCACCAACATAATAGAGATACAGAAACACCGTGGCCCCTTTCTTTGAGATAACTCTGCACTAGTGCGAGCCGCAAATGCCACTTCCAGCTTAGCTGTGCAGAAGAAGAACAACAAGAAGAAGAAATATCTCGAAATATGTCCGTCAGGCCCCTTCCCTTGAGATAAATCTGCAAATATCTCGGAAACGAAGAGAGCTATGGCAAAATGTTAAGAGACCTTTTTTGTAGAGAATTAAGTTTCCTACTTTTTATGTTCTATGATATTTTTTGATCAGAAGCGGAGTTTTCGAGATATATCGAGATATTTAAAAGTTCCGAAGCCGCACCAACATAATAGAGATACAGAAACACCGTGACCCCTTTCTTTGAGATAACTCTGCACTAGTGCGAGCCGCAAATGCCACTTCCAGCTTAGCTGTGCAGAAGAAGAACAACAAGAAGAAGAAATATCTCGAAATATGTCCGTCATGCCCCTTCCCTTGAGATAAATCTGCAAATATCTCGGAAACGAAGAGAGCTATGGCAAAATGTTAAGAGACCTTTTTTGTAGAGAATTAAGTGTCCTACTTTTTATGTTCTATGATATTTTTTGATCAGATGCGTAGTTCTCGAGATATATCAAGATATTTAAAAGTTCCGAAGCCGCACCAACAGAATAGAGATACAGAAACACCGTGGGCCCCTTCTTTGAGATAACTCTGCACTATTGCGAGCTGCAAATGCCACTTCCAGCTTAGCTGTGCAGAAGAAGAACAACAAGAAGAAGAAATATCTCGAAATATGTCCGTCAGGCCCCTTCCCTTGAGATAAATCTGCAAATATCTCGGAAACGAAGCGAGCTATGGCAAAATCTTAAGAGACCTTTTTTGTAGAGAATTAAGTTTTCCACTTTTTATGTTCTATGATATTTTTTGATCAGATGCGTAGTTCTCGAGATATATCAAGATATTTAAAAGTTCCGAAGCCGCACCAACATAATAGAGATACAGAAACACCGTGGCCCCTTTCTTTGAGATAACTCTGCACT
This sequence comes from Osmia lignaria lignaria, assembly GCF_051020975.1. Classification (NCBI taxonomy): domain Eukaryota; kingdom Metazoa; phylum Arthropoda; class Insecta; order Hymenoptera; family Megachilidae; genus Osmia; species Osmia lignaria. The sequence goes on from NW_027478165.1 coordinate 6,736,467, forward strand.
ATTGCGAGCTGCAAATGCCACTTCCAGGTTAGCTGTGCAGAAGAAGAACAACAAGAAGAAGAAATATCTCGAAATATGTCCGTCAGGCCCCTTCCCTTGAGATATATCTGCAAATATCTCGGAAACGAAGCGAGCTATGGCAAAATGTTAAGAGACCTTTTTTGTAGAGAATTATGTTTCCTACAATTTATGTTCTATGATATTTTTTGATCAGAAGCGTAGTTTTCGAGATATATCGAGATATTTAAAAGTTCCGAAGCCGCACCAACATAATAGAGATACAGAAACACCGTGGCCCCTTTCTTTGAGATAACTCTGCACTAGTGCGAGCCGCAAATGCCACTTCCAGCTTAGCTGTGCAGAAGAAGAACAACAAGAAGAAGAAATATCTCGAAATATGTCCGTCAGGCCCCTTCCCTTGAGATAAATCTGCAAATATCTCGGAAACGAAGAGAGCTATGGCAAAATGTTAAGAGACCTTTTTTGTAGAGAATTAAGTTTCCTACTTTTTATGTTCTATGATATTTTTTGATCAGAAGCGTAGTTTTCGAGATATATCGAGATATTTAAAAGTTCCGAAGCCGCACCAACATAATAGAGATACAGAAACACCGTGACCCCTTTCTTTGAGATAACTCTGCACTAGTGCGAGCCGCAAATGCCACTTCCAGCTTAGCTGGGCAGAAGAAGAACAACAAGAAGAAGAAATATCTCGAAATATGTCCGTCAGGCCCCTTCCCTTGAGATATATCTGCAAATATCTCGGAAACGAATCGAGCTATGGCAAAATGTTAAGAGACCTTTTTTGTACAGAATTAAGTTTCCTACTTTTTATCTTCTATGATATTTTTTGATCAGATGCGTAGTTCTCGAGATATATCAAGATATTTAAAAGTTCCGATGCCGCACCAACATAATAGAGATACAGAAACACCGTGGCCCCTTTCTTTGAGACAACTGTGCACTAGTGCGAGCCGCAAATGCCACTTCCAGCTTAGCTGTGCAGAAGAAGAACAACAAGAAGAAGAAATATCTCGAAATATGTGCGTCAGGCCCCTTCCCTTGAGATAAATCTGCAAATATCTCGGAAACGAAGCGAGCTATGGCAAAATGTTAAGAGACCGTTTTTGTAGAGAATTAAGTTTCCTACTTTTTATGTTCTATGATATTTTTTGATCAGATGCGTAGTTCTCGAGATATATCAAGATATTTAAAAGTTCCGAAGCCGCACCAACATAATAGAGATACAGAAACACCGGGGCCCCTTTCTTTGAGATAACTCTGCACTATTGCGAGCTGCAAATGCCACTTCCAGCTTAGCTGTGCAGAAGAAGAACAACAAGAATAAGAAATATCTCGAAATATGTCCGTCAGGACCCTTCCCTTGAGATAAATCTGCAAATATCTCGGAAACGAAGAGAGCTATGGCAAAATGTTAAGAGACCTTTTCTGTAGAGAATTAAGTTTCCTACTTTTTATGTTCTGTGATATTTTTTGATCAGATGCGTAGTTCTCGAGATATATCAAGATATTTAAAAGTTCCGAAGCCGCACCAACATAATAGAGATACAGAAACACCGTGGCCCCCTTCTTTGAGATAACTATGCACTATTGCGAGCTGCAAATGCCACTTCCAGCTTAGCTGTGCAGAAGAAGAACAACAAGAAGAAGAAATATCTCGAAATATGTCCGTCAGGCCCCTTCCCTTGAGATAAATCTGCAAATATCTCGGAAACGAAGCGAGCTATGGCAAAATGTTAAGAGACCTTTTTTGTAGAGAATTAAGTTTCCCACTTTTTATGTTCTATGATATTTTTTGATCAGATGCGTAGTTCTCGAGATATATCAAGATATTTAAAAGTTCCGAAGCCGCACCAACAGAATAGAGATACAGAAACACCGTGGCCCCCTTCTTTGAGATAACTCTGCACTATTGCGATCTGCAAATGCCACTTCCAGCTTAGCTGTGCAGAAGAAGAACAACAAGAAGAAGAAATATCTCGAAATATGTCCGTCAGGCCCCTTCCCTTGAGATAAATCTGCAAATATCTCGGAAACGAAGCGAGCAATGGCAAAATGTTGAGAGACCTTTTTTGTAGAGAATTAAGTTTCCTACTTTTTATGTTCTATGATATTTTTTGATCAGAAGCGTAGTTTTCGAGTTATATCGAGATATTTAAAAGTTCCGAAGCCGCACCAACATAATAGAGATACAGAAACACCGTGGCCCCTTTCTTTGAGATAACGCTGCACTAGTGCGAGCCGCAAATGCCACTTCCAGCTTAGCTGTGCAGAAGAAGAACAACAAGAAGAAGAAATATCTCGAAATATGTCCGTCAGGCCCCTTCCCTTGAGATAAATCTGCAAATATCTCGGAAACGAAGCAAGCAATGGCAAAATGTTGAGAGACCTTTTTTGTAGAGAATTAAGTTTCCTACTTTTTATGTTCTATGATATTTTTTGATCAGATGCGTAGTTCTCGAGATATATCGAGATATTTAAAAGTTCCGAAGCCGCACCAACATAATAGAGATACAGAAACACCGTGGCCCCTTTCTTTAAGATAACTTTGCACTATTGCGAGCTGTAAATGCCACTTTCAGCTTAGCTGTGCAGAAGAAGAACAACAAGAAGAAGAAATATCTCGAAATATGTCCGTCAGGCCCCTTCCCTTGAGATATATCTGCAAATATCTCGGAAACGAAGCGAGCTATGGCAAAATGTTAAGAGACCTTTTTTGTAGAGAATTATGTTTCCTACAATTTATGTTCTATGATATTCTTTGATCAGAAGCGTAGTTTTCGAGATATATCGAGATATTTAAAAGTTCCGAAGGCGCACCAACATAATAGAGATACAGAAACACCGTGGCCCCTTTCTTTGAGATAACTGTGCACTATTGCGAGCTGCAAATGCCACTTCCAGCTTAGCTGTGCAGAAGAAGAACAACAAGAATAAGAAATATCTCGAAATATGTCCGTCAGGCCCCTTCCCTTGAGATAAATCTGCAAATATCTCGGAAACGAAGCGAGCTATGGCAAAATGTTAAGAGACCTTTTTTGTAGAGAATTAAGTTTCCTACTTTTTATGTTCTATGATATTTTTTGATCAGATGCGTAGTTCTCGAGATATATCAAGATATTTAAAAGTTCCGAAGCCGCACCAACATAATAGAGATACAGAAACACCGTGGCCCCTTTCTTTGAGATAACTCTGCACTATTGCGAGCTGCAAATGCCACTTCCAGGTTAGCTGTGCAGAAGAAGAACAACAAGAAGAAGAAATATCTCGAAATATGTCCGTCAGGCCCCTTCCCTTGAGATATATCTGCAAATATCTCGGAAACGAAGCGAGCTATGGCAAAATGTTAAGAGAACTTTTTTGTAGAGAATTATGTTTCCTACAATTTGTGTTCTATGATATTTTTTGATCAGAAGCGTAGTTTTCGAGATATATCGAGATATTTAAAAGTTCCGAAGCCGCACCAACATAATAGAGATACAGAAACACCGTGGCCCCTTTCTTTGAGATAACTCTGCACTATTGGGAGCTGCAAATGCCACTTCCAGCTTAGCTGTGCAGAAGAAGAACAACAAGAAGAAGAAATATCTCGAAATATGTCCGTCAGGCCCCTTCCCTTGAGATATATCTGCAAATATCTCGGAAACGAAGCGAGCTATGGCAAAATGTTAAGAGACCTTTTTTGTAGAGAATTATGTTTCCTACAATTTATGTTCTATGATATTTTTTGATCAGAAGCGTAGTTTTCGAGATATATCGAGATATTTAAAAGTTCCGAAGCCGCACCAACATAATAGAGATACAGAAACACCGTGGCCCCTTTCTTTGAGATAACTCTGCACTAGTGCGAGCCGCAAATGCCACTTCCAGCTTAGCTGTGCAGAAGAAGAACAACAAGAAGAAGAAATATCTCGAAATATGTCCGTCAGGCCCCTTCCCTTGAGATAAATCTGCAAATATCTCGGAAACGAAGAGAGCTATGGCAAAATGTTAAGAGACCTTTTTTGTAGAGAATTAAGTTTCATACAATTTATGTTCTATGATATTTTTTGATCAGAAGCGTAGTTTTCGAGATATATCGAGATATTTAAAAGTTCCGAAGCCGCACCAACATAATAGAGATACAGAAACACCGTGGCCCCTTCCTTTGAGATAACTTTGCACTATTGCGAGCTGTAAATGCCACTTTCAGCTTAGCTGTGCAGAAGAAGAACAACAAGAAGAAGAAATATCTCGAAATATGTCCGTCAGGCCCCTTCCCTTGAGATATATCTGCAAATATCTCGGAAACGAAGCGAACTATGGCAAAATGTTAAGAGACCTTTTTTGTAGAGAATTATGTTTCCTACAATTTATGTTCTATGATATTTTTTGATCAGATGCGTAGTTCTCGAGATATATCAAGATATCTAAAAGTTCCGAAGCCGCACCAACATAATAGAGATACAGAAACACCGTGGCCCCTTTCTTTGAGATCACTCTGCACTATTGCGAGCTGCAAATGCCACTTCCAGCTTAGCTGTGCAGAAGAAGAACAACAAAAAGAAGAAATATCTCGAAATATGTCCGTCAGGCCCCTTCCCTTGAGATAAATCTGCAAATATCTCGGAAACGAAGAGAGCTATGGCAAAATGTTAAGAGACCTTTTTTGTAGAGAATTAAGTTTCCTACAATTTATGTTCTATGATATTTTTTGATCAGAAGCGTAGTTTTCGAGATATATCGAGATATTTAAAAGTTCCGAAGCCGCACCAACATAATAGAGATACAGAAACACCGTGGCCCCTTTCTTTGAGATAACTCTGCACTATTGCGAGCTGCAAATGCCACTTCCAGCTTAGCTGTGCAGAAGAAGAACAACAAGAATAAGAAATATCTCGGAATATGTCCGTCAGGCCCCTTCCCTTGAGATAAATCTGCAAATATCTCGGAAACGAAGAGAGCTATGGCAAAATGTTAAGAGACCTTTTTTGTAGAGAATTAAGTTTGCTACAATTTATGTTCTATGATATTTTTTGATCAGAAGCGTAGTTTTCGAGATATATCGAGATATTTAAAAGTTCCGAAGCCGCACCAACATAATAGAGATACAGAAACACCGTGGCCCCTTTCTTTGAGATAACTCTGCACTAGTGCGAGCCGCAAATGCCACTTCCAGCTTAGCTGTGCAGAAGAAGAACAACAAGAAGAAGAAATATCTCGAAATATGTCCGTCATGCCCCTTCCCTTGAGATAAATCTGCAAATATCTCGGAAACGAAGCGAGCTATGGCAAAATGTTAAGAGACCTTTTTTGTAGAGAATTAAGTTTCCTACTTTTTATGTTCTATAATATTTTTTGATCAGATGCGTAGTTCTCGAGATATATCAAGATATTTAAAAGTTCCGATGCCGCACCAACATAATAGAGATACAGAAACACCGTGGCCCCTTTCTTTGAGATAACTCTGCACTAGTGCGAGCCGCAAATGCCACTTCCAGCTTAGCTGTGCAGAAGAAGAATAACAAGAAGAAGAAATATCTCGAAATATGTCCGTCATGCCCCTTCCCTTGAGATAAATCTGCAAATATCTCGGAAACGAAGAGAGCTATGGCAAAATGTTAAGAGACCTTTTTTGTAGAGAATTAAGTTTCCCACTTTTTATGTTCTATGATATTTTTTGATCAGATGCGTAGTTCTCGAGATATATCAAGATATTTAAAAGTTCCGAAGCCGCACCAACATAATAGAGATACAGAAACACCGTGGCCCCTTTCTTTGAGATAACTCTGCACTATTGCGAGCTGCAAATGCCACTTCCAGGTTAGCTGTGCAGAAGAAGAACAACAAGAAGAAGAAATATCTCGAAATATGTCCGTCAGGCCCCTTCCCTTGAGATATATCTGCAAATATCTCGGAAACGAAGCGAGCTATGGCAAAATGTTAAGAGACCTTTTTTGTAGAGAATTATGTTTCCTACAATTTATGTTCTATGCTATTTTTTGATCAGAAGCGTAGTTTTCGAGATATATCGAGATATTTAAAAGTTCCGAAGCCGCACCAACAGAATAGAGATACAGAAACACCGTGACCCCTTTCTTTGAGATAACTCTGCACTAGTGCGAGCCGCAAATGCCACTTCCAGCTTAGCTGTGCAGAAGAAGAACAACAAGAAGAAGAAATATCTCGAAATATGTCCGTCATGCCCCTTCCCTTGAGATAAATCTGCAAATATCTCGGAAACGAAGAGAGCTATGGCAAAATGTTAAGAGACCTTTTTTGTAGAGAATTAAGTGTCCTACTTTTTATGTTCTATGATATTTTTTGATCAGATGCGTAGCTCTCGAGATATATCAAGATATTTAAAAGTTCCGAAGCCGCACCAACAGAATAGAGATACAGAAACACCGTGGCCCCTTTCCTTGAGATAACTCTGCACTATTGCGAGCTGCAAATGCCACTTCCAGGTTAGGTGTGCAGAAGAAGAACAACAAGAAGAAGAAATATCTCGAAATATGTCCGTCAGGCCCCTTCCCTTGAGATATATCTGCAAATATCTCGGAAACGAAGCGAGCTATGGCAAAATGTTAAGAGACCTTTTTTGTAGAGAATTATGTTTCCTACAATTTATGTTCTATGATATTTTTTGATCAGAAGCGTAGTTTTCGAGATATATCGAGATATTTAAAAGTTCCGAAGCCGCACTAACATAATAGAGATACAGAAACACCGTGGCCCCTTTCTTTGAGATAACTCTGCACTAGTGCGAGCCGCAAATGCCACTTCCAGCTTAGCTGTGCAGAAGAAGAACAACAAGAAGAAGAAATATCTCGAAATATGTCCGTCATGCCCCTTCCCTTGAGATAAATCTGCAAATATCTCGGAAACGAAGAGAGCTATGGCAAAATGTTAAGAGACCTTTTTTGTAGAGAATTAAGTTTCCTACTTTTTATGTTCTATGATATTTTTTGATCAGAAGCGTAGTTTTCGAGATATATCGAGATATTTAAAAGTTCCGAAGCCGCACCAACATAATAGAGATACAGAAACACCGTGACCCCTTTCTTTGAGATAACTCTGCACTAGTGCGAGCCGCAAATGCCACTTCCAGCTTAGCTGTGCAGAAGAAGAACAACAAGAAGAAGAAATATCTCGAAATATGTCCGTCATGCCCCTTCCCTTGAGATAAATCTGCAAATATCTCGGAAACGAAGAGAGCTATGGCAAAAGGTTAAGAGACCTTTTTTGTAGAGAATTAAGTGTCCTACTTTTTATGTTCTATGATATTTTTTGATCAGATGCGTAGTTCTCGAGATATATCAAGATATTTAAAAGTTCCGAAGCCGCACCAACAGAATAGAGATACAGAAACACCGTGGCCCCTTTCCTTGAGATAACTCTGCACTATTGCGAGCTGCAAATGCCACTTCCAGGTTAGGTGTGCAGAAGAAGAACAACAAGAAGAAGAAATATCTCGAAATATGTCCGTCAGGCCCCTTCCCTTGAGATATATCTGCAAATATCTCGGAAACGAAGCGAGCTATGGCAAAATGTTAAGAGACCTTTTTTGTAGAGAATTATGTTTCCTACAATTTATGTTCTATGATATTTTTTGATCAGAAGCGTAGTTTTCGAGATATATCGAGATATTTAAAAGTTCCGAAGCCGCACCAACATAATAGAGATACAGAAACACCGTGGCCCCTTTCTTTGAGATAACTCTGCACTAGTGCGAGCCGCAAATGCCACTTCCAGCTTAGCTGTGCAGAAGAAGAACAACAAGAAGAAGAAATATCTCGAAATATGTCCGTCATGCCCCTTCCCTTGAGATAAATCTGCAAATATCTCGGAAACGAAGCGAGCTATGGCAAAATGTTAAGAGACCTTTTTTGTAGAGAATTAAGTTTCCTACTTTTTATGTTCTCTGATATTTTTTGATCAGATGCGTAGTTCTCGAGATATATCAAGATATTTAAAAGTTTCGAAGCCGCACCAACATAATAGAGATACAGAAACACCGTGGCCCCTTTCTTTGAGATAACTGTGCACTAGTGCGAGCCGCAAATGCCACTTCCAGCTTAGCTGTGCAGAAGAAGAACAACAAGAAGAAGAAATATCTCGAAATATGTGCGTCAGGCCCCTTCCCTTGAGATAAATCTGCAAATATCTCGGAAACGAAGCGAGCTATGGCAAAATGTTAAGAGACCGTTTTTGTAGAGAATTAAGTTTCCTACTTTTTATGTTCTATGATATTTTTTGATCAGATGCGTAGTTCTCGAGATATATCAAGATATTTAAAAGTTCCGAAGCCGCACCAACATAATAGAGATACAGAAACACCGTGACCCCTTTCTTTGAGATAACTCTGCACTAGTGCGAGCCGCAAATGCCACTTCCAGCTTAGCTGTGCAGAAGAAGAACAACAAGAAGAAGAAATATCTCGAAATATGTCCGTCATGCCCCTTCCCTTGAGATAAATCTGCAAATATCTCGGAAACGAAGAGAGCTATGGCAAAATGTTAAGAGACCTTTTTTGTAGAGAATTAAGTGTCCTACTTTTTATGTTCTATGATATTTTTTGATCAGATGCGTAGTTCTCGAGATATATCAAGATATTTAAAAGTTCCGAAGCCGCACCAACAGAATAGAGATACAGAAACACCGTGGCCCCCTTCTTTGAGATAACTCTGCACTATTGCGAGCTGCAAATGCCACTTCGAGCTTAGCTGTGCAGAAGAAGAACAACAAGAAGAAGAAATATCTCGAAATATGTCCGTCAGGCCCCTTCCCTTGAGATAAATCTGCATATATCTCGGAAACGAAGCGAGCTATGGCAAAATGTTAAGAGACCTTTTTTGTAGAGAATTAAGTTTCCCACTTTTTATGTTCTATGATATTTTTTGATCAGATGCGTAGTTCTCGAGATATATCAAGATATTTAAAAGTTCCGAAGCCGCACCAACATAATAGAGATACAGAAACACCGTGGCCCCCTTCTTTGAGATAACTCTGCACTGTTGCGAGCTGCAAATGCCACTTCCAGCTTAGCTGTGCAGAAGAAGAACAACAAGAAGAAGAAATATCTCGAAATATGTCCGTCAGGCCCCTTCCCTTGAGATAAATCTGCAAATATCTCGGAAACGAAGCGAGCTATGGCAAAATGTTAAGAGACCTTTTTTGTAGAGAATTAAGTTTCCCACTTTTTATGTTCTATGATATTTTTTGATCAGATGCGTAGTTCTCGAGATATATCAAGATATTTAAAAGTTCCGAAGCCGCACCAACATAATAGAGATACAGAAACACCGTGGCCCCTTTCTTTGAGATAACTCTGCACTATTGCGAGCTGCAAATGCCACTTCCAGGTTAGCTGTGCAGAAGAAGAACAACAAGAAGAAGAAATATCTCGACATATGTCCGTCAGGCCCCTTCCCTTGAGATATATCTGCAAATATCTCGGAAACGAAGCGAGCTATGGCAAAATGTTAAGAGACCTTTTTTGTAGAGAATTATGTTTCCTACAATTTATGTTCTATGCTATTTTTTGATCAGAAGCGTAGTTTTCGAGATATATCGAGATATTTAAAAGTTCCGAAGCCGCACCAACAGAATAGAGATACAGAAACACCGTGACCCCTTTCTTTGAGATAACTCTGCACTAGTGCGAGCCGCAAATGCCACTTCCAGCTTAGCTGTGCAGAAGAAGAACAACAAGAAGAAGAAATATCTCGAAATATGTCCGTCATGCCCCTTCCCTTGAGATAAATCTGCAAATATCTCGGAAACGAAGAGAGCTATGGCAAAATGTTAAGAGACCTTTTTTGTAGAGAATTAAGTGTCCTACTTTTTATGTTCTATGATATTTTTTGATCAGATGCGTAGTTCTCGAGATATATCAGGATATTTAAAAGTTCCGAAGCCGCACCAACAGAATAGAGATACAGAAACACCGTGGCCCCTTTCCTTGAGATAACTCTGCACTATTGCGAGCTGCAAATGCCACTTCCAGGTTAGGTGTGCAGAAGAAGAACAACAAGAAGAAGAAATATCTCGAAATATGTCCGTCAGGCCCCTTCCCTTGAGATATATCTGCAAATATGTCGGAAACGAAGCGAGCTATGGCAAAATGTTAAGAGACCTTTTTTGTAGAGAATTATGTTTCCTACAATTTATGTTCTATGATATTTTTTGATCAGAAGCGTAGTTTTCGAGATATATCGAGATATTTAAAAGTTCCGAAGCCGCACCAACATAATAGAGATACAGAAACACCGTGGCCCCTTTCTTTGAGATAACTCTGCACTAGTGCGAGCCGCAAATGCCACTTCCAGCTTAGCTGTGCAGAAGAAGAACAACAAGAAGAAGAAATATCTCGAAATATGTCCGTCATGCCCCTTCCCTTGAGATAAATCTGCAAATATCTCGGAAACGAAGCGAGCTATGGCAAAATGTTAAGAGACCTTTTTTGTAGAGAATTAAGTTTCCTACTTTTTATGTTCTCTGATATTTTTTGATCAGATGCGTAGTTCTCGAGATATATCAAGATATTTAAAAGTTTCGAAGCCGCACCAACATAATAGAGATACAGAAACACCGTGGCCCCTTTCTTTGAGATAACTGTGCACTAGTGCGAGCCGCAAATGCCACTTCCAGCTTAGCTGTGCAGAAGAAGAACAACAAGAAGAAGAAATATCTCGAAATATGTGCGTCAGGCCCCTTCCCTTGAGATAAATCTGCAAATATCTCGGAAACGAAGCGAGCTATGGCAAAATGTTAAGAGACCGTTTTTGTAGAGAATTAAGTTTCCTACTTTCTATGTTCTATGATATTTTTTGATCAGATGCGTAGTTCTCGAGATATATCAAGATATTTAAAAGTTCCGAAGCCGCACCAACATAATAGAGATACAGAAACACCGTGACCCCTTTCTTTGAGATAACTCTGCACTAGTGCGAGCCGCAAATGCCACTTCCAGCTTAGCTGTGCAGAAGAAGAACAACAAGAAGAAGAAATATCTCGAAATATGTCCGTCATGCCCCTTCCCTTGAGATAAATCTGCAAATATCTCGGAAACGAAGAGAGCTATGGCAAAATGTTAAGAGACCTTTTTTGTAGAGAATTAAGTGTCCTACTTTTTATGTTCTATGATATTTTTTGATCAGATGCGTAGTTCTCGAGATATATCAAGATATTTAAAAGTTCCGAAGCCGCACCAACAGAATAGAGATACAGAAACACCGTGGCCCCCTTCTTTGAGATAACTCTGCACTATTGCGAGCTGCAAATGCCACTTCCAGCTTAGCTGTGCAGAAGAAGAACAACAAGAAGAAGAAATATCTCGAAATATGTCCGTCAGGCCCCTTCCCTTGAGATAAATCTGCATATATCTCGGAAACGAAGCGAGCTATGGCAAAATGTTAAGAGACCTTTTTTGTAGAGAATTAAGTTTCCCACTTTTTATGTTCTATGATATTTTTTGATCAGATGCGTAGTTCTCGAGATATATCAAGATATTTAAAAGTTCCGAAGCCGCACCAACATAATAGAGATACAGAAACACCGTGGCCCCCTTCTTTGAGATAACTCTGCACTATTGCGAGCTGCAAATGCCACTTCCAGCTTAGCTGTGCAGAAGAAGAACAACAAGAAGAAGAAATATCTCGAAATATGTCCGTCAGGCCCCTTCCCTTGAGATAAATCTGCAAATATCTCGGAAACGAAGCGAGCTATGGCAAAATGTTAAGAGACCTTTTTTGTAGAGAATTAAGTTTCCCACTTTTTATGTTCTATGATATTTTTTGATCAGATGCGTAGTTCTCGAGATATATCAAGATATTTAAAAGTTCCGAAGCCGCACCAACATAATAGAGATACAGAAACACCGTGGCCCCTTTCTTTGAGATAACTCTGCACTATTGCGAGCTGCAAATGCCACTTCCAGGTTAGCTGTGCAGAAGAAGAACAACAAGAAGAAGAAATATCTCGAAATATGTCCGTCAGGCCCCTTCCCTTGAGATATATCTGCAAATATCTCGGAAACAAAGCGAGCTATGGCAAAATGTTAAGAGACCTTTTTTGTAGAGAATTATGTTTCCTACAATTTATGTTCTATGATATTCTTTGATCAGATGCGTAGTTCTCGAGATATATCAAGATATTTAAAAGTTCCGAAGCCGCACCAACATAATAGAGATACAGAAACACCGTGGCCCCCTTCTTTGAGATAACTCTGCACTATTGCGAGCTGCAAATGCCACTTCCAGCTTAGCTGTGCAGAAGAAGAACAACAAGAAGAAGAAATATCTCGAAATATGTCCGTCAGGCCCCTTCCCTTGAGATAAATCTGCAAATATCTCGGAAACGAAGCGAGCTATGGCAAAATGTTAAGAGACCTTTTTTGTAGAGAATTAAGTTTCCCACTTTTTATGTTCTATGATATTTTTTGATCAGATGCGTAGTTCTCGAGATATATCAAGATATTTAAAAGTTCCGAAGCCGCACCAACAGAATAGAGATACAGAAACACCGTGGCCCCTTTCCTTGAGATAACTCTGCACTATTGCGAGCTGCAAATGCCACTTCCAGGTTAGGTGTGCAGAAGAAGAACAACAAGAAGAAGAAATATCTCGAAATATGTCCGTCAGGCCCCTTCCCTTGAGATATATCTGCAAATATCTCGGAAACGAAGCGAGCTATGGCAAAATGTTAAGAGACCTTTTTTGTAGAGAATTATGTTTCCTACAATTTATGTTCTATGATATTTTTTGATCAGAAGCGTAGTTTTCGAGATATATCGAGATATTTAAAAGTTCCGAAGCCGCACCAACATAATAGAGATACAGAAACACCGTGGCCCCTTTCTTTGAGATAACTCTGCACTAGTGCGAGCCGCAAATGCCACTTCCAGCTTAGCTGTGCAGAAGAAGAACAACAAGAAGAAGAAATATCTCGAAATATGTCCGTCATGCCCCTTCCCTTGAGATAAATCTGCAAATATCTCGGAAACGAAGCGAGCTATGGCAAAATGTTAAGAGACCTTTTTTGTAGAGAATTAAGTTTCCTACTTTTTATGTTCTCTGATATTTTTTGATCAGATGCGTAGTTCTCGAGATATATCAAGATATTTAAAAGTTCCGAAGCCGCACCAACATAATAGAGATACAGAAACACCGTGGCCCCCTTCTTTGAGATAACTCTGCACTATTGCGAGCTGCAAATGCCACTTCCAGCTTAGCTGTGCAGAAGAAGAACAACAAGAAGAAGAAATATCTCGAAATATGTCCGTCAGGCCCCTTCCCTTGAGATAAATCTGCAAATATCTCGGAAACGAAGCGAGCTATGGCAAAATGTTAAGAGACCTTTTTTGTAGAGAATTAAGTTTCCCACTTTTTATGTTCTATGATATTTTTTGATCAGATGCGTAGTTCTCGAGATATATCAAGATATTTAAAAGTTCCGAAGCCGCACCAACATAATAGAGATACAGAAACACCGTGGCCCCTTTCTTTGAGATAACTCTGCACTATTGCGAGCTGCAAATGCCACTTCCAGGTTAGCTGTGCAGAAGAAGAACAACAAGAAGAAGAAATATCTCGAAATATGTCCGTCAGGCCCCTTCCCTTGAGATATATCTGCAAATATCTCGGAAACAAAGCGAGCTATGGCAAAATGTTAAGAGACCTTTTTTGTAGAGAATTATGTTTCCTACAATTTATGTTCTATGATATTCTTTGATCAGATGCGTAGTTCTCGAGATATATCAAGATATTTAAAAGTTCCGAAGCCGCACCAACATAATAGAGATACAGAAACACCGTGGCCCCCTTCTTTGAGATAACTCTGCACTATTGCGAGCTGCAAATGCCACTTCCAGCTTAGCTGTGCAGAAGAAGAACAACAAGAAGAAGAAATATCTCGAAATATGTCCGTCAGGCCCCTTCCCTTGAGATAAATCTGCAAATATCTCGGAAACGAAGCGAGCTATGGCAAAATGTTAAGAGACCTTTTTTGTAGAGAATTAAGTTTCCCACTTTTTATGTTCTATGATATTTTTTGATCAGATGCGTAGTTCTCGAGATATATCAAGATATTTAAAAGTTCCGAAGCCGCACCAACATAATAGAGATACAGAAACACCGTGGCCCCTTTCTTTGAGATAACTCTGCACTATTGCGAGCTGCAAATGCCACTTCCAGGTTAGCTGTGCAGAAGAAGAACAACAAGAAGAAGAAATATCTCGAAATATGTCCGTCAGGCCCCTTCCCTTGAGATATATCTGCAAATATCTCGGAAACGAAGCGAGCTATGGCAAAATGTTAAGAGACCTTTTTTGTAGAGAATTATGTTTCCTACAATTTATGTTGTATGATATTTTTTGATCAGAAGCGTAGTTTTCGAGATATATCGAGATATTTAAAAGTTCCGAAGCCGCACCAACAGAATAGAGATACAGAAACACCGTGGCTCCTTTCTTTGAGATAACTCTGCACTATTGCGAGCTGGAAATGCCACTTCCAGTTTAGCTGTGCAGAAGAAGAACAACAAGAAGAAGAAATATCTCGAAATATGTCCGTCAGGCCCCTTCCCTTGAGATAAATCTGCAAATATCTCGGAAACGAAGCGAGCTATGGCAAAATGTTAAGAGACCTTTTTTGTAGGGAATTAAGTTTCCTACTTTTTATGTTCTATGATATTTTTTGATCAGATGCGTAGTTCTCGAGATATATCAAGATATTTAAAAGTTCCGAAGCCGCACCAACATAATAGAGATACGGAAACACCGTAGCCCCTTTCTTTGAGATAACTCTGCACTAGTGCGAGCCGCAAATGCCACTTCCAGCTTAGCTGTGCAGAAGAAGAACAACAAGAAGAAGAAATATCTCGAAATATGTCCGTCAGGCCCCTTCCCTTGAGATAAATCTGCAAATATCTCGGAAACGAAGCGAGCTATGGCAAAATGTTAAGAGACCTTTTTTGTAGAGAATTATGTTTCCTACAATTTATGTTGTATGATATTTTTTGATCAGAAGCGTAGTTTTCGAGATATATCGAGATATTTAAAAGTTCCGAAGCCGCACCAACAGAATAGAGATACAGAAACACCGTGGCTCCTTTCTTTGAGATAACTCTGCACTATTGCGAGCTGGAAATGCCACTTCCAGTTTAGCTGTGCAGAAGAAGAACAACAAGAAGAAGAAATATCTCGAAATATGTCCGTCAGGCCCCTTCCCTTGAGATAAATCTGCAAATATCTCGGAAACGAAGCGAGCTATGGCAAAATGTTAAGAGACCTTTTTTGTAGAGAATTAAGTTTCCTACTTTTTATGTTCTATGATATTTTTTGATCAGATGCGTAGTTCTCGAGATATATCAAGATATTTAAAAGTTCCGAAGCCGCACCAACATAATAGAGATACAGAAACACCGTGGCCCCTTTCTTTGAGATAACTCTGCACTAGTGCGAGCCGCAAATGCCACTTCCAGCTTAGCTGTGCAGAAGAAGAACAACAAGAAGAAGAAATATCTCGAAATATGTCCGTCAGGCCCCTTCCCTTGAGATAAATCTGCAAATATCTCGGAAACGAAGAGCGCTATGGCAAAATGTTAAGAGACCTTTTTTGTAGAGAATTAAGTTTCCTACTTTTCATGTTCTATGATATTCTTTGATCAGATGCGTAGTTCTCGAGATATATCAAGATATTTAAAAGTTCCGAAGCCGCACCAACATAATAGAGATACAGAAACACCGTGGCCCCCTTCTTTGAGATAACTCTGCACTATTGCGAGCTGGAAATGCCACTTCCAGTTTAGCTGTGCAGAAGAAGAACAACAAGAAGAAGAAATATCTCGAAATATGTCCGTTAGGCCCCTTCCCTTCAGATAAATCTGCAAATATCTCGGAAACGAAGCGAGCTATGGCAAAATGTTAAGAGACCTTTTTTGTAGAGAATTAAGTTTCCTACTTTTTATGTTCTATGATATTTTTTGATCAGATGCGCAGTTCTCGAGATATATCAAGATATTTAAAAGTTCCGAAGCCGCACCAACATAATAGAGATACAGAAACACAGTGGCCCCTTTCTTTGAGATAACTCTGCACTATTGCGAGCTGCAAATGCCACTTCCAGCTTAGCTGTGCAGAAGAAGAACAACAAGAAGAAGAAATATCTCGAAATATGTCCGTCAGGCCCCTTCCCTTGAGATAAATCTGCAAATATCTCGGAAACGAAGCGAGCTATGGCAAAATGTTAAGAGACCTTTTTTGTAGAGAATTAAGTTTCCTACTTTTTATGTTCTATGATATTCTTTGATCAGATGCGTAGTTCTCGAGATATATCAAGATATTTAAAAGTTCCGAAGCCGCACCAACATAATAGAGATACAGAAACACCGTGGCCCCCTTCTTTGAGATAACTCTGCACTATTGCGAGCTGGAAATGCCACTTCCAGTTTAGCTGTGCAGAAGAAGAACAACAAGAAGAAGAAATATCTCGAAATATGTCCGTCAGGCCCCTTCCCTTGAGATATATCTGCAAATATCTCGGAAACAAAGCGAGCTATGGCAAAATGTTAAGAGACCTTTTTTGTAGAGAATTATGTTTCCTACAATTTATGTTCTATGATATTTTTTGATCAGAAGCGTAGTTTTCGAGATATATCGAGATATTTAAAAGTTCCGAAGCCGCACCAACATAATAGAGATACAGAAACACCGTGGCCCCTTTCTTTGAGATAACTCTGCACTAGTGCGAGCCGCAAATGCCACTTCCAGCTTAGCTGTGCAGAAGAAGAACAACAAGAAGAAGAAATATCTCGAAATATGTCCGTCAGGCCCTTTCCCTTCAGATAATTCTGCAAATATCTCGGAAACGAAGCGAGCTATGGCAAAATGCTAAGAGACCTTTTTTGTAGAGAATTATGTTTCCTACAATTTATGTTCTATGATATTTTTTCATCAGAAGCGTAGTTTTCGAGATATATCGAGATATTTAAAAGTTCCGAAGCCGCACCAACATAATAGAGATACAGAAACACCGTGGCCCCTTTCTTTGAGATAACTCTGCACTAGTGCGAGCCGCAAATGCCACTTCCAGCTTAGCTGTGCAGAAGAAGAACAACAAGAAGAAGAAATATCTCGAAATATGTCCGTCAGGCCCCTTCCCTTGAGATAAATCTGCAAATATCTCGGAAACGAAGCGAGCTATGGCAAAATGTTAAGAGACCTTTTTTGTAGAGACTTAAGTTTCCTACTTTTTATGTTCTATGATATTTTTTGATCAGATGCGCAGTTCTCGAGATATATCAAGATATTTAAAAGTTCCGAAGCCGCACCAACATAATAGAGATACAGAAACACCGTGGCCCCTTTCTTTGAGATAACTCTGCACTATTGCGAGCTGCAAATGCCACTTCCAGCTTAGCTGTGCAGAAGAAGAACAACAAGAAAAAGAAATATCTCGAAATATGTCCGTCAGGCCCCTTCCCTTGAGATAAATCTGCAAATATCTCGGAAACGAAGAGAGCTATGGCAAAATGTTAAGAGACCTTTTTTGTAGAGAATTAAGTTTCCTACTTTTTATGTTCTATGATATTCTTTGATCAGATGCGTAGTTCTCGAGATATATCAAGATATTTAAAAGTTCCGAAGCCGCACCAACATAATAGAGATACAGAAACACCGTGGCCCCCTTCTTTGAGATAACTCTGCACTATTGCGAGCTGCAAATGCCACTTCCAGCTTAGCTGTGCAGAAGAAGAACAACAAGAAGAAGAAATATCTCGAAATATGTCCGTCAGGCCCCTTCCCTTGAGATAAATCTGCAAATATCTCGGAAACGAAGCGAGCTATGGCAAAATGTTAAGAGACCTTTTTTGTAGAGAATTAAGTTTCCCACTTTTTATGTTCTATGATATTTTTTGATCAGATGCGTAGTTCTCGAGATATATCAAGATATTTAAAAGTTCCGAAGCCGCACCAACATAATAGAGATACAGAAACACCGTGGCCCCTTTCTTTGAGATAACTCTGCACTATTGCGAGCTGCAAATGCCACTTCCAGGTTAGCTGTGCAGAAGAAGAACAACAAGAAGAAGAAATATCTCGAAATATGTCCGTCAGGCCCCTTCCCTTGAGATATATCTGCAAATATCTCGGAAACGAAGCGAGCTATGGCAAAATGTTAAGAGACCTTTTTTGTAGAGAATTATGTTTCCTACAATTTATGTTGTATGATATTTTTTGATCAGAAGCGTAGTTTTCGAGATATATCGAGATATTTAAAAGTTCCGAAGCCGCACCAACAGAATAGAGATACAGAAACACCGTGGCTCCTTTCTTTGAGATAACTCTGCACTATTGCGAGCTGGAAATGCCACTTCCAGTTTAGCTGTGCAGAAGAAGAACAACAAGAAGAAGAAATATCTCGAAATATGTCCGTCAGGCCCCTTCCCTTGAGATAAATCTGCAAATATCTCGGAAACGAAGCGAGCTATGGCAAAATGTTAAGAGATCTTTTTTGTAGAGAATTAAGTTTCCTACTTTTTATGTTCTATGATATTTTTTGATCAGATGCGCAGTTCTCGAGATATATCAAGATATTTAAAAGTTCCGAAGCCGCACCAACATAATAGAGATACGGAAACACCGTAGCCCCTTTCTTTGAGATAACTCTGCACTAGTGCGAGCCGCAAATGCCACTTCCAGCTTAGCTGTGCAGAAGAAGAACAACAAGAAGAAGAAATATCTCGAAATATGTCCGTCAGGCCCCTTCCCTTGAGATAAATCTGCAAATATCTCGGAAACGAAGCGAGCTATGGCAAAATGTTAAGAGACCTTTTTTGTAGAGAATTATGTTTCCTACAATTTATGTTGTATGATATTTTTTGATCAGAAGCGTAGTTTTCGAGATATATCGAGATATTTAAAAGTTCCGAAGCCGCACCAACAGAATAGAGATACAGAAACACCGTGGCTCCTTTCTTTGAGATAACTCTGCACTATTGCGAGCTGGAAATGCCACTTCCAGTTTAGCTGTGCAGAAGAAGAACAACAAGAAGAAGAAATATCTCGAAATATGTCCGTCAGGCCCCTTCCCTTGAGATAAATCTGCAAATATCTCGGAAACGAAGCGAGCTATGGCAAAATGTTAAGAGACCTTTTTTGTAGAGAATTAAGTTTCCTACTTTTTATGTTCTATGATATTTTGTTATCAGATGCGTAGTTCTCGAGATATATCAAGATATTTAAAAGTTCCGAAGCCGCACCAACATAATAGAGATACAGAAACACCGTGGCCCCTTTCTTTGAGATAACTCTGCACTAGTGCGAGCCGCAAATGCCACTTCCAGCTTAGCTGTGCAGAAGAAGAACAACAAGAAGAAGAAATATCTCGAAATATGTCCGTCAGGCCCCTTCCCTTGAAATAAATCTGCAAATATCTCGGAAACGAAGCGAGCTATGGCAAAATGTTAAGAGACCTTTTTTGTAGAGAATTAAGTTTCCTACTTTTTATGTTCTATGATATTTTTTGATCAGATGCGCAGTTCTCGAGATATATCAAGATATTTAAAAGTTCCGAAGCCGCACCAACATAATAGAGATACAGAAACACCGTGGCCCCTTTCTTTGAGATAACTCTGCACTATTGCGAGCTGCAAATGCCACTTCCAGCTTAGCTGTGCAGAAGAAGAACAACAAGAAGAAGAAATATCTCGAAATATGTCCGTCAGGCCCCTTCCCTTGAGATAAATCTGCAAATATCTCGGAAACGAAGAGCGCTATGGCAAAATGTTAAGAGACCTTTTTTGTAGAGAATTAAGTTTCCTACTTTTTATGTTCTATGATATTCTTTGATCAGATGCGTAGTTCTCGAGATATATCAAGATATTTAAAAGTTCCGAAGCCGCACCAACATAATAGAGATACAGAAACACCGTGGCCCCCTTCTTTGAGATAACTCTGCACTATTGCGAGCTGGAAATGCCACTTCCAGTTTAGCTGTGCAGAAGAAGAACAACAAGAAGAAGAAATATCTCGAAATATGTCCGTTAGGCCCCTTCCCTTCAGATAAATCTGCAAATATCTCGGAAACGAAGCGAGCTATGGCAAAATGTTAAGAAACCTTTTTTGTAGAGAATTAAGTTTCCTACTTTTTATGTTCTATGATATTTTTTGATCAGATGCGCAGTTCTCGAGATATATCAAGATATTTAAAAGTTCCGAAGCCGCACCAACATAATAGAGATACAGAAACACCGTGGCCCCTTTCTTTGAGATAACTCTGCACTATTGCGAGCTGCAAATGCCACTTCCAGCTTAGCTGTGCAGAAGAAGAACAACAAGAAAAAGAAATATCTCGAAATATGTCCGACAGGCCCCTTCCCTTGAGATAAATCTGCAAATATCTCGGAAACGAAGAGAGCTATGGCAAAATGTTAAGAGACCTTTTTTGTAGAGAATTAAGTTTCCTACTTTTTATGTTCTATGATATTCTTTGATCAGATGCGTAGTTCTCGAGATATATCAAGATATTTAAAAGTTCCGAAGCCGCACCAACATAATAGAGATACAGAAACACCGTGGCCCCCTTCTTTGAGATAACTCTGCACTATTGCGAGCTGCAAATGCCACTTCCAGCTTAGCTGTGCAGAAGAAGAACAACAAGAAGAAGAAATATCTCGAAATATGTCCGTCAGGCCCCTTCCCTTGAGATAAATCTGCAAATATCTCGGAAACGAAGCGAGCTATGGCAAAATGTTAAGAGACCTTTTTTGTAGAGAATTAAGTTTCCCACTTTTTATGTTCTATGATATTTTTTGATCAGATGCGTAGTTCTCGAGATATATCAAGATATTTAAAAGTTCCGAAGCCGCACCAACATAATAGAGATACAGAAACACCGTGGCCCCTTTCTTTGAGATAACTCTGCACTATTGCGAGCTGCAAATGCCACTTCCAGGTTAGCTGTGCAGAAGAAGAACAACAAGAAGAAGAAATATCTCGAAATATGTCCGTCAGGCCCCTTCCCTTGAGATATATCTGCAAATATCTCGGAAACGAAGCGAGCTATGGCAAAATGTTAAGAGACCTTTTTTGTAGAGAATTATGTTTCCTACAATTTATGTTGTATGATATTTTTTGATCAGAAGCGTAGTTTTCGAGATATATCGAGATATTTAAAAGTTCCGAAGCCGCACCAACAGAATAGAGATACAGAAACACCGTGGCTCCTTTCTTTGAGATAACTCTGCACTATTGCGAGCTGGAAATGCCACTTCCAGTTTAGCTGTGCAGAAGAAGAACAACAAGAAGAAGAAATATCTCGAAATATGTCCGTCAGGCCCCTTCCCTTGAGATAAATCTGCAAATATCTCGGAAACGAAGCGAGCTATGGCAAAATGTTAAGAGATCTTTTTTGTAGAGAATTAAGTTTCCTACTTTTTATGTTCTATGATATTTTTTGATCAGATGCGTAGTTCTCGAGATATATCAAGATATTTAAAAGTTCCGAAGCCGCACCAACATAATAGAGATACGGAAACACCGTAGCCCCTTTCTTTGAGATAACTCTGCACTAGTGCGAGCCGCAAATGCCACTTCCAGCTTAGCTGTGCAGAAGAAGAACAACAAGAAGAAGAAATATCTCGAAATATGTCCGTCAGGCCCCTTCCCTTGAGATAAATCTGCAAATATCTCGGAAACGAAGCGAGCTATGGCAAAATGTTAAGAGACCTTTTTTGTAGAGAATTATGTTTCCTACAATTTATGTTGTATGATATTTTTTGATCAGAAGCGTAGTTTTCGAGATATATCGAGATATTTAAAAGTTCCGAAGCCGCACCAACAGAATAGAGATACAGAAACACCGTGGCTCCTTTCTTTGAGATAACTCTGCACTATTGCGAGCTGGAAATGCCACTTCCAGTTTAGCTGTGCAGAAGAAGAACAACAAGAAGAAGAAATATCTCGAAATATGTCCGTCAGGCCCCTTCCCTTGAGATAAATCTGCAAATATCTCGGAAACGAAGCGAGCTATGGCAAAATGTTAAGAGACCTTTTTTGTAGAGAATTAAGTTTCCTACTTTTTATGTTCTATGATATTTTGTTATCAGATGCGTAGTTCTCGAGATATATCAAGATATTTAAAAGTTCCGAAGCCGCACCAACATAATAGAGATACAGAAACACCGTGGCCCCTTTCTTTGAGATAACTCTGCACTAGTGCGAGCCGCAAATGCCACTTCCAGCTTAGCTGTGCAGAAGAAGAACAACAAGAAGAAGAAATATCTCGAAATATGTCCGTCAGGCCCCTTCCCTTGAAATAAATCTGCAAATATCTCGGAAACGAAGCGAGCTATGGCAAAATGTTAAGAGACCTTTTTTGTAGAGAATTAAGTTTCCTACTTTTTATGTTCTATGATATTTTTTGATCAGATGCGCAGTTCTCGAGATATATCAAGATATTTAAAAGTTCCGAAGCCGCACCAACATAATAGAGATACAGAAACACCGTGGCCCCTTTCTTTGAGATAACTCTGCACTATTGCGAGCTGCAAATGCCACTTCCAGCTTAGCTGTGCAGAAGAAGAACAACAAGAAGAAGAAATATCTCGAAATATGTCCGTCAGGCCCCTTCCCTTGAGATAAATCTGCAAATATCTCGGAAACGAAGAGCGCTATGGCAAAATGTTAAGAGACCTTTTTTGTAGAGAATTAAGTTTCCTACTTTTTATGTTCTATGATATTCTTTGATCAGATGCGTAGTTCTCGAGATATATCAAGATATTTAAAAGTTCCGAAGCCGCACCAACATAATAGAGATACAGAAACACCGTGGCCCCCTTCTTTGAGATAACTCTGCACTATTGCGAGCTGGAAATGCCACTTCCAGTTTAGCTGTGCAGAAGAAGAACAACAAGAAGAAGAAATATCTCGAAATATGTCCGTTAGGCCCCTTCCCTTCAGATAAATCTGCAAATATCTCGGAAACGAAGCGAGCTATGGCAAAATGTTAAGAAACCTTTTTTGTAGAGAATTAAGTTTCCTACTTTTTATGTTCTATGATATTTTTTGATCAGATGCGCAGTTCTCGAGATATATCAAGATATTTAAAAGTTCCGAAGCCGCACCAACATAATACAGATACAGAAACACCGTGGCCCCTTTCTTTGAGATAACGCTGCACTAGTGCGAGCCGCAAATGCCACTTCCAGCTTAGCTGTGCAGAAGAAGAACAACAAGAAGAAGAAATATCTCGAAATATGTCCGTCAGGCCCCTTCCCTTGAGATAAATCTGCAAATATCTCGGAAACGAAGCGAGCTATGGCAAAATGTTAAGAGACCTTTTTTGTAGAGAATTAAGTTTCCTACTTTTTATGTTCTATGATATTTTTTGATCAGATGCGTAGTTCTCGAGATATATCAAGATATTTAAAAGTTCCGAAGCCGCACCAACATAATAGAGATACAGAAACACCGTGGCCCCTTTCTTTGAGATAACTCTGCACTATTGCGAGCTGGAAATGCCACTTCCAGTTTAGCTGTGCAGAAGAAGAACAACAAGAAGAAGAAATATCTCGAAATATGTCCGTTAGGCCCCTTCCCTTCAGATAAATCTGCAAATATCTCGGAAACGAAGCGAGCTATGGCAAAATGTTAAGAGACCTTTTTTGTAGAGAATTAAGTTTCCTACTTTTTATGTTCTATGATATTTTTTGATCAGATGCGCAGTTCTCGAGATATATCAAGATATTTAAAAGTTCCGAAGCCGCACCAACATAATAGAGATACAGAAACACAGTGGCCCCTTTCTTTGAGATAACTCTGCACTATTGCGAGCTGCAAATTGCCACTTCCAGCTTAGCTGTGCAGAAGAAGAACAACAAGAAGAAGAAATATCTCGAAATATGTCCGTCAGGCCCCTTCCCTTGAGATAAATCTGCAAATATCTCGGAAACGAAGCGAGCTATGGCAAAATGTTAAGAGACCTTTTTTGTAGAGAATTAAGTTTCCTACTTTTTATGTTCTATGATATTTTTTGATCAGATGCGTAGTTCTCGAGATATATCAAGATATTTATGAGTTCCGAAGCCGCACCAACATAATACAGATACAGAAACACCGTCGCCCCTTTCTTTGAGATAACTTTGCACTATTGCGAGCTGTAAATGCCACTTCCAGCTTAGCTGTGCAGAAGAAGTACAACAAGAAGAAGAAATATCTCGAAATATGTCCGTCAGGCCCCTTCCCTTGAGATATATCTGCAAATATCTCGGAAACGAAGCGAGCTATGGCAAAATGTTAAGAGACCTTTTTTGTAGAGAATTATGTTTCCTACAATTTATGTTCTATGATATTTTTTGATCAGAAGCGTAGTTTTCGAGATATATCGAGATATTTAAAAGTTCCGAAGCCGCACCAACATAATAGAGATACAGAAACACCGTGGCCCCTTTCTTTGAGATAACTCTGCACTAGTGCGAGCCGCAAATGCCACTTCCAGCTTAGCTGTGCAGAAGAAGAACAACAAGAAGAAGAAATATCTCGAAATATGTCCGTCATGCCCCTTCCCTTGAGATAAATCTGCAAATATCTCGGAAACGAAGAGAGCTATGGCAAAATGTTAAGAGACCTTTTTTGTAGAGAATTAAGTTTCCCACTTTTTATGTTCTATGATATTTTTTGATCAGATGCGTAGTTCTCGAGATATATCAAGATATTTAAAAGTTCCGAAGCCGCACCAACATAA
Organism: Osmia lignaria lignaria; assembly: GCF_051020975.1. Taxonomy (NCBI): domain Eukaryota; kingdom Metazoa; phylum Arthropoda; class Insecta; order Hymenoptera; family Megachilidae; genus Osmia; species Osmia lignaria. The sequence goes on from NW_027478165.1 coordinate 6,761,213, forward strand.
TAGAGATACAGAAACACCGTGGCCCCTTTCTTTGAGATAACTCTGCACTATTGCGAGCTGCAAATGCCACTTCCAGCTTAGCTGTGCAGAAGAAGAACAACAAGAAGAAGAAATATCTCGAAATATGTCCGTCAGGCCCCTTCCCTTGAGATAAATCTGCAAATATCTCGGAAACGAAGCGAGCTATGGCAAAATGTTACGAGACCTTTTTTGTAGAGAATTAAGTTTCCTACTTTTTATGTTCTATGATATTTTTTGATCAGATGCGTAGTTCTCGAGATATATCAAGATATTTAAAAGTTCCGAAGCCGCACCAACATAATAGAGATACAGAAACACCGTGGCCCCTTTCTTTGAGATAACTCTGCACTAGTGCGAGCCGCAAATGCCACTTCCAGCTTAGCTGTGCAGAAGAAGAACAACAAGAAGAAGAAATATCTCGAAATATGTCCGTCAGGCCCCTTCCCCTGAGATAAATCTGCAAATATCTCGGAAACGAAGCGAGCTATGGCAAAATGTTAAGAGACCTTTTTTGTAGAGAATTATGTTTCCTACAATTTATGTTGTATGATATTTTTTGATCAGAAGCGTAGTTTTCGAGATATATCGAGATATTTAAAAGTTCCGAAGCCGCACCAACAGAATAGAGATACAGAAACACCGTGGCTCCTTTCTTTGAGATAACTCTGCACTATTGCGAGCTGGAAATGCCACTTCCAGTTTAGCTGTGCAGAAGAAGAACAACAAGAAGAAGAAATATCTCGAAATATGTCCGTCAGGCCCCTTCCCTTGAGATAAATCTGCAAATATCTCGGAAACGAAGCGAGCTATGGCAAAATGTTAAGAGACCTTTTTTGTAGAGAATTAAGTTTCCTACTTTTTATGTTCTATGATATTTTTTGATCAGATGCGTAGTTCTCGAGATATATCAAGATATTTAAAAGTTCCGAAGCCGCACCAACATAATAGAGATACAGAAACACCGTGGCCCCTTTCTTTGAGATAACTCTGCACTAGTGCGAGCCGCAAATGCCACTTCCAGCTTAGCTGTGCAGAAGAAGAACAACAAGAAGAAGAAATATCTCGAAATATGTCCGTCAGGCCCCTTCCCTTGAGATAAATCTGCAAATATCTCGGAAACGAAGCGAGCTATGGCAAAATGTTAAGAGACCTTTTTTGTAGAGAATTAAGTTTCCTACTTTTTATGTTCTATGATATTTTTTGATCAGATGCGTAGTTCTCGAGATATATCAAGATATTTAAAAGTTCCGAAGCCGCACCAACATAATAGAGATACAGAAACACCGTGGCCCCTTTCTTTGAGATAACTCTGCACTATTGCGAGCTGGAAATGCCACTTCCAGTTTAGCTGTGCAGAAGAAGAACAACAAGAAGAAGAAATATCTCGAAATATGTCCGTCAGGCCCCTTCCCTTGAGATAAATCTGCAAATATCTCGGAAACGAAGCGAGCTATGGCAAAATGTTAAGAGACCTTTTTTGTAGAGAATTAAGTTTCCTACTTTTTATGTTCTATGATATTTTTTGATCAGATGCGTAGTTCTCGAGATATATCAAGATATTTAAAAGTTCCGAAGCCGCACCAACATAATAGAGATACAGAAACACCGTGGCCCCTTTCTTTGAGATAACTCTGCACTATTGCGAGCTGGAAATGCCACTTCCAGTTTAGCTGTGCAGAAGAAGAACAACAAGAAGAAGAAATATCTCGAAATATGTCCGTTAGGCCCCTTCCCTTCAGATAAATCTGCAAATATCTCGGAAACGAAGCGAGCTATGGCAAAATGTTAAGAGACCTTTTTTGTAGAGAATTAAGTTTCCTACTTTTTATGTTCTATGATATTTTTTGATCAGATGCGCAGTTCTCGAGATATATCAAGATATTTAAAAGTTCCGAAGCCGCACCAACATAATAGAGATACAGAAACACAGTGGCCCCTTTCTTTGAGATAACTCTGCACTATTGCGAGCTGCAAATGCCACTTCCAGCTTAGCTGTGCAGAAGAAGAACAACAAGAAGAAGAAATATCTCGAAATATGTCCGTCAGGCCCCTTCCCTTGAGATAAATCTGCAAATATCTCGGAAACGAAGCGAGCTATGGCAAAATGTTAAGAGACCTTTTTTGTAGAGAATTAAGTTTCCTACTTTTTATGTTCTATGATATTTTTTGATCAGATGCGTAGTTCTCGAGATATATCAAGATATTTATGATTTCCGAAGCCGCACCAACATAATACAGATACAGAAACACCGTCGCCCCTTTCTTTGAGATAACTTTGCACTATTGCGAGCTGTAAATGCCACTTCCAGCTTAGCTGTGCAGAAGAAGTACAACAAGAAGAAGAAATATCTCGAAATATGTCCGTCAGGCCCCTTCCCTTGAGATATATCTGCAAATATCTCGGAAACGAAGCGAGCTATGGCAAAATGTTAAGAGACCTTTTTTGTAGAGAATTATGGTTCCTACAATTTATGTTCTATGATATTTTTTGATCAGAAGCGTAGTTTTCGAGATATATCGAGATATTTAAAAGTTCCTAAGCCGCACCAACATAATAGAGATACAGAAACACCGTGGCCCCTTTCTTTGAGATAACTCTGCACTAGTGCGAGCCGCAAATGCCACTTCCAGCTTAGCTGTGCAGAAGAAGAACAACAAGAAGAAGAAATATCTCGAAATATGTCCGTCAGGCCCCTTCCCTTGAGATAAATCTGCAAATATCTCGGAAAGGAAGCGAGCTATGGCAAAATGTTAAGAGACCTTTTTTGTAGAGAATTAAGTTTCCTACTTTTTATGTTCTATGATATTTTTTGATCAGATGCGTAGTTCTCGAGATATATCAAGATATTTAAAAGTTCCGAAGCCGCACCAACATAATACAGATACAGAAACACCGTGGCCCCTTTCTTTGAGATAACTCTGCACTAGTGCGAGCCGCAAATGCCACTTCCAGCTTAGCTGTGCAGAAGAAGAACAACAAGAAGAAGAAATATCTCGAAATATGTCCGTCAGGCCCCTTCCCTTGAGATAAATCTGCAAATATCTCGGAAAGGAAGCGAGCTATGGCAAAATGTTAAGAGACCTTTTTTGTAGAGAATTAAGTTTCCTACTTTTTATGTTCTATGATATTTTTTGATCAGATGCGTAGTTCTCGAGATATATCAAGATATTTAAAAGTTCCGAAGCCGCACCAACATAATACAGATACAGAAACACCGTGGCCCCTTTCTTTGAGATAACTCTGCACTAGTGCGAGCCGCAAATGCCACTTCCAGCTTAGCTGTGCAGAAGAAGAACAACAAGAAGAAGAAATATCTCGAAATATGTCCGTCAGGCCCCTTCCCTTGAGATAAATCTGCAAATATCTCGGAAACGAAGCGAGCTATGGCAAAATGTTAAGAGACCTTTTTTGTAGAGAATTAAGTTTCCTACTTTTTATGTTCTATGATATTTTTTGATCAGATGCGTAGTTCTCGAGATATATCAAGATATTTAAAAGTTCCGAAGCCGCACCAACATAATAGAGATACAGAAACACCGTGGCCCCTTTCTTTGAGATAACTCTGCACTATTGCGAGCTGGAAATGCCACTTCCAGTTTAGCTGTGCAGAAGAAGAACAACAAGAAGAAGAAATATCTCGAAATATGTCCGTTAGGCCCCTTCCCTTCAGATAAATCTGCAAATATCTCGGAAACGAAGCGAGCTATGGCAAAATGTTAAGAGACCTTTTTTGTAGAGAATTAAGTTTCCTACTTTTTATGTTCTATGATATTTTTTGATCAGATGCGCAGTTCTCGAGATATATCAAGATATTTAAAAGTTCCGAAGCCGCACCAACATAATAGAGATACAGAAACACAGTGGCCCCTTTCTTTGAGATAACTCTGCACTATTGCGAGCTGCAAATGCCACTTCCAGCTGAGCTGTGCAGAAGAAGAACAACAAGAAGAAGAAATATCTCGAAATATGTCCGTCAGGCCCCTTCCCTTGAGATAAATCTGCAAATATCTCGGAAACGAAGCGAGCTATGGCAAAATGTTAAGAGACCTTTTTTGTAGAGAATTAAGTTTCCTACTTTTTATGTTCTATGATATTTTTTGATCAGATGCGTAGTTCTCGAGATATATCAAGATATTTATGATTTCCGAAGCCGCACCAACATAATACAGATACAGAAACACCGTCGCCCCTTTCTTTGAGATAACTTTGCACTATTGCGAGCTGTAAATGCCACTTCCAGCTTAGCTGTGCAGAAGAAGTACAACAAGAAGAAGAAATATCTCGAAATATGTCCGTCAGGCCCCTTCCCTTGAGATATATCTGCAAATATCTCGGAAACGAAGCGAGCTATGGCAAAATGTTAAGAGACCTTTTTTGTAGAGAATTAAGTTTCCTACTTTTTATGTTCTATGATATTTTTTGATCAGATGCGTAGTTCTCGAGATATATCAAGATATTTAAAAGTTCCGAAGCCGCACCAACATAATACAGATACAGAAACACCGTGGCCCCTTTCTTTGAGATAACTCTGCACTAGTGCGAGCCGCAAATGCCACTTCCAGCTTAGCTGTGCAGAAGAAGAACAACAAGAAGAAGAAATATCTCGAAATATGACCGTTAGGCCCCTTCCCTTCAGATAAATCTGCAAATATCTCGGAAAGGAAGCGAGCTATGGCAAAATGTTAAGAGACCTTTTTTGTAGAGAATTAAGTTTCCTACTTTTTATGTTCTATGATATTTTTTGATCAGATGCGTAGTTCTCGAGATATATCAAGATATTTAAAAGTTCCGAAGCCGCACCAACATAATACAGATACAGAAACACCGTGGCCCCTTTCTTTGAGATAACTCTGCACTAGTGCGAGCCGCAAATGCCACTTCCAGCTTAGCTGTGCAGAAGAAGAACAACAAGAAGAAGAAATATCTCGAAATATGTCCGTCAGGCCGCTTCCCTTGAGATATACCTGCAAATATCTCGGAAACGAAGCGAGCTATGGCAAAATGTTAAGAGACCTTTTTTGTAGAGAATTATGGTTCCTACAATTTATGTTCTATGATATTTTTTGATCAGAAGCGTAGTTTTCGAGATATATCGAGATATTTAAAAGTTCCGAAGCCGCACCAACATAATAGAGATACAGAAACACCGTCGCCCCTTTCTTTGAGATAACTTTGCACTATTGCGAGCTGTAAATGCCACTTCCAGCTTAGCTGTGCAGAAGAAGTACAACAAGAAGAAGAAATATCTCGAAATATGTCCGTCAGGCACCTTCCCTTGAGATATATCTGCAAATATCTCGGAAACGAAGCGAGCTATGGCAAAATGTTAAGAGACCTTTTTTGTAGAGAATTATGGTTCCTACAATTTATGTTCTATGATATTTTTTGATCAGAAGCGTAGTTTTCGAGATATATCGAGATATTTAAAAGTTCCGAAGCCGCACCAACATAATAGAGATACAGAAACACCGTGGCCCCTTTCTTTGAGATAACTCTGCACTAGTGCGAGCCGCAAATGCCACTTCCAGCTTAGCTGTGCAGAAGAAGAACAACAAGAAGAAGAAATATCTCGAAATATGTCCGTCAGGCCCCTTCCCTTGAGATAAATCTGCAAATATCTCGGAAACGAAGCGAGCTATGGCAAAATGTTAAGAGACCTTTTTTGTAGAGAATTAAGTTTCCTACTTTTTATGTTCTATGATATTTTTTGATCAGATGCGTAGTTCTCGAGATATATCAAGATATTTATGATTTCCGAAGCCGCACCAACATAATACAGATACAGAAACACCGTCGCCCCTTTCTTTGAGATAACTTTGCACTATTGCGAGCTGTAAATGCCACTTCCAGCTTAGCTGTGCAGAAGAAGTACAACAAGAAGAAGAAATATCTCGAAATATGTCCGTCAGGCCCCTTCCCTTGAGATATATCTGCAAATATCTCGGAAACGAAGCGAGCTATGGCAAAATGTTAAGAGACCTTTTTTGTAGAGAATTAAGTTTCCTACTTTTTATGTTCTATGATATTTTTTGATCAGATGCGTAGTTCTCGAGATATATCAAGATATTTAAAAGTTCCGAAGCCGCACCAACATAATACAGATACAGAAACACCGTGGCCCCTTTCTTTGAGATAACTCTGCACTAGTGCGAGCCGCAAATGCCACTTCCAGCTTAGCTGTGCAGAAGAAGAACAACAAGAAGAAGAAATATCTCGAAATATGACCGTTAGGCCCCTTCCCTTCAGATAAATCTGCAAATATCTCGGAAAGGAAGCGAGCTATGGCAAAATGTTAAGAGACCTTTTTTGTAGAGAATTAAGTTTCCTACTTTTTATGTTCTATGATATTTTTTGATCAGATGCGTAGTTCTCGAGATATATCAAGATATTTAAAAGTTCCGAAGCCGCACCAACATAATACAGATACAGAAACACCGTGGCCCCTTTCTTTGAGATAACTCTGCACTAGTGCGAGCCGCAAATGCCACTTCCAGCTTAGCTGTGCAGAAGAAGAACAACAAGAAGAAGAAATATCTCGAAATATGTCCGTCAGGCCGCTTCCCTTGAGATATACCTGCAAATATCTCGGAAACGAAGCGAGCTATGGCAAAATGTTAAGAGACCTTTTTTGTAGAGAATTATGGTTCCTACAATTTATGTTCTATGATATTTTTTGATCAGAAGCGTAGTTTTCGAGATATATCGAGATATTTAAAAGTTCCGAAGCCGCACCAACATAATAGAGATACAGAAACACCGTCGCCCCTTTCTTTGAGATAACTTTGCACTATTGCGAGCTGTAAATGCCACTTCCAGCTTAGCTGTGCAGAAGAAGTACAACAAGAAGAAGAAATATCTCGAAATATGTCCGTCAGGCACCTTCCCTTGAGATATATCTGCAAATATCTCGGAAACGAAGCGAGCTATGGCAAAATGTTAAGAGACCTTTTTTGTAGAGAATTATGGTTCCTACAATTTATGTTCTATGATATTTTTTGATCAGAAGCGTAGTTTTCGAGATATATCGAGATATTTAAAAGTTCCGAAGCCGCACCAACATAATAGAGATACAGAAACACCGTGGCCCCTTTCTTTGAGATAACTCTGCACTAGTGCGAGCCGCAAATGCCACTTCCAGCTTAGCTGTGCAGAAGAAGAACAACAAGAAGAAGAAATATCTCGAAATATGTCCGTCAGGCCCCTTCCCTTGAGATAAATCTGCAAATATCTCGGAAACGAAGCGAGCTATGGCAAAATGTTAAGAGACCTTTTTTGTAGAGAATTAAGTTTCCTACTTTTTATGTTCTATGATATTTTTTGATCAGATGCTTAGTTCTCGAGATATATCAAGATATTTATGAGTTCCGAAGCCGCACCAACATAATAGAGATACAGAAACACCGTCGCCCCTTTCTTTGAGATAACTTTGCACTATTGCGAGCTGTAAATGCCACTTCCAGCTTAGCTGTGCAGAAGAAGTACAACAAGAAGAAGAAATATCTCGAAATATGTCCGTCAGGCCCCTTCCCTTGAGATATATCTGCAAATATCTCGGAAACGAAGCGAGCTATGGTAAAATGTTAAGAGACCTTTTTTGTAGAGAATTATGGTTCCTACAATTTATGTTCTATGATATTTTTTGATCAGAAGCGTAGTTTTCGAGATATATCGAGATATTTAAAAGTTCCGAAGCCGCACCAACATAATAGAGATACAGAAACACCGTGGCCCCTTTCTTTGAGATAACTCTGCACTAGTGCGAGCCGCAAATGCCACTTCCAGCTTAGCTGTGCAGAAGAAGAAAAACAAGAAGAAGAAATATCTCGAAATATGTCCGTCAGGCCCCTTCCCTTGAGATAAATCTGCAAATATCTCGGAAAGGAAGCGAGCTATGGCCAAATGTTAAGAGACCTTTTTTGTAGAGAATTAAGTTTCCTACTTTTTATGTTCTATGATATTTTTTGATCAGATGCGTAGTTCTCGAGATATATCAAGATATTTAAAAGTTCCGAAGCCGCACCAACATAATACAGATACAGAAACACCGTGGCCCCTTTCTTTGAGATAACTCTGCACTAGTGCGAGCCGCAAATGCCACTGCCTGCTTAGCTGTGCAGAAGAAGAACAACAAGAAGAAGAAATATCTCGAAATATGTCCGTCAGGCCCCTTCCCTTGAGATATATCTGCAAATATCTCGGAAACGAAGCGAGCTATGGCAAAATGTTAAGAGACCTTTTTTGTAGAGAATTATGGTTCCTACAATTTATGTTCTATGATATTTTTTGATCAGAAGCGTAGTTTTCGAGATATATCGAGATATTTAAAAGTTCCGAAGCCGCACCAACATAATAGAGATACAGAAACACCGTCGCCCGTTTCTTTGAGATAACTTTGCACTATTGCGAGCTGTAAATGCCACTTCCAGCTTAGCTGTGCAGAAGAAGTACAACAAGAAGAAGAAATATCTCGAAATATGTCCGTCAGGCCCCTTCCCTTGAGATATATCTGCAAATATCTCGGAAACGAAGCGAGCTATGGCAAAATGTTAACAGACCTTTTTTGTTGAGAATTATGGTTCCTACAATTTATGTTCTATGATATTTTTTGATCAGAAGCGTAGTTTTCGAGATATATCGAGATATTTAAAAGTTCCGAAGCCGCACCAACATAATAGAGATACAGAAACACCGTGGCCCCTTTCTTTGAGATAACTCTGCACTAGTGCGAGCCGCAAATGCCACTTCCAGCTTAGCTGTGCAGAAGAAGAACAACAAGAAGAAGAAATATCTCGAAATATGTCCGTCAGGCCCCTTCCCTTGAGATAAATCTGCAAATATCTCGGAAAGGAAGCGAGCTATGGCAAAATGTTAAGAGACCTTTTTTGTAGAGAATTAAGTTTCCTACTTTTTATGTTCTATGATATTTTTTGATCAGATGCGTAGTTCTCGAGATATATCAAGATATTTAAAAGTTCCGAAGCCGCACCAACATAATACAGATACAGAAACACCGTGGCCCCTTTCTTTGAGATAACGCTGCACTAGTGCGAGCCGCAAATGCCACTTCCAGCTTAGCTGTGCAGAAGAAGAACAACAAGAAGAAGAAATATCTCGAAATATGTCCGTCAGGCCCCTTCCCTTGAGATAAATCTGCAAATATCTCGGAAACGAAGCGAGCTATGGCAAAATGTTAAGAGACCTTTTTTGTAGAGAATTAAGTTTCCTACTTTTTATGTTCTATGATATTTTTTGATCAGATGCGTAGTTCTCGAGATATATCAAGATATTTAAAAGTTCCGAAGCCGCACCAACATAATAGAGATACAGAAACACCGTGGCCCCTTTCTTTGAGATAACTCTGCACTATTGCGAGCTGGAAATGCCACTTCCAGTTTAGCTGTGCAGAAGAAGAACAACAAGAAGAAGAAATATCTCGAAATATGTCCGTTAGGCCCCTTCCCTTCAGATATATCTGCAAATATCTCGGAAACGAAGCGAGCTATGGCAAAATGTTAAGAGACCTTTTTTGTAGAGAATTATGGTTCCTACAATTTATGTTCTATGATATTTTTTGATCAGAAGCGTAGTTTTCGAGATATATCGAGATATTTAAAAGTTCCGAAGCCGCACCAACATAATAGAGATACAGAAACACCGTGGCCCCTTTCTTTGAGATAACTCTGCACTAGTGCGAGCCGCAAATGCCACTTCCAGCTTAGCTGTGCAGAAGAAGAACAACAAGAAGAAGAAATATCTCGAAATATGTCCGTCAGGCCCCTTCCCTTGAGATATATCTGCAAATATCTCGGAAACGAAGCGAGCTATGGCAAAATGTTAAGAGACCTTTTTTGTAGAGAATTATGGTTCCTACAATTTATGTTCTATGATATTTTTTGATCAGAAGCGTAGTTTTCGAGATATATCGAGATATTTAAAAGTTCCGAAGCCGCACCAACATAATAGAGATACAGAAAGACCGTGGCCCCTTTCTTTGATATAACTCTGCACTAGTGCGAGCCGCAAATGCCACTTCCAGCTTAGCTGTGCAGAAGAAGAACAACAAGAAGAAGAAATATCTCGAAATATGTCCGTCAGGCCCCTTCCCTTGAGATATATCTGCAAATATCTCGGAAACGAAGCGAGCTATGGCAAAATGTTAAGAGACCTTTTTTGTAGAGAATTATGGTTCCTACAATTTATGTTCTATGATATTTTTTGATCAGAAGCGTAGTTTTCGAGATATATCGAGATATTTAAAAGATCCGAAGCCGCACCAACATAATAGAGATACAGAAAGACCGTGGCCCCTTTCTTTGAGATAACTCTGCACTAGTGCGAGCCGCAAATGCCACTTCCAGCTTAGCTGTGCAGAAGAAGAACAACAAGAAGAAGAAATATCTCGAAATATGTCCGTCAGGCCCCTTCCCTTGAGATAAATCTGCAAATATCTCGGAAACGAAGCGAGCTATGGCAAAATGTTAAGAGACCTTTTTTGTAGAGAATTAAGTTTCCTACTTTTTATGTTCTATGATATTTTTTGATCCGATGCGTAGTTCTCGAGATATATCAAGATATTTAAAAGTTCCGAAGCCGCACCAACATAATAGAGATACAGAAACACCGTGGCCCCTTTCTTTGAGATAACTCTGCACTATTGCGAGCCGCAAATGCCACTTCGTGCTTAGCTGTGCAGAAGAAGAACAACAAGAAGAAGAAATATCTCGAAATATGTCCGTCAGGCCCCTTCCCTTGAGATATATCTGCAAATATCTCGGAAACGAAGCGAGCTATGGCAAAATGTTAAGAGACCTTTTTTGTAGAGAATTATGGTTCCTACAATTTATGTTCTATGATATTTTTTGATCAGAAGCGTAGTTTTCGAGATATATCGAGATATTTAAAAGTTCCGAAGCCGCACCAACATAATAGAGATACAGAAACACCGTCGCCCCTTTCTTTGAGATAACTTTGCACTATTGCGAGCTGTAAATGCCACTTCCAGCTTAGCTGTGCAGAAGAAGTACAACAAGAAGAAGAAATATCTCGAAATATGTCCGTCAGGCCCCTTCCCTTGAGATATATCTGCAAATATCTCGGAAACGAAGCGAGCTATGGCAAAATGTTAAGAGACCTTTTTTGTAGAGAATTATGGTTCCTACAATTTATGTTCTATGATATTTTTTGATCAGAAGCGTAGTTTTCGAGATATATCGAGATATTTAAAAGTTCCGAAGCCGCACCAACATAATAGAGATACAGAAACACCGTCGCCCCTTTCTTTGAGATAACTTTGCACTATTGCGAGCTGTAAATGCCACTTCTAGCTTAGCTGTGCAGAAGAAGTACAACAAGAAGAAGAAATATCTCGAAATATGTCCGTCAGGCCCCTTCCCTTGAGATATATCTGCAAATATCTCGGAAACGAAGCGAGCTATGGCAAAATGTTAAGAGACCTTTTTTGTAGAGAATTATGGTTCCTACAATTTATGTTCTATGATATTTTTTGGTCAGAAGCGTAGTTTTCGAGATATATCGAGATATTTAAAAGTTCCGAAGCCGCACCAACATAATAGAGATACAGAAACACCGTGGCCCCTTTCTTTGAGATAACTCTGCACTAGTGCGAGCCGCAAATGCCACTTCCAGCTTAGCTGTGCAGAAGAAGAACAACAAGAAGAAGAAATATCTCGAAATATGTCCGTCAGGCCCCTTCCCTTGAGATAAATCTGCAAATATCTCGGAAACGAAGCGAGCTATGGCAAAATGTTAAGAGACCTTTTTTGTAGAGAATTAAGTTTCCTACTTTTTATGTTCTATGATATTTTTTGATCAGATGCTTAGTTCTCGAGATATATCAAGATATTTATGAGTTCCGAAGCCGCACCAACATAATACAGATACAGAAACACCGTCGCCCCTTTCTTTGAGATAACTTTGCACTATTGCGAGCTGTAAATGCCACTTCCAGCTTAGCTGTGCAGAAGAAGTACAACAAGAAGAAGAAATATCTCGAAATATGTCCGTCAGGCCCCTTCCCTTGAGATATATCTGCAAATATCTCGGAAACGAAGCGAGCTATGGCAAAATGTTAAGAGACCTTTTTTGTAGAGAATTATGGTTCCTACAATTTATGTTCTATGATATTTTTTGATCAGAAGCGTAGTTTTCGAGATATATCGAGATATTTAAAAGTTCCGAAGCCGCACCAACATAATAGAGATACAGAAACACCGTGGCCCCTTTCTTTGAGATAACTCTGCACTAGTGCGAGCCGCAAATGCCACTTTCAGCTTAGCTGTGCAGAAGAAGAACAACAAGAAGAAGAAATATCTCGAAATATGTCCGTCAGGCCCCTTCCCTTGAGATAAATCTGCAAATATCTCGGAAAGGAAGCGAGCTATGGCAAAATGTTAAGAGACCTTTTTTGTAGAGAATTAAGTTTCCTACTTTTTATGTTCTATGATATTTTTTGATCAGATGCGTAGTTCTCGAGATATATCAAGATATTTAAAAGTTCCGAAGCCGCACCAACATAATACAGATACAGAAACACCGTGGCCCCTTTCTTTGAGATAACTCTGCACTAGTGCGAGCCGCAAATGCCACTTCCTGCTTAGCTGTGCAGAAGAAGAACAACAAGAAGAAGAAATATCTCGAAATATGTCCGTCAGGCCCCTTCCCTTGAGATATATCTGCAAATATCTCGGAAACGAAGCGAGCTATGGCAAAATGTTAAGAGACCTTTTTTGTAGAGAATTATGGTTCCTACAATTTATGTTCTATGATATTTTTTGATCAGAAGCGTAGTTTTCGAGATATATCGAGATATTTAAAAGTTCCGAAGCCGCACCAACATAATAGAGATACAGAAACACCGTCGCCCCTTTCTTTGAGATAACTTTGCACTATTGCGAGCTGTAAATGCCACTTCCAGCTTAGCTGTGCAGACGAAGTACAACAAGAAGAAGAAATATCTCGAAATATGTCCGTCAGGCCCCTTCCCTTGAGATATATCTGCAAATATCTCGGAAACGAAGCGAGCTATGGCAAAATGTTAAGAGACCTTTTTTGTAGAGAATTATGGTTCCTACAATTTATGTTCTATGATATTTTTTGATCAGAAGCGTAGTTTTCGAGATATATCGAGATATTTAAAAGTTCCGAAGCCGCACCAACATAATAGAGATACAGAAACACCGTGGCCCCTTTCTTTGAGATAACTCTGCACTAGTGCGAGCCGCAAATGCCACTTCCAGCTTAGCTGTGCAGAAGAAGAACAACAAGAAGAAGAAATATCTCGAAATATGTCCGTTAGGCCCCTTCCCTTCAGATAAATCTGCAAATATCTCGGAAACGAAGCGAGCTATGGCAAAATGTTAAGAGACCTTTTTTGTAGAGAATTAAGTTTCCTACTTTTTATGTTCTATGATATTTTTTGATCAGATGCGCAGTTCTCGAGATATATCAAGATATTTAAAAGTTCCGAAGCCGCACCAACATAATAGAGATACAGAAACACAGTGGCCCCTTTCTTTGAGATAACTCTGCACTATTGCGAGCTGCAAATGCCACTTCCAGCTTAGCTGTGCAGAAGAAGAACAACAAGAAGAAGAAATATCTCGAAATATGTCCGTCAGGCCCCTTCCCTTGAGATAAATCTGCAAATATCTCGGAAACGAAGCGAGCTATGGCAAAATGTTAAGAGACCTTTTTTGTAGAGAATTAAGTTTCCTACTTTTTATGTTCTATGATATTTTTTGATCAGATGCGTAGTTCTCGAGATATATCAAGATATTTAAAAGTTCCGAAGCCGCACCAACATAATAGAGATACAGAAACACCGTGGCCCCTTTCTTTGAGATAACTCTGCACTATTGCGAGCTGGAAATGCCACTTCCAGTTTAGCTGTGCAGAAGAAGAACAACAAGAAGAAGAAATATCTCGAAATATGTCCGTTAGGCCCCTTCCCTTCAGATAAATCTGCAAATATCTCGGAAACGAAGCGAGCTATGGCAAAATGTTAAGAGACCTTTTTTGTAGAGAATTAAGTTTCCTACTTTTTATGTTCTATGATATTTTTTGATCAGATGCGCAGTTCTCGAGATATATCAAGATATTTAAAAGTTCCGAAGCCGCACCAACATAATAGAGATACAGAAACACAGTGGCCCCTTTCTTTGAGATAACTCTGCACTATTGCGAGCTGCAAATGCCACTTCCAGCTTAGCTGTGCAGAAGAAGAACAACAAGAAGAAGAAATATCTCGAAATATGTCCGTCAGGCCCCTTCCCTTGAGATAAATCTGCAAATATCTCGGAAACGAAGCGAGCTATGGCAAAATCTTAAGAGACCTTTTTTGTAGAGAATTAAGTTTCCTACTTTTTATGTTCTATGATATTTTTTGATCAGATGCGTAGTTCTCGAGATATATCAAGATATTTAAAAGTTCCGAAGCCGCACCAACATAATAGAGATACAGAAACACCGTGGCCCCTTTCTTTGAGATAACTCTGCACTATTGCGAGCTGGAAATGCCACTTCCAGTTTAGCTGTGCAGAAGAAGAACAACAAGAAGAAGAAATATCTCGAAATATGTCCGTTAGGCCCCTTCCCTTCAGATAAATCTGCAAATATCTCGGAAACGAAGCGAGCTATGGCAAAATGTTAAGAGACCTTTTTTGTAGAGAATTAAGTTTCCTACTTTTTATGTTCTATGATATTTTTTGATCAGATGCGCAGTTCTCGAGATATATCAAGATATTTAAAAGTTCCGAAGCCGCACCAACATAATAGAGATACAGAAACACAGTGGCCCCTTTCTTTGAGATAACTCTGCACTATTGCGAGCTGCAAATGCCACTTCCAGCTTAGCTGTGCAGAAGAAGAACAACAAGAAGAAGAAATATCTCGAAATATGTCCGTCAGGCCCCTTCCCTTGAGATAAATCTGCAAATATCTCGGAAACGAAGCGAGCTATGGCAAAATGTTAAGAGACCTTTTTTGTAGAGAATCAAGTTTCCTACTTTTTATGTTCTATGATATTTTTTGATCAGATGCGTAGTTCTCGAGATATATCAAGATATTTATGAGTTCCGAAGCCGCACCAACATAATACAGATACAGAAACACCGTCGCCCCTTTCTTTGAGATAACTTTGCACTATTGCGAGCTGTAAATGCCACTTCCAGCTTAGCTGTGCAGAAGAAGTACAACAAGAAGAAGAAATATCTCGAAATATGTCCGTCAGGCCCCTTCCCTTGAGATATATCTGCAAATATCTCGGAAACGAAGCGAGCTATGGCAAAATGTTAAGAGACCTTTTTTGTAGAGAATTATGGTTCCTACAATTTATGTTCTATGATATTTTTTGATCAGAAGCGTAGTTTTCGAGATATATCGAGATATTTAAAAGTTCCGAAGCCGCACCAACATAATAGTGATACAGAAACACCGTGGCCCCTTTCTTTGAGATAACTCTGCACTAGTGCGAGCCGCAAATGCCACTTCCAGCTTAGCTGTGCAGAAGAAGAACAACAAGAAGAAGAAATATCTCGAAATATGTCCGTCAGGCCCCTTCCCTTGAGATATATCTGCAAATATCTCGGAAACGAAGCGAGCTATGGCAAAATGTTAAGAGACCTTTTTTGTAGAGAATTATGGTTCCTACAATTTATGTTCTATGATATTTTTTGATCAGAAGCGTAGTTTTCGAGATATATCGAGATATTTAAAAGTTCCGAAGCCGCACCAACATAATAGAGATACAGAAAGACCGTGGCCCCTTTCTTTGAGATAACTCTGCACTAGTGCGAGCCGCAAATGCCACTTCCAGCTTAGCTGTGCAGAAGAAGAACAACAAGAAGAAGAAATATCTCGAAATATGTCCGTCAGGCCCCTTCCCTTGAGATATATCTGCAAATATCTCGGAAACGAAGCGAGCTATGGCAAAATGTTAAGAGACCTTTTTTGTAGAGAATTATGGTTCCTACAATTTATGTTCTATGATATTTTTTGATCAGAAGCGTAGTTTTCGAGATATATCGAGATATTTAAAAGTTCCGAAGCCGCACCAACATAATAGAGATACAGAAAGACCGTGGCCCCTTTCTTTGAGATAACTCTGCACTAGTGCGAGCCGCAAATGCCACTTCCAGCTTAGCTGTGCAGAAGAAGAACAACAAGAAGAAGAAATATCTCGAAATATGTCCGTCAGGCCCCTTCCCTTGAGATAAATCTGCAAATATCTCGGAAACGAAGCGAGCTATGGCAAAATGTTAAGAGACCTTTTTTGTAGAGAATTAAGTTTCCTACTTTTTATGTTATATGATATTTTTTGATCAGATGCGCAGTTCTCGAGATATATCAAGATATTTAAAAGTTCCGAAGCCGCACCAACATAATAGAGATACAGAAACACAGTGGCCCCTTTCTTTGAGATAACTCTGCACTATTGCGAGCTGCAAATGCCACTTCCAGCTTAGCTGTGCAGAAGAAGAACAACAAGAAGAAGAAATATCTCGAAATATGTCCGTCAGGCCCCTTCCCTTGAGATAAATCTGCAAATATCTCGGAAACGAAGCGAGCTATGGCAAAATGTTAAGAGACCTTTTTTGTAGAGAATCAAGTTTCCTACTTTTTATGTTCTATGATATTTTTTGATCAGATGCGTAGTTCTCGAGATATATCAAGATATTTATGAGTTCCGAAGCCGCACCAACATAATACAGATACAGAAACACTGTCGCCCCTTTCTTTGAGATAACTTTGCACTATTGCGAGCTGTAAATGCCACTTCCAGCTTAGCTGTGCAGAAGAAGTACAACAAGAAGAAGAAATATCTCGAAATATGTCCGTCAGGCCCCTTCCCTTGAGATATATCTGCAAATATCTCGGAAACGAAGCGAGCTATGGCAAAATGTTAAGAGACCTTTTTTGTAGAGAATTATGGTTCCTACAATTTATGTTCTATGATATTTTTTGATCAGATGCGTAGTTCTCGAGATATATCAAGATATTTAAAAGTTCCGAAGCCGCACCAACATAATACAGATACAGAAACACCGTGGCCCCTTTCTTTGAGATAACGCTGCACTAGTGCGAGCCGCAAATGCCACTTCCAGCTTAGCTGTGCAGAAGAAGAACAACAAGAAGAAGAAATATCTCGAAATATGTCCGTCAGGCCCCTTCCCTTGAGATAAATCCGCAAACATCTCGGAAACGAAGCGAGCGATGGCAAAATGTTAAGAGACCTTTTTTGTAGAGAATTAAGTTTCCTACTTTTTGTGTTCTATGATATTTTTTGATCAGAAGCGTAGTTTTCGAGATATATCGAGATATTTAAAAGTTCCGAAGCCGCACCAACAGAATAGAGATACAGAATCACCGTGGCTCCTTTCTTTGAGATAACTCTGCACTATTGCGAGCTGGAAATGCCACTTCCAGTTTAGCTGTGCAGAAGAAGAACAACAAGAAGAAGAAATATCTCGAAATATGTCCGTTAGGCCCCTTCCCTTCAGATAAATCTGCAAATATCTCGGAAACGAAGCGAGCTATGGCAAAATGTTAAGAGACCTTTTTTGTAGAGAATTAAGTTTCCTACTTTTTATGTTGTATGATATTTTTTAATCAGATGCGCAGTTCTCGAGATATATCAAGATATTTAAAAGTTCCGAAGCCGCACCAACATAATAGAGATACAGAAACACAGTGGCCCCTTTCTTTGAGATAACTCTGCACTATTGCGAGCTGCAAATGCCACTTCCAGCTTAGCTGTGCAGAAGAAGAACAACAAGAAGAAGAAATATCTCGAAATATGTCCGTCAGGCCCTTTCCCTTCAGATATATCTGCAAATATCTCGGAAACGAAGCGAGCTATGGCAAAATGCTAAGAGACCTTTTTTGTAGAGAATTATGTTTCCTACAATTTATGTTCTATGATATTTTTTCATCAGAAGCGTAGTTTTCGAGATATATCGAGATATTTAAAAGTTCCGAAGCCGCACCAACATAATAGAGATACAGAAACACCGTGGCCCCTTTCTTTGAGATAACTCTGCACTAGTGCGAGCCGCAAATGCCACTTCCAGCTTAGCTGTGCAGAAGAAGAACAACAAGAAGAAGAAATATCTCGAAATATGTCCGTCAGGCCCCTTCCCTTGAGATAAATCTGCAAATATCTCGGAAACGAAGCGAGCTATGGCAAAATGTTAAGAGACCTTTTTTGTAGAGAATTAAGTTTCCTACTTTTTATGTTCTATGATATTTTTTGATCAGATGCGTAGTTCTCGAGATATATCAAGATATTTAAAAGTTCCGAAGCCGCACCAACATAATAGAGATACAGAAACACCGTCGCCCCTTTCTTTGAGATAACTTTGCACTATTGCGAGCTGTAAATGCCACTTCCAGCTTAGCTGTGCAGAAGAAGTACAACAAGAAGAAGAAATATCTCGAAATATGTCCGTCAGGCCCCTTCCCTTGAGATATATCTGCAAATATCTCGGAAACGAAGCGAGCTATGGCAAAATGTTAAGAGACCTTTTTTGTAGAGAATTATGGTTCCTACAATTTATGTTCTAAGATATTTTTTGATCAGAAGCGTAGTTTTCGAGATATATCGAGATATTTAAAAGTTCCGAAGCCGCACCAACATAATAGAGATACAGAAACACCGTAGCCCCTTTCTTTGAGATAACTCTGCACTAGTGCGAGCCGCAAATGCCACTTCCAGCTTAGCTGTGCAGAAGAAGAACAACAAGAAGAAGAAATATCTCGAAATATGTCCGTCAGGCCCCTTCCCTTGAGATAGATCTGCAAATATCTCGGAAAGGAAGCGAGCTATGGCAAAATGTTAAGAGACCTTTTTTGTAGAGAATTAAGTTTCCTACTTTTTATGTTCTATGATATTTTTTGATCAGATGCGTAGTTCTCGAGATATATCAAGATATTTAAAAGTTCCGAAGCCGCACCAACATAATACAGATACAGAAACACCGTGGCCCCTTTCTTTGAGATAACGCTGCACTAGTGCGAGCCGCAAATGCCACTTCCAGCTTAGCTGTGCAGAAGAGGAACAACAAGAAGAAGAAATATCTCGAAATATGTCCGTCAGGCCCCTTCCCTTGAGATAAATCCGCAAATATCTCGGAAACGAAGCGAGCTATGGCAAAATGCTAAGAGACCTTTTTTGTAGAGAATTAAGTTTCCTACTTTTTATGTTCTATGATATTTTTTGATCAGATGCGCAGTTCTCGAGATATATCAAGATATTTATGAGTTCCGAAGCCGCACCAACATAATACAGATACAGAAACACCGTCGCCCCTTTCTTTGAGATAACTTTGCACTATTGCGAGCTGTAAATGCCACTTCCAGCTTAGCTGTGCAGAAGAAGTACAACAAGAAGAAGAAATATCTCGAAATATGTCCGTCAGGCCCCTTCCCTTGAGATATATCTGCAAATATCTCGGAAACGAAGCGAGCTATGGCAAAATGTTAAGAGACCTTTTTTGTAGAGAATTATGGTTCCTACAATTTATGTTCTATGATATTTTTTGATCAGAAGCGTAGTTTTCGAGATATATCGAGATATTTAAAAGTTCCGAAGCCGCACCAACATAATAGAGATACAGAAACACCGTGGCCCCTTTCTTTGAGATAACTCTGCACTAGTGCGAGCCGCAAATGCCACTTCCAGCTTAGCTGTGCAGAAGAAGAACAACAAGAAGAAGAAATATCTCGAAATATGTCCGTCAGGCCCCTTCCCTTGAGATAAATCTGCAAATATCTCGGAAAGGAAGCGAGCTATGGCAAAATGTTAAGAGACCTTTTTTGTAGAGAATTAAGTTTCCTACTTTTTATGTTCTATGATATTTTTTGATCAGATGCGTAGTTCTCGAGATATATCAAGATATTTAAAAGTTCCGAAGCCGCACCAACATAATACAGATACAGAAACACCGTGGCTCCTTTCTTTGAGATAACTCTGCACTATTGCGAGCTGGAAATGCCACTTCCAGTTTAGCTGTGCAGAAGAAGAACAACAAGAAGAAGAAATATCTCGAAATATGTCCGTTAGGCCCCTTCCCTTCAGATAAATCTGCAAATATCTCGGAAACGAAGCGAGCTATGGCAAAATGTTAAGAGACCTTTTTTGTAGAGAATTAAGTTTCCTACTTTTTATGTTCTATGATATTTTTTGATCAGATGCGCAGTTCTCGAGATATATCAAGATATTTAAAAGTTCCGAAGCCGCACCAACATAATAGAGATACAGAAACACAGTGGCCCCTTTCTTTGAGATAACTCTGCACTATTGCGAGCTGCAAATGCCACTTCCAGCTTAGCTGTGCAGAAGAAGAACAACAAGAAGAAGAAATATCTCGAAATATGTCCGTCAGGCCCTTTCCCTTCAGATAAATCTGCAAATATCTCGGAAACGAAGCGAGCTATGGCAAAATGCTAAGAGACCTTTTTTGTAGAGAATTATGTTTCCTAGAATTTATGTTCTATGATATTTTTTGATCAGAAGCGTAGTTTTCGAGATATATCGAGATATTTAAAAGTTCCGAAGCCGCACCAACAGAATAGAGATACAGAAACACCGTGGCTCCTTTCTTTGAGATAACTCTGCACTATTGCGAGCTGGAAATGCCACTTCCAGTTTAGCTGTGCAGAAGAAGAACAACAAGAAGAAGAAATATCTCGAAATATGTCCGTTAGGCCCCTTCCCTTCAGATAAATCTGCAAATATCTCGGAAACGAAGCGAGCTATGGCAAAATGTTAAGAGACCTTTTTTGTAGAGAATTACGTTTCCTACTTTTTATGTTCTATGATATTTTTTGATCAGATGCGCAGTTTTCGAGATATATCAAGATATTTAAAAGTTCCGAAGCCGCACCAACATAATAGAGATACAGAAACACCGTGGCCCCTTTCTTTGAGATAACTCTGCACTATTCCGAGCTGCAAATGCCACTTCCAGCTTAGCTGTGCAGAAGAAGAACAACAAGAAGAAGAAATATCTCGAAATATGTCCGTCAGGCCCTTTCCCTTCAGATATATCTGCAAATATCTCGGAAACGAAGCGAGCTATGGCAAAATGCTAAGAGACCTTTTTTGTAGAGAATTATGTTTCCTACAATTTATGTTCTATGATATTTTTTCATCAGAAGCGTAGTTTTCGAGATATATCGAGATATTTAAAAGTTCCGAAGCCGCACCAACATAATAGAGATACAGAAACACCGTGGCCCCTTTCTTTGAGATAACTCTGCACTAGTGCGAGCCGCAAATGCCACTTCCAGCTTAGCTGTGCAGAAGAAGAACAACAAGAAGAAGAAATATCTCGAAATATGTCCGTCAGGCCCCTTCCCTTGAGATAAATCTGCAAATATCTCGGAAACGAAGCGAGCTATGGCAAAATGTTAAGAGACCTTTTTTGTAGAGAATTAAGTTTCCTACTTTTTATGTTCTATGATATTTTTTGATCAGATGCGTAGTTCTCGAGATATATCAAGATATTTAAAAGTTCCGAAGCCGCACCAACATAATAGAGATACAGAAACACCGTGGCCCCTTTCTTTGAGATAACTCTGCACTAGGGCGAGCCGCAAATGCCACTTCCAGCTTAGCTGTGCAGAAGAAGAACAACAAGAAGAAGAAATATCTCGAAATATGTCCGTCAGGCCCCTTCCCTTGAGATATATCTGCAAATATCTCGGAAACGAAGCGAGCTATGGCAAAATGTTAAGAGACCTTTTTTGTAGAGAATTATGGTTCCTACAATTTATGTTCTAAGATATTTTTTGATCAGAAGCGTAGTTTTCGAGATATATCGAGATATTTAAAAGTTCCGAAGCCGCACCAACATAATAGAGATACAGAAACACCGTGGCCCCTTTCTTTGAGATAACTCTGCACTAGTGCGAGCCGCAAATGCCACTTCCAGCTTAGCTGTGCAGAAGAAGAACAACAAGAAGAAGAAATATCTCGAAATATGTCCGTTAGGCCCCTTCCCTTCAGATAAATCTGCAAATATCTCGGAAACGAAGCGAGCTATGGCAAAATGTTAAGAGACCTTTTTTGTAGAGAATTAAGTTTCCTACTTTTTATGTTGTATGATATTTTTTGATCAGATGCGCAGTTCTCGAGATATATCAAGATATTTAAAAGTTCCGAAGCCGCACCAACATAATAGAGATACAGAAACACAGTGGCCCCTTTCTTTGAGATAACTCTGCACTATTGCGAGCTGCAAATGCCACTTCCAGCTTAGCTGTGCAGAAGAAGAACAACAAGAAGAAGAAATATCTCGAAATATGTCCGTCAGGCCCTTTCCCTTCAGATAAATCTGCAAATATCTCGGAAACGAAGCGAGCTATGGCAAAATGCTAAGAGACCTTTTTTGTAGAGAATTATGTTTCCTACAATTTATGTTCTATGATATTTTTTGATCAGAAGCGTAGTTTTCGAGATATATCGAGATATTTAAAAGTTCCGAAGCCGCACCAACAGAATAGAGATACAGAAACACCGTGGCTCCTTTCTTTGAGATAACTCTGCACCATTGCGAGCTGGAAATGCCACTTCCAGTTTAGCTGTGCAGAAGAAGAACAACAAGAAGAAGAAATATCTCGAAATATGTCCGTTAGGCCCCTTCCCTTCAGATAAATCTGCAAATATCTCGGAAACGAAGCGAGCTATGGCAAAATGTTAAGAGACCTTTTTTGTAGAGAATTAAGTTTCCTACTTTTTATGTTCTATGATATTTTTTGATCAGATGCGCAGTTCTCGAGATATATCAAGATATTTAAAAGTTCCGAAGCCGCACCAACATAATAGAGATACAGAAACACAGTGGCCCCTTTCTTTGAGATAACTCTGCACTATTGCGAGCTGCAAATGCCACTTCCAGCTTAGCTGTGCAGAAGAAGAACAACAAGAAGAAGAAATATCTCGAAATATGTCCGTCAGGCCCTTTCCCTTCAGATAAATCTGCAAAGATCTCGGAAACGAAGCGAGCTATGGCAAAATGCTAAGAGACCTTTTTTGTAGAGAATTATGTTTCCTACAATTTATGTTCTATGATATTTTTTGATCAGAAGCGTAGTTTTCGAGATATATCGAGATATTTAAAAGTTCCGAAGCCGCACCAACAGAATAGAGATACAGAAACACCGTGGCTCCTTTCTTTGAGATAACTCTGCACTATTGCGAGCTGGAAATGCCACTTCCAGTTTAGCTGTGCAGAAGAAGAACAACAAGAAGAAGAAATATCTCGAAATATGTCCGTTAGGCCCCTTCCCTTCAGATAAATCTGCAAATATCTCGGAAACGAAGCGAGCTATGGCAAAATGTTAAGAGACCTTTTTTGTAGAGAATTACGTTTCCTACTTTTTATGTTCTATGATATTTTTTGATCAGATGCGCAGTTTTCGAGATATATCAAGATATTTAAAAGTTCCGAAGCCGCACCAACATAATAGAGATACAGAAACACCGTGGCCCCTTTCTTTGAGATAACTCTGCACTATTCCGAGCTGCAAATGCCACTTCCAGCTTAGCTGTGCAGAAGAAGAACAACAAGAAGAAGAAATATCTCGAAATATGTCCGTCAGGCCCTTTCCCTTCAGATATATCTGCAAATATCTCGGAAACGAAGCGAGCTATGGCAAAATGCTAAGAGACCTTTTTTGTAGAGAATTATGTTTCCTACAATTTATGTTCTATGATATTTTTTCATCAGAAGCGTAGTTTTCGAGATATATCGAGATATTTAAAAGTTCCGAAGCCGCACCAACATAATAGAGATACAGAAACACCGTGGCCCGTTTCTTTGAGATAACTCTGCACTAGGGCGAGCTGCAAATGCCACTTCCAGCTTAGCTGTGCAGAAGAAGAACAACAAGAAGAAGAAATATCTCGAAATATGTCCGTCAGGCCCCTTCCCTTGAGATATATCTGCAAATATCTCGGAAACGAAGCGAGCTATGGCAAAATGTTAAGAGACCTTTTTTGTAGAGAATTATGGTTCCTACAATTTATGTTCTAAGATATTTTTTGATCAGAAGCGTAGTTTTCGAGATATATCGAGATATTTAAAAGTTCCGAAGCCGCACCAACATAATAGAGATACAGAAACACCGTGGCCCCTTTCTTTGAGATAACTCTGCACTAGTGCGAGCCGCAAATGCCACTTCCAGCTTAGCTGTGCAGAAGAAGAACAACAAGAAGAAGAAATATCTCGAAATATGTCCGTCAGGCCCTTTCCCTTCAGATAAATCTGCAAATATCTCGGAAACGAAGCGAGCTATGGCAAAATGCTAAGAGACCTTTTTTGTAGAGAATTATGTTTCCTACAATTTATGTTCTATGATATTTTTTGATCAGAAGCGTAGTTTTCGAGATATATCGAGATATTTAAAAGTTCCGAAGCCGCACCAACAGAATAGAGATACAGAAACACCGTGGCTCCTTTCTTTGAGATAACTCTGCACCATTGCGAGCTGGAAATGCCACTTCCAGTTTAGCTGTGCAGAAGAAGAACAACAAGAAGAAGAAATATCTCGAAATATGTCCGTTAGGCCCCTTCCCTTCAGATAAATCTGCAAATATCTCGGAAACGAAGCGAGCTATGGCAAAATGTTAAGAGACCTTTTTTGTAGAGAATTAAGTTTCCTACTTTTTATGTTCTATGATATTTTTTGATCAGATGCGCAGTTCTCGAGATATATCAAGATATTTAAAAGTTCCAAAGCCGCACCAACATAATAGAGATACAGAAACACCGTGGCCCCTTTCTTTGAGATAACTCTGCACTATTGCGAGCTGCAAATGCCACTTCCAGCTTAGCTGTGCAGAAGAAGAACAACAAGAAGAAGAAATATCTCGAAATATGTCCGTCAGGCCCTTTCCCTTCAGATATATCTGCAAATATCTCGGAAACGAAGCGAGCTATGGCAAAATGCTAAGAGACCTTTTTTGTAGAGAATTATGTTTCCTACAATTTATGTTCTATGATATTTTTTCATCAGAAGCGTACTTTTCGAGATATATCGAGATATTTAAAAGTTCCGAAGCCGCACCAACATAATAGAGATACAGAAACACCGTGGCCCCTTTCTTTGAGATAACTCTGCACTAGTGCGAGCCGCAAATGCCACTTCCAGCTTAGCTGTGCAGAAGAAGAACAACAAGAAGAAGAAATATCTCGAAATATGTCCGTCAGGCCCCTTCCCTTGAGATAAATCTGCAAATATCTCGGAAACGAAGCGAGCTATGGCAAAATGTTAAGAGACCTTTTTTGTAGAGAATTAAGTTTCCTACTTTTTATGTTCTATGATATTTTTTGATCAGATGCGTAGTTCTCGAGATATATCCAGATATTTAAAAGTTCCGAAGCCGCACCAACATAATAGAGATACAGAAACACCGTGGCCCCTTTCTTTGAGATAACTCTGCACTAGGGCGAGCCGCAAATGCCACTTCCAGCTTAGCTGTGCAGAAGAAGAACAACAAGAAGAAGAAATATCTCGAAATATGTCCGTCAGGCCCCTTCCCTTGAGATAAATCTGCAAATATCTCGGAAACGAAGCGAGCTATGGCAAAATGTTACGAGACCTTTTTTGTAGAGAATTAAGTTTCCTACTTTTTATGTTCTATGATATTTTTTGATCAGATGCGTAGTTCTCGAGACATATCGAGATATTTAAAAGTTCCGAAGCCGCACCAACATAATAGAGATACAGAAACACCGTCACCCCTTTCTTTGAGATAACTTTGCACTATTGCGAGCTGTAAATGCCACTTCCAGCTTAGCTGTGCAGAAGAAGTACAACAAGAAGAAGAAATATCTCGAAATATGTCCGTCAGGCCCCTTCCCTTGAGATATATCTGCAAATATCTCGGAAACGAAGCGAGCTATGGCAAAATGTTAAGAGACCTTTTTTGTAGAGAATTATGGTTCCTACAATTTATGTTCTATGATATTTTTTGATCAGAAGCGTAGTTTTCGAGATATATCGAGATATTTAAAAGTTCCGAAGCCGCACCAACATAATAGAGATACAGAAACACCGTGGCCCCTTTCTTTGAGATAACTCTGCACTAGTGCGAGCCGCAAATGCCACTTCCAGCTTAGCTGTGCAGAAGAAGAACAACAAGAAGAAGAAATATCTCGAAATATGTCCGTCAGGCCCCTTCCCTTGAGATAAATCTGCAAATATCTCGGAAAGGAAGCGAGCTATGGCAAAATGTTAAGAGACCTTTTTTGTAGAGAATTAAGTTTCCTACTTTTTACTTTCTATGATATTTTTTGATCAGATGCGTAGTTCTCGAGATATATCAAGATATTTAAAAGTTCCGAAGCCGCACCAACATAATACAGATACTGAAACACCGTGGCCCCTTTCTTTGAGATAACGCTGCACTAGTGCGAGCCGCAAATGCCACTTCCAGCTTAGCTGTGCAGAGGAAGAACAACAAGAAGAAGAAATATCTCGAAATATGTCCGTCAGGCCCCTTCCCTTGAGATAAATCTGCAAATATCTCGGAAACGAAGCGAGCTATGGCAAAATGTTAAGAGACCTTTTTTGTAGCGAATTGAGTTTCCTACTTTTTATGTTCTATGATATTTTTTGATCAGATGCGTAGTTCTCGAGATATATCAAGATATTTAAAAGTTCCGAAGCCGCACCAACATAATAGAGATACAGAAACACCGTGGCCCCTTTCTTTGAGATAACTCTGCACTATTGCGAGCTGGAAATGCCACTTCCAGTTTAGCTGTGCAGAAGAAGAACAACAAGAAGAAGAAATATCTCGAAATATGTCCGTTAGGCCCCTTCCCTTCAGATAAATCTGCAAATATCTCGGAAACGAAGCGAGCTATGGCAAAATGTTAAGAGACCTTTTTTGTAGAGAATTAAGTTTCCTACTTTTTATGTTCTATGATATTTTTTGATCAGATGCGCAGTTCTCGAGATATATCAAGATATTTAAAAGTTCCGAAGCCGCACCAACATAATAGAGATACAGAAACACAGTGGCCCCTTTCTTTGAGATAACTCTGCACTATTGCGAGCTGCAAATGCCACTTCCAGCTTAGCTGTGCAGAAGAAGAACAACAAGAAGAAGAAATATCTCGAAATATGTCCGTCAGGCCCCTTCCCTTGAGATAAATCTGCAAATATCTCGGAAACGAAGCGAGCTATGGCAAAATGTTAAGAGACCTTTTTTGTAGAGAATTAAGTTTCGTACTTTTTATGTTCTATGATATTTTTTGATCAGATGCGTAGTTCTCGAGATATATCAAGATATTTATGAGTTCCGAAGCCGCACCAACATAATACAGATACAGAAACACCGTCGCCCCTTTCTTTGAGATAACTTTGCACTATTGCGAGCTGTAAATGCCACTTCCAGCTTAGCTGTGCAGAAGAAGTGCAACAAGAAGAAGAAATATCTCGAAATATGTCCGTCAGGCCCCTTCCCTTGAGATATATCTGCAAATATCTCGGAAACGAAGCGAGCTATGGCAAAATGTTAAGAGACCTTTTTTGTAGAGAATTATGGTTCCTACAATTTATGTTCTATGATATTTGTTGATCAGAAGCGTAGTTTTCGAGATATATCGAGATATTTAAAAGTTCCGAAGCCGCACCAACATAATAGAGATACAGAAACACCGTGGCCCCTTTCTTTGAGATAACTCTGCACTAGTGCGAGCCGCAAATGCCACTTCCAGCATAGCTGTGCAGAAGAAGAACAACAAGAAGAAGAAATATCTCGAAATATGTCCGTCAGGCCCCTTCCCTTGAGATAAATCTGCAAATATCTCGGAAAGGAAGCGAGCTATGGCAAAATGTTAAGAGACCTTTTTTGTAGGGAATTAAGTTTCCTACTTTTTATGTTCTATGATATTTTTTGATCAGATGCGTAGTTCTCGAGATATATCAAGATATTTAAAAGTTCCGAAGCCGCACCAAGATAATAGAGATACAGAAACACCGTGGCCCCTTTCTTTGAGATAACTCTGCACTATTGCGAGCTGGAAATGCCACTTCCAGTTTAGCTGTGCAGAAGAAGAACAACAAGAAGAAGAAATATCTCGAAATATGTCCGTTAGGCCCCTTCCCTTCAGATAAATCTGCAAATATCTCGGAAACGAAGCGAGCTATGGCAAAATGTTAAGAGACCTTTTTTGTAGAGAATTAAGTTTCCTACTTTTTATGTTGTATGATATTTTTTGATCAGATGCGTAGTTCTCGAAGTATATCAAGATATTTAAAAGTTCCGAAGCCGCACCAACATAATAGAGATACAGAAACAACGTGGCCCCTTTCTTTGAGATAACTCTGCACTATTGCGAGCTGCAAATGCCACTTCCAGCTTAGCTGTGCAGAAGAAGTACAACAAGAAGAAGAAATATCTCGAAATATGTCCGTCAGGCCCCTTCCCTTGAGATATATCTGCAAATATCTCGGAAACGAAGCGAGCTATGGCAAAATGTTAAGAGACCTTTTTTGTAGAGAATTATGTTTCCTACAATTTATGTTGTATGATATTTTTTGATCACAAGCGTAGTTTTCGAGATATATCGAGATATTTAAAAGTTCCGAAGCCGCACCAACATAATAGAGATACAGAAACACCGTGGCCCCTTTCTTTGAGATAACTCTGCACTAGTGCGAGCCGCAAATGCCACTTCCAGCTTAGCTGTGCAGAAGAAGAACAACAAGAAGAAGAAATATCTCGAAATATGTCCGTCAGGCCCTTTCCCTTCAGATAAATCTGCAAATATCTCGGAAACGAAGCGAGCTATGGCAAAATGCTAAGAGACCTTTTTTGTAGAGAATTATGTTTCCTACAATTTATGTTCTATGATATTTTTTGATCAGAAGCGTAGTTTTCGAGATATATCGAGATATTTAAAAGTTCCGAAGCCGCACCAACATAATAGAGATACAGAAACACCGTGGCCCCTTTCTTTGAGATAACTCTGCACTAGTGCGAGCCGCAAATGCCACTTCCAGCTTAGCTGTGCAGAAGAAGAACAACAAGAAGAAGAAATATCTCGAAATATGTCCGTCAGGCCCCTTCCCTTGAGATAAATCTGCAAATATCTCGGAAACGAAGCGAGCTATGGCAAAATGTTAACAGACCTTTTTTGTAGAGAATTATGTTTCCTACAATTTACGTTCTCTGATATTTTTTGATCAGAAGCGTAGTGTTCGAGATATATCGAGATATTTAAAAGTTCCGAAGCCGCACCAACATAATAGAGATACAGAAACACCGTGGCCCCTTTCTTTGAGATAACTCTGCACTATTGCGACCTGCAAATGCCAGTTCCAGCTTAGCTGTGCAGAAGAGGAACAACAAGAAGAAGAAATATCTCGGAATATGTCCGTCAGGCCCCTTCCCTTGAGCTAAATCTGCAAATATCTCGGAAACGATGCCAGCTATGGGAAAATGTTAAGCGACCTTTTTTGTAGAGAATTAAGTTTCCTACTTTTTATGTTCTATGATATTTTTTGATCACAAGCGTAGTTTTCGAGATATATCGAGATATTTAAAAGTTCCGAAGCCGCACCAACATAATAGAGATACAGAAACACCGTGGCCCCTTTCTTTGAGATAACTCTGCACTAGTGCGAGCCGCAAATGCCACTTCCAGCTTAGCTGTGCAGAAGAAGAACAACAAGAAGAAGAAATATCTCTAAATATGTCCGTAAGGCCCCTTCCCCTGAGATAAATCTGCAAATATCTCGGAAACGAAGCGAGCTATGGCAAAATGTTAAGAGACCTTTTTTGTAGAGAATTAAGTTTCCTATTTTTTATGTTCTATGATATTTTTCGATCAGAAGCGTAGTTTTCGAGATATATCGAGATATTTAAAAGTTGCGAAGCCGCACCAACATAATAGAGATACAGAAACACCGTGGCCCCTTTCTTTGGGATAACTCTGCACTATTGCGAGCTGGAAATGCCACTTCCAGTTTAGCTGTGCAGAAGAAGAACAACAAGAAGAAGAAATATCTCGAAATATGTCCGTTAGGCCCCTTCCCTTCAGATAAATCTGCAAATATCTCGGAAACGAAGCGAGCTATGGCAAAATGTTAAGAGACCTTTTTTGTAGAGAATTAAGTTTCCTACTTTTTATGTTCTATGATATTTTTTGATCAGATGCGCAGTTCTCGAGATATATCAAGATATTTAAAAGTTCCGAAGCCGCACCAACATAATAGAGATACAGAAACACCGTGGCCCCTTTCTTTGAGATAACTCTGCACTATTGCGAGCTGCAAATGCCACTTCCAGCTTAGCTGTGCAGAAGAAGAACAACAAGAAGAAGAAATATCTCGAAATATGTCCGTCAGGCCCTTTCCCTTCAGATAAATCTGCAAATATCTCGGAAACGAAGCGAGCTATGGCAAAATGCTAAGAGACCTTTTTTGTAGAGAATTATGTTTCCTACAATTTATGTTCTATGATATTTCTTGATCAGAAGCGTAGTTTTCGAGATATATCGAGATATTTAAAAGTTCCGAAGCCGCACCAACATAATAGAGATACAGAAACACCGTGGCCCCTTTCTTTGAGATAACTCTGCACTAGTGCGAGCCGCAAATGCCACTTCCAGCTTAGCTGTGCAGAAGAAGAACAACAAGAAGAAGAAATATCTCGAAATATGTCCGTTAGGCCCCTTCCCTTGAGATAAACCTGCAAATATCTCGGAAACGAAGCGAGCTATGGCAAAATGTTGAGAGACTTTATTTGTAGAGAATTAAGTTTCCTACTTTTTATGTTCTATAATATTTTTTGATCAGATGCGTAGTTCTCGAGATATATCAAGATATTTAAAAGTTCCGAAGCTGCACCAACATAATAGAGACACAGAAACACCGTGGCCCCTCTCTTTGAGATAACTCTGCACTATTGCGAGCTGCAAATGCCACTTCCAGCTTAGCTGTGCAGAGGAAGAACAACAAGAAGAAGAAATATCTCGAAATATGTCCGTCAGGCCCGATCCTTTGAGCTGAATCTGCAAATATCTCGGAAACGAAGCGAGCTATGGCAAAATGTTAAGAGACGTTTTTTGTAGAGAATTATGCTTCCTACAATTTATGTTCTATGATATTTTTTGATCAGAAGCGTAGTTTTCGAGATATATCGAGATATTTAAAAGTTCCGAAGCCGCACCAACATAATAGAGATACAGAAACACCGTGGCCCCTTTCTTTGAGATAACTCTGCACTAGTGCGACCTGCAAATGCCACTTCCAGCTTAGCTGTGCAGAAGAAGAACAAGAAGAAGAAGAAATATCTCGAAATATGTCCGTCAGGCCCCTTCCCTTGAGATAAATCTGCAAATATCTCGGAAACGAAGCGAACTATGGCAAAATCCTAAGATACCTTTTTTGTAGAGCATTAAGTTTCCTACTTTTTATGTTCTATGATATTTTTTGATCAGATGCGTAGTTCTCGAGATATATCAAGATACTTAAAAGTTCCGAAGCCGCACCAACATAATAGAGGTACAGAAACACCGTGGCCCCTTTCTTTGAGATAACTCTGCACTAGTGCGAGCCGCAATTGCCACTTCCAGCTTAGCTGTGCAGAGGAAGAACAACAAGAAGAAGAAATATCTCGAAATATGTCCGTCAGGCCCCTTCCCTTGAGATAAATCTGCAAATATCTCGGAAACGAAGCGAGCTACGGCAAAATGTTGAGAGACGTTTTTTGTAGAAAATTAGGTTTCCTACTTTTTATGTTCTATGATATTTTTTGATCAGATGCGTAGTTCTCGAGATATATCAAGATATTTAAAAGTTCCGAAGCTGCACCAACATAATAGGGGTACAGAAACACCGTGGCCTCTTTCTTTGAGATAACTCTGCACTAGTGCGAGCCGCAAATGCCACTTCCAGCTTAGCTGTGCAGAAGAAGGACAACAAGAAGAAGAAATATCTCGAAATATGTCCGTCAGGCCCCTTCACTTGAGATAAATCTGCAAATATCTCGGAAACGAAGCGAGCTATGGCAAAATGTTAAGAGACCTTTTTTGTAGAGAATGAAGTTTCCTACTTTTTATGTTCTATGATATTTTTTGATCAGATGCGTAGTTCTCGAGATATATCAAGATACTTAAAAGTTCCGAAGCCGCACCAACATAATAGAGACACAGAAACACCGTGGCCCCTCTCTTTGAGATAACTCTGCACTATTGCGAGCTGCAAATGCCACTTCCAGCTTAGCTGTGCAGAGGAAGAACAACAAGAAGAAGAAATATCTCGAAATATGTCCGTCAGGCCCGATCCTTTGAGCTGAATCTGCAAATATCTCGGAAACGAAGCGAGCTATGGCAAAATGTTAAGAGACGTTTTTTGTAGAGAATTATGCTTCCTACAATTTATGTTCTATGATATTTTTTGATCAGAAGCGTAGTTTTCGAGATATATCGAGATATTTAAAAGTTCCGAAGCCGCACCAACATAATAGAGATACAGAAACACCGTGGCCCCTTTCTTTGAGATAACTCTGCACTAGTCCGACCTGCAAATGCCACTTCCAGCTTAGCTGTGCAGAAGAAGAACAACAAGAAGAAGAAATATCTCTAAATATGTCCGTCAGGCCCCTTCCCTTGAGATAAATCTGCAAATATCTCGGAAACGAAGCGAACTATGGCAAAATCCTAAGATACCTTTTTTGTAGAGAATTCAGTTTCCTACTTTTTATGTTCTATGATATTTTTTGATCAGATGCGTAGTTCTCGAGATATATCAAGATATTTAAAAGTTCCGAAGCCGCACCAACATAATAGAGATACAGAAACACCGTGGCCCCTCTCTTTGAGATAACTCTGCACTATTGCGTGCTGCAAATGCCACTTCCAGCTTAGCTGTGCAGAAGAAGAACAACAAGAAGAAGAAATATTTCGAAATATGTCCGTCAGGCCCCTTCCCTTGAGATAAATCTGCAAATATCTCGGAAACGAAGCGAGCTACGGCAAAATGTTAAGAGACGTTTTTTGTAGAAAATTAGGTTTCCTACTTTTTATGTTCTATGATATTTTTTGATCAGATGCGTAGTTCTCGAGATATATCAAGATATTTAAAAGTTCCGAAGCCGCACCAACATAATAGAGATACAGAAACACCGTGGCCCCTTTCTTTGAGATAACTCTGCACTAGTGCGAGCCGCAAATGCCACTTCCAGCTTAGCTGTGCAGAGGAAGAACAACAAGAAGAAGAAACATCTCGAAATATGTCCGTCAGGCCCCTTCACTTGAGATAAATCTGCAAATATCTCGGAAACGAAGCGAGCTATGGCAAAATGTTAAGAGACCTTTTTTGTAGAGAATTAAGTTTCCTACTTTTTATGTTCTATGATATTTTTTGATCAGATGCGTAGTTCTCGAGATATATCAAGATATTTAAAAGTTCCGAAGCCGCACCAACATAATAGAGATACAGAAACACCGTGGCCCCTCTCTTTGAGATAACTCTGCACTATTGCGAGCTGGAAATGCCACTTCCAGTTTAGCTGTGCAGAAGAAGAACAACAAGAAGAAGAAATATCTCGAAATATGTCCGTCAGGCCCCTTCCCTTGAGATAAATCTGCAAATATCTCGGAAACGAAGCGAGCTATGGCAAAATGTTAAGAGACCTTTTTTGTAGAGAATTAAGTTTCCTACTTTTTATGTTCTATGATATTTTTTGATCAGATGCGTAGTTCTCGAGATATATCAAGATATTTAAAAGTTCCGAAGCCGCACCAACATAATAGAGATACAGAAACACCGTGGCCCCTCTCTTTGAGATAACTCTGCGCTATTGCGTGCTGCTTATGCCACTTCCAGCTTAGCTGTGCAGAAGAAGAACAACAAGAAGAAGAAATATTTCGAAATATGTCCGTCAGGCCCCTTCCCTTGAGATAAATCTGCAAATATCTCGGAAACGAAGCGAGCTACGGCAAAATGTTAAGAGACGTTTTTTGTAGAAAATTAGATTTCCTACTTTTTATGTTCTATGATATTTTTTGATCAGATGCGTAGTTCTCGAGATATATCAAGATATTTAAAAGTTCCGAAGCCGCACCAACATAATAGAGATACAGAAACACCGTGGCCCCTTTCTTTGAGATAACTCTGCACTAGTGCGAGCCGCAAATGCCACTTCCAGCTTAGCTGTGCAGAGGAAGAACAACAAGAAGAAGAAATATCTCGAAATATGTCCGTCAGGCCCGTTCCTTTGAGCTGAATCTGCAAATATCTCGGAAACCAAGCGAGCTATGGCAAAATGTTAAGAGACCTTTTTTGTAGAGAATTAAGTTTCCTACTTTTTATGTTCTATGATATTTTTTGATCAGATGCGTAGTTCTCGAGATATATCAAGATATTTAAAAGTTCCGAAGCTGCACCAACATAATAGGGGTACAGGAACACCGTGGCCTCTTTCTTTGAGATAACTCTGCACTATTGCGAGCTGCAAATGCCACTTCCAGCTTAGCTGTGCAGAGGAAGAACAACAAGAAGAAGAAATATCTCGAAATATGTCCGTCAGGCCCGTTCCTTTGAGCTGAATCTGCAAATATCTCGGAAACGAAGCGAGCTATGGCAAAATGTTAAGAGACGTTTTTTGTAGAGAATTATGTTTCCTACAATTTATGTTCTATGATGTTTTTTGATCGGAAGCGTAGTTTTCGAGATATATCGAGATATTTAAAAGTTCCGAAGCCGCACCAACATAATAGAGATACAGAAACAACGTGGCCCCTTTCTTTGAGATAACTCTGCACTAGTGCGAGCCGCAAATGCCACTTCCAGCTTAGCTGTGCAGAAGAAGGACAACAAGAAGAAGAAATATCTCGAAATATGTCCGTCAGACCCCTTCACTTGAGATAAATCTGCAAATATCTCGGAAACGAAGCGAGCTACGGCAAAATGTTAAGAGACGTTTTTTGTAGAAAATTAGGTTTCCTACTTTTTATGTTCTATGATATTTTTTGATCAGATGCGTAGTTCTCGAGATATATCAAGATAATTAAAAGTTCCGAAGCCGCACCAACATAATAGAGATACAGAAACACCGTGGCCCCTTTCTTTGAGATAACTCTGCACTATTGCGAGCTGCAAATGCCACTTCCAGCTTAGCTGTGCAGAAGAAGAACAACAAGAAGAAGAAATATCTAGAAATATGTCCGTCAGGCCCCTTTCCTTGAGATAAATCTGCAAATATCTCGGAAACGAAGCGAGCTATGGCAAAATGTTAAGAGACTTTATTTGTAGAGAATTAAGTTTCCTACTTTTTATGTTCTATGATATTTTTTTATCAGAAGCGTAGTTCCCGAGATATATCAAGATATTTAAAAGTTCCGAAGCCGCACCAACATAATAGAGATACAGAAACACCGTGGCCCCTTTCTTTGAGATAACTCTGCGCTATTGCGAGCTGGAAACGCCACTTCCAGTTTAGCTGTGCAGAAGAAGAACAACAAGAAGAAGAAATATCTCGAAATATGTCCGTCAGGCCCCTTCCCTTGAGATATATCTGCAAATATCTCGGAAACGAAACGAGCTATGGCAAAATGTTAAGAGACCTTTTTTGTAGAGAATTATGTTTCCTACAATTTATGTTCTATGATATTTTTTGATCAGAAGCGTAGTTGTCGAGATATATCGAGATATTTAAAAGCTCCGAAGCCGCACCAACATAATAGAGATACAGAAACACCGTGGCCCCTTTCTTTCAGATAACTCTGCACTATTGCGAGCTGGAAATGCCACTTCCAGTTTAGCTGTGCAGAAGAAGAACAACAAGAAGAAGAAATATCTCGAAATATGTCCGTCAGGCCCCTTCCCTTGAGATATATCTGCAAATATCTCGGAAACGAAGCGAGCTATGGCAAAATGTTAAGAGACTTTATTTGTAGAGAATTAAGTTTCCTACTTTTTATGTTCTATGATATTTTTTTATCAGATGCGTAGTTCCCGAGATATATCAAGATATTTAAAAGTTCCGAAGCCGCACCAACATAATAGAGATACAGAAACACCGTGGCCCCTTTCTTTGAGATAACTCTGCGCTATTGCGAGCTGGAAACGCCACTTCCAGTTTAGCTGTGCAGAAGAAGAACAACAAGAAGAAGAAATATCTCGAAATATGTCCGTCAGGCCCCTTCCCTTGAGATAAATCTGCAAATATCTCGGAAATGAAGCGAGCTATGGCAAAATGTTAAGAGACCTTTTTTGTAGAGAATTATGTTTCCTACAATTTATGTTCTATGATATTTTTTGATCAGAAGCGTAGTTCTCGAGATATATCGAGATATTTAAAAGTTCCGAAGCCGCACCAACATAATAGAGATTCAGAAACACCGTGGCCCCTTTCTTTGAGATAACTCTGCACTAGTGCGGGCCGCAAATGCCACTTCCAGCTTAGCTGTGCAGAAGAAGAACAGCAAGAAGAAGAAATATCTCCAAAAAAGTCCGTCAGGCCCCTTCCCTTAAGATAAATCTGCAAATATCTCGGAAACGAAGCGAGCTATGGCAAAATGTTAAGAGACTTTATTTGTAGAGAATTAAGTTTCCTACTTTTTATGTTCTATGATATTTTTTGATCAGATGCGTAGTTCTCGAGATATATCAAGATATTTAAAAGTTCCGAAGCCGCACCAACATAATAGAGATACAGAAACACCGTGGCCCCTTTCTTTGAGTTCACTCTGCACTAGTGCGAGCCGCAAATGCCACTTCCAGCTTAGCTGTGCAGAAGAAGAACAACAAGAAGAAGAAATATCTCGAAATATGTCCGTCAGGCCCCTTCCCTTGAGATAAATCTGCAAATATCTCGGAAACGAAGCGAGCTATGGCAAAATGTTAAGAGACCTTTTTTGTAGAGAATTAAGTTTCCTACTTTCTATGTTCTATGATATTTTTTGATCAGATGCGTAGTTCTCGAGATATATCAAGATATTTAAAAGTTCCGAAGCCGCACCAACATAATAGAGATACAGAAACACCGTGGCCCTTTCTTTGAGATAACTCTGCACTATTGCGAGCTGCAAATGCCACTTCCAGCTTAGCTGTGCAGAAGAAGAACAACAAGAAGAAGAAATATCTCGAAATATGTCCGTCAGGCCCCTTCCCTTGAGATAAATCTGCAAATATCTCGGAAACGAAGCGAGCTATGGCAAAATGTTAAGAAACGTTTTTTGTAGAGAATTGTGTTTCCTACAATTTATGTTCTATGATATTTTTTGATCAGAAGCGTAGTTTTCGAGATATATCGAGATATTTAAAAGTTCCGAAGCCGCACCAACATAATAGAGATACAGAAACACCGTGGCCCCTTCTTTGAGATATCTCTGCACTAGTGCGAGCCGCAAATGCCACTTCCAGCTTAGCTGTGCAGAAGAAGAACAACAAGAAGAAGAAATATCTCGAAATATGTCCGTCAGGCCCCTTCCCTTGAGATAAATCTGCAAATATCTCGGAAACGAAGCGAGCTATGGCAAAATGTTAAGAGACGTTTTTTGTAGAGAATTGTGTTTCCTACAATTTATGTTCTACGATATTTTTTGATCAGAAGCGTAGTTTTCGAGATATATCGAGATATTTAAAAGTTCCGAAGCCGCACCAACATAATAGAGATACAGAAACACCGTGGCCCCTTTCTTTGAGATATCTCTGCACTAGTGCGAGCCGCAAATGCCACTTCCAGCTTAGCTGTGCAGAAGAAGAACAACAAGAAGAAGAAATATCTCGAAATATGTCCGTCAGGCCCCTTCCCTTGAGATATATCTGCAAATATCTCGGAAACGAAACGAGCTATGGCAAAATGTTAAGAGACCTTTTTTGTAGAGAATTAAGTTTTCTACTTTTTATGTTCTATGATATTTTTTGATCAGATGCGTTGTTCTCGAGATATATCAAGATATTTAAAAGTTCCGAAGCTGCACCAACATAATAGAGATACAGAAACACCGTGGCCACTTTCTTTGAGATAACTCTGCACTAGTGCGGGCCGCAAATGCCACTTCCAG
Organism: Osmia lignaria lignaria; assembly: GCF_051020975.1. Lineage (NCBI taxonomy): Eukaryota > Metazoa > Arthropoda > Insecta > Hymenoptera > Megachilidae > Osmia > Osmia lignaria. The sequence continues at coordinate 6,799,283 of NW_027478165.1, forward strand.
CTTAGCTGTGCAGAAGAAGAACAACAAGAAGAAGAAATATCTCCAAATATGTCCCTCAGGCCCCTTCCCTTGAGATAAATCTGCAAATATCTCGGAAACGAAGCGAGCTATGGCAAAATGTTAAGAGACCTTATTTGTAGAGAATTAAGTTTCCTACTTTTTATGTTCTATGATATTTTTTTATCAGATGCGTAGTTCCCGAGATATATCAAGATATTTAAAAGTTCCGAAGCCGCACCAACATAATAGGGATACAGAAACACCGTGGCGGCTTTCTTTGAGATAACTCTGCGCTATTGCGAGCTGGAAACGCCACTTCCAGTTTAGCTGTGCAGAAGAAGAACAACAAGAAGAAGAAATATCTCGAAATATGTCCGTCAGGCCCCTTCCCTTGAGATATATCTGCAAATATCTCGGAAACGAAACGAGCTATGGCAAAATGTTAAGAGACCTTTTTTGTAGAGAATTATGTTTCCTACAATTTATGTTCTATGATATTTTTTGATCAGAAGCGTAGTTCTCGAGATATATCGAGATATTTAAAAGTTCCGAAGCCGCACCAACATAATAGAGATTCAGAAACACCGTGGCCCCTTTCTTTGAGATAACTCTGCACTAGTGCGGGCCGCAAATGCCACTTCCAGCTTAGCTGTGCAGAAGAAGAACAACAAGAAGAAGAAATATCTCGAAATATGTCCGTCAGGCCCCTTCCCTTGAGATAAATCTGCAAATATCTCGGAAACGAAGCGAGCTATGGCAAAATGTTAAGAGACTTTATTTGTAGAGAATTAAGTTTCCTACTTTTTATGTTCTATGATATTTTTTGATCAGATGCGTAGTTCTCGAGATATATCAAGATATTTAAAAGTTCCGAAGCCGCACCAACATAATAGAGATACAGAAACACCGTGGCCCCTTTCTTTGAGATAACTCTGCACTATTGCGAGCTGGAAATGCCACTTCCAGTTTAGCTGTGCAGAAGAAGAACAACAAGAAGAAGAAATATCTCGAAATATGTCCGTCAGGCCCCTTCCCTTGAGATATATCTGCAAATATCTCGGAAACGAAGCGAGCTATGGCAAAATGTTAAGAGACCTTTTTTGTAGAGAATTAAGTTTCCTACTTTATATGTTCTATGATATTTTTTGATCAGATGCGTAGTTCTAGAGATATATCAAGATATTTAAAAGTTCCGAAGCCGCACCAACATAATAGAGATTCAGAAACACCGTGGCCCCTTTCTTTGAGATAACTCTGCACTAGTGCGGGCCGCAAATGCCACTTCCAGCTTAGCTGTGCAGAAGAAGAACAACAAGAAGAAGAAATATCTCGAAATATGTCCGTCAGGCCCCTTCCCTTGAGATAAATCTGCAAATATCTCGGAAGCGAAGCGAGCTATGGCAAAATGTTAAGAGACTTTATTTGTAGAGAATTAAGTTTCCTACAATTTATGTTGTATGATATTTTTTGATCAGAAGCGTAGTTTTCGAGATATATCGAGATATTGAAAAGTTCCGAAGCCGCACCAACATAATAGAGATACAGAAACACCGTGGCCCCTTTCTTTGAGATAACTCTGCACTATTGCGAGCTGGAAATGCCACTTCCAGTTTAGCTGTGCAGAAGAAGAACAACAAGAAGAAGAAATATCTCGAAATATGTCCGTCAGGCCCCTTCCCTTGAGATAAATCTGCATATATCTCGGAAACGAAGCGAGCTATGGCAAAATGTTAAGAGACCTTTTTTGTAGAGAATTAAGTTTCCTACTTTTTATGTTCTATGATATTTTTTGATCAGATGCGTGGTTCTAGAGATATATCAAGATATTTAAAAGTTCCGAAGCCGCACCAACATAATAGAGATACAGAAACACCGTGGCCCCTTTCTTTGAGATAACTCTGCACTATTGCGAGCTGCAAATGCTACTTCCAGCTTAGCTGTGCAGAAGAAGAACAACAAGAAGAAGAAATGTCTCGAAATATGTCCGTCAGGCCCCTTCCCTTGAGATAAATCTGCAAATATCTCGGAAACGAAGCGAGCTATGGCAAAATGTTAAGAGACTTTATTTGTAGAGAATTAAGTTTCCTACTTTTTATGTTCTATGATATTTTTTTATCAGATGCGTAGTTCCCGAGATATATCAAGATATTTAAAAGTTCCGAAGCCGCACCAACATAATAGAGATACAGAAACACCGTGGCCCCTTTCTTTGAGATAACTCTGCGCTATTGCGAGCTGGAAACGCCACTTCCAGTTTAGCTGTGCAGAAGAAGAACAACAAGAAGAAGAAATATCTCGAAATATGTCCGTCAGGCCCCTTCCCTTGAGATAAATCTGCATATATCTCGGAAACGAAGCGAGCTATGGCAAAATGTTAAGAGACCTTTTTTGTAGAGAATTATGTTTCCTACAATTTATGTTCTATGATATTTTTTGATCAGAAGCGTAGTTCTCGAGATATATCGAGATATTGAAAAGTTCCGAAGCCGCACCAACATAATAGAGATTCAGAAACACCGTGGCCCCTTTCTTTGAGATAACTCTGCACTAGTGCGGGCCGCAAATGCCACTTACAGCTTAGCTGTGCAGAAGAAGAACAACAAGAAGAAGAAATATCTCGAAATATGTCCGTCAGGCCCCTTCCCTTGAGATAAATCTGCAAATATCTCGGAAACGAAGCGAGCTATGGCAAAATGTTAAGAGACCTTTTTTGTAGAGAATTAAGTTTCCTACTTTATATGTTCTATGATATTTTTTGATCAGATGCGTAGTTCTAGAGATATATCAAGATATTTAAAAGTTCCGAAGCCGCACCAACATAATAGAGATACAGAAACACCGTGGCCCCTTTCTTTGAGATAACTCTGCTTCATTGCGAGCTGTAAATGCCACTTCCAGCTTAGCTGTGCAGAAGAAGAACAACAAGAAGAAGAAATATCTCGAAATATGTCCGTCAGGCCCCTTCCCTTGAGATATATCTGCAAATATCTCGGAAACGAAGTGAGCTATGGCAAAATGTTAAGAGACCTTATTTATAGAGAATTAAGTTTCCTACTTTTTATGTTCTATAATATTTTTTGATCAGATGCGTAGTTCTCGAGATATATCAAGATATTTAAAAGTTCCGAAGCCGCACCAACATAATAGAGATACAGAAACACCGTGGCCCCTTTCTTTGAGATAACTCTGCACTAGTGCGAGCCGCAAATGCCACTTCCAGCTTAGCTGTGCAGAAGAAGAACAACAAGAAGAAGAAGTATCTCGAAATATGTCCGTCAGGCCCCTTCCCTTGAGATATATCTGCAAATATCTCGGAAACGAAGCGAGCTATGGCAAAATGTTAAGAGACTTTATTTGTAGAGAATTAAGTTTCCTACTTTTTATGTTGTATGATATTTTTGATCAGATGCGTAGTTCTCGAGATATATCAAGATATTTAAAAGTTCCGAAGCCGCACCAACATAATAGAGATACAGAAACACCGTGGCCCCTTTCTTTGAGATAACTCTGCACTATTGCGAGCTGGAAATGCCACTTCCAGTTTAGCTGTGCAGAAGAAGAACAACAAGAAGAAGAAATATCTCGAAATATGTCCGTCAGGCCCCTTCCCTTGAGATAAATCTGCAAATATCTCGGAAACGAAGCGAGCTATGGCAAAATGTTAAGAGACCTTTTTTGTAGAGAATTAAGTTTCCTACTTTATATGTTCTATGATATTTTTTGATCAGATGCGTAGTTCTAGAGATATATCAAGATATTTAAAAGTTCCGAAGCCGCACCAACATAATAGAGATACAGAAACACCGTGGCCCCTTTCTTTGAGATAACTCTGCTTCATTGCGAGCTGTAAATGCCACTTCCAGCTTAGCTGTGCAGAAGAAGAACAACAAGAAGAAGAAATATCTCGAAATATGTCCGTCAGGCCCCTTCCCTTGAGATATATCTGCAAATATCTCGGAAACGAAGTGAGCTATGGCAAAATGTTAAGAGACCTTATTTGTAGAGAATTAAGTTTCCTACTTTTTATGTTCTATGATATTTTTTGATCAGATGCGTAGTTCTCGAGATATATCAAGATATTTAAAAGTTCCGAAGCCGCACCAACATAATAGAGATACAGAAACACCGTGGCCCCTTTCTTTGAGATAACTCTGCACTAGTGCGAGCCGCAAATGCCACTTCCAGCTTAGCTGTGCAGAAGAAGAACAACAAGAAGAAGAAATATCTCGAAATATGTCCGTCAGGCCCCTTCCCTTGAGATATATCTGCAAATATCTCGGAAACGAAGCGAGCTATGGCAAAATGTTAAGAGACTTTATTTGTAGAGAATTAAGTTTCCTACTTTTTATGTTCTATGATATTTTTTGATCAGATGCGTAGTTCTCGAGATATATCAAGATATTTAAAAGTTCCGAAGCCGCACCAACATAATAGAGAAACAGAAACACCGTGGCCCCTTTCTTTGAGATAACTCTGCACTATTGCGAGCTGGAAATGCCACTTCCAGTTTAGCTGTGCAGAAGAAGAACAACAAGAAGAAGAAATATCTCGAAATATGTCCGTCAGGCCCCTTCCCTTGAGATATATCTGCAAATATCTCGGAAACGAAACGAGCTATGGCAAAATGTTAAGAGACCTTTTTTGTAGAGAATTAAGTTTTCTACTTTTTATGTTCTATGATATTTTTTGATCAGATGCGTTGTTCTCGAGATATATCAAGATATTTAAAAGTTCCGAAGCTGCACCAACATAATAGAGATACAGAAACACCGTGGCCACTTTCTTTGAGATAACTCTGCACTAGTGCGGGCCGCAAATGCCACTTCCAGCTTAGCTGTGCAGAAGAAGAACAACAAGAAGAAGAAATATCTCCAAATATGTCCCTCAGGCCCCTTCCCTTGAGATAAATCTGCAAATATCTCGGAAACGAAGCGAGCTATGGCAAAATGTTAAGAGACCTTATTTGTAGAGAATTAAGTTTCCTACTTTTTATGTTCTATGATATTTTTTTATCAGATGCGTAGTTCCCGAGATATATCAAGATATTTAAAAGTTCCGAAGCCGCACCAACATAATAGGGATACAGAAACACCGTGGCGGCTTTCTTTGAGATAACTCTGCGCTATTGCGAGCTGGAAACGCCACTTCCAGTTTAGCTGTGCAGAAGAAGAACAACAAGAAGAAGAAATATCTCGAAATATGTCCGTCAGGCCCCTTCCCTTGAGATATATCTGCAAATATCTCGGAAACGAAACGAGCTATGGCAAAATGTTAAGAGACCTTTTTTGTAGAGAATTATGTTTCCTACAATTTATGTTCTATGATATTTTTTGATCAGAAGCGTAGTTCTCGAGATATATCGAGATATTTAAAAGTTCCGAAGCCGCACCAACATAATAGAGATTCAGAAACACCGTGGCCCCTTTCTTTGAGATAACTCTGCACTAGTGCGGGCCGCAAATGCCACTTCCAGCTTAGCTGTGCAGAAGAAGAACAACAAGAAGAAGAAATATCTCGAAATATGTCCGTCAGGCCCCTTCCCTTGAGATAAATCTGCAAATATCTCGGAAACGAAGCAAGCTATGGCAAAATGTTAAGAGACCTTTTTTGTAGAGAATTAAGTTTCCTACTTTATATGTTCTATGATATTTTTTTATCAGATGCGTAGTTCCCGAGATATATCAAGATATTTAAAAGTTCCGAAGCCGCACCAACATAATAGGGATACAGAAACACCGTGGCGGCTTTCTTTGAGATAACTCTGCGCTATTGCGAGCTGGAAACGCCACTTCCAGTTTAGCTGTGCAGAAGAAGAACAACAAGAAGAAGAAATATCTCGAAATATGTCCGTCAGGCCCCTTCCCTTGAGATATATCTGCAAATATCTCGGAAACGAAACGAGCTATGGCAAAATGTTAAGAGACCTTTTTTGTAGAGAATTATGTTTCCTACAATTTATGTTCTATGATATTTTTTGATCAGAAGCGTAGTTCTCGAGATATATCGAGATATTTAAAAGTTCCGAAGCCGCACCAACATAATAGAGATTCAGAAACACCGTGGCCCCTTTCTTTGAGATAACTCTGCACTAGTGCGGGCCGCAAATGCCACTTCCAGCTTAGCTGTGCAGAAGAAGAACAACAAGAAGAAGAAATATCTCGAAATATGTCCGTCAGGCCCCTTCCCTTGAGATAAATCTGCAAATATCTCGGAAACGAAGCGAGCTATGGCAAAATGTTAAGAGACTTTATTTGTAGAGAATTAAGTTTCCTACTTTTTATGTTCTATGATATTTTTTGATCAGATGCGTAGTTCTCGAGATATATCAAGATATTTAAAAGTTCCGAAGCCGCACCAACATAATAGAGATACAGAAACACCGTGGCCCCTTTCTTTGAGATAACTCTGCACTATTGCGAGCTGGAAATGCCACTTCCAGTTTAGCTGTGCAGAAGAAGAACAACAAGAAGAAGAAATATCTCGAAATATGTCCGTCAGGCCCCTTCCCTTGAGATATATCTGCAAATATCTCGGAAACGAAGCGAGCTATGGCAAAATGTTAAGAGACCTTTTTTGTAGAGAATTAAGTTTCCTACTTTATATGTTCTATGATATTTTTTGATCAGATGCGTAGTTCTAGAGATATATCAAGATATTTAAAAGTTCCGAAGCCGCACCAACATAATAGAGATTCAGAAACACCGTGGCCCCTTTCTTTGAGATAACTCTGCACTAGTGCGGGCCGCAAATGCCACTTCCAGCTTAGCTGTGCAGAAGAAGAACAACAAGAAGAAGAAATATCTCGAAATATGTCCGTCAGGCCCCTTCCCTTGAGATAAATCTGCAAATATCTCGGAAGCGAAGCGAGCTATGGCAAAATGTTAAGAGACTTTATTTGTAGAGAATTAAGTTTCCTACAATTTATGTTGTATGATATTTTTTGATCAGAAGCGTAGTTTTCGAGATATATCGAGATATTGAAAAGTTCCGAAGCCGCACCAACATAATAGAGATACAGAAACACCGTGGCCCCTTTCTTTGAGATAACTCTGCACTATTGCGAGCTGGAAATGCCACTTCCAGTTTAGCTGTGCAGAAGAAGAACAACAAGAAGAAGAAATATCTCGAAATATGTCCGTCAGGCCCCTTCCCTTGAGATAAATCTGCATATATCTCGGAAACGAAGCGAGCTATGGCAAAATGTTAAGAGACCTTTTTTGTAGAGAATTAAGTTTCCTACTTTTTATGTTCTATGATATTTTTTGATCAGATGCGTGGTTCTAGAGATATATCAAGATATTTAAAAGTTCCGAAGCCGCACCAACATAATAGAGATACAGAAACACCGTGGCCCCTTTCTTTGAGATAACTCTGCACTATTGCGAGCTGCAAATGCTACTTCCAGCTTAGCTGTGCAGAAGAAGAACAACAAGAAGAAGAAATGTCTCGAAATATGTCCGTCAGGCCCCTTCCCTTGAGATAAATCTGCAAATATCTCGGAAACGAAGCGAGCTATGGCAAAATGTTAAGAGACTTTATTTGTAGAGAATTAAGTTTCCTACTTTTTATGTTCTATGATATTTTTTTATCAGATGCGTAGTTCCCGAGATATATCAAGATATTTAAAAGTTCCGAAGCCGCACCAACATAATAGAGATACAGAAACACCGTGGCCCCTTTCTTTGAGATAACTCTGCGCTATTGCGAGCTGGAAACGCCACTTCCAGTTTAGCTGTGCAGAAGAAGAACAACAAGAAGAAGAAATATCTCGAAATATGTCCGTCAGGCCCCTTCCCTTGAGATAAATCTGCATATATCTCGGAAACGAAGCGAGCTATGGCAAAATGTTAAGAGACCTTTTTTGTAGAGAATTATGTTTCCTACAATTTATGTTCTATGATATTTTTTGATCAGAAGCGTAGTTCTCGAGATATATCGAGATATTGAAAAGTTCCGAAGCCGCACCAACATAATAGAGATTCAGAAACACCGTGGCCCCTTTCTTTGAGATAACTCTGCACTAGTGCGGGCCGCAAATGCCACTTACAGCTTAGCTGTGCAGAAGAAGAACAACAAGAAGAAGAAATATCTCGAAATATGTCCGTCAGGCCCCTTCCCTTGAGATAAATCTGCAAATATCTCGGAAACGAAGCGAGCTATGGCAAAATGTTAAGAGACCTTTTTTGTAGAGAATTAAGTTTCCTACTTTATATGTTCTATGATATTTTTTGATCAGATGCGTAGTTCTAGAGATATATCAAGATATTTAAAAGTTCCGAAGCCGCACCAACATAATAGAGATACAGAAACACCGTGGCCCCTTTCTTTGAGATAACTCTGCTTCATTGCGAGCTGTAAATGCCACTTCCAGCTTAGCTGTGCAGAAGAAGAACAACAAGAAGAAGAAATATCTCGAAATATGTCCGTCAGGCCCCTTCCCTTGAGATATATCTGCAAATATCTCGGAAACGAAGTGAGCTATGGCAAAATGTTAAGAGACCTTATTTATAGAGAATTAAGTTTCCTACTTTTTATGTTCTATAATATTTTTTGATCAGATGCGTAGTTCTCGAGATATATCAAGATATTTAAAAGTTCCGAAGCCGCACCAACATAATAGAGATACAGAAACACCGTGGCCCCTTTCTTTGAGATAACTCTGCACTAGTGCGAGCCGCAAATGCCACTTCCAGCTTAGCTGTGCAGAAGAAGAACAACAAGAAGAAGAAATATCTCGAAATATGTCCGTCAGGCCCCTTCCCTTGAGATATATCTGCAAATATCTCGGAAACGAAGCGAGCTATGGCAAAATGTTAAGAGACTTTATTTGTAGAGAATTAAGTTTCCTACTTTTTATGTTGTATGATATTTTTGATCAGATGCGTAGTTCTCGAGATATATCAAGATATTTAAAAGTTCCGAAGCCGCACCAACATAATAGAGATACAGAAACACCGTGGCCCCTTTCTTTGAGATAACTCTGCACTATTGCGAGCTGGAAATGCCACTTCCAGTTTAGCTGTGCAGAAGAAGAACAACAAGAAGAAGAAATATCTCGAAATATGTCCGTCAGGCCCCTTCCCTTGAGATAAATCTGCAAATATCTCGGAAACGAAGCGAGCTATGGCAAAATGTTAAGAGACCTTTTTTGTAGAGAATTAAGTTTCCTACTTTATATGTTCAATGATATTTTTTGATCAGATGCGTAGTTCTAGAGATATATCAAGATATTTAAAAGTTCCGAAGCCGCACCAACATAATAGAGATACAGAAACACCGTGGCCCCTTTCTTTGAGATAACTCTGCTTCATTGCGAGCTGTAAATGCCACTTCCAGCTTAGCTGTGCAGAAGAAGAACAACAAGAAGAAGAAATATCTCGAAATATGTCCGTCAGGCCCCTTCCCTTGAGATATATCTGCAAATATCTCGGAAACGAAGTGAGCTATGGCAAAATGTTAAGAGACCTTATTTGTAGAGAATTAAGTTTCCTACTTTTTATGTTCTATGATATTTTTTGATCAGATGCGTAGTTCTCGAGATATATCAAGATATTTAAAAGTTCCGAAGCCGCACCAACATAATAGAGATACAGAAACACCGTGGCCCCTTTCTTTGAGATAACTCTGCACTAGTGCGAGCCGCAAATGCCACTTCCAGCTTAGCTGTGCAGAAGAAGAACAACAAGAAGAAGAAATATCTCGAAATATGTCCGTCAGGCCCCTTCCCTTGAGATATATCTGCAAATATCTCGGAAACGAAGCGAGCTATGGCAAAATGTTAAGAGACTTTATTTGTAGAGAATTAAGTTTCCTACTTTTTATGTTCTATGATATTTTTTGATCAGATGCGTAGTTCTCGAGATATATCAAGATATTTAAAAGTTCCGAAGCCGCACCAACATAATAGAGAAACAGAAACACCGTGGCCCCTTTCTTTGAGATAACTCTGCACTATTGCGAGCTGGAAATGCCACTTCCAGTTTAGCTGTGCAGAAGAAGAACAACAAGAAGAAGAAATATCTCGAAATATGTCCGTCAGGCCCCTTCCCTTGAGATAAATCTGCAAATATCTCGGAAACGAAGCGAGCTCTGGCAAAATGTTAAGAGACCTTTTTTGTAGAGAATTAAGTTTCCTACTTTTTATGTTCTATGATATTTTTTGATCAGATGCGTAGTTCTCGAGATATATCAAGATATTTAAAAGTTCCGAAGCCGCACCAACATAATAGAGATACAGAAACACCGTGGCCCCTTTCTTTGAGATAACTCTGCACTATTGCGAGCTGCAAATGCTACTTCCAGCTTAGCTGTGCAGAAGAAGAACAACAAGAAGAAGAAATATCTCGAAATATGTCCGTCAGGCCCCTTCCCTTGAGATAAATCTGCATATATCTCGGAAACGAAGCGAGCTATGGTAAAATGTTAAGAGACCTTTTTTGTAGAGAATTAAGTTTTCTACTTTTTATGTTGTATGATATTTTTTGATCAGATGCGCTGTTCTCGAGATATATCAAGATATTTAAAAGTTCCGAAGCTGCACCAACATAATAGAGATACAGAAACACCGTGGCCCCTTTCTTTGAGATAACTCTGCACTAGTGCGAGCCGCAAATGCCACTTCCAGCTTAGCTGTGCAGAAGAAGAACAACAAGAAGAAGAAATATCTCGAAATATGTCCGTCAGGCCCCTTCAGTTGAGATAAATCTGCATATATCTCGGAAACGAAGCGAGCTATGGCAAAATCTTAAGAGACCTTTTTTGTAGAGAATTAAGTTTCCTACTTTTTATGTTCTATGGTATTTTTTGATCAGATGCGTAGTTCTCGAGATATATCAAGATATTTAAAAGTTCCGAAGCCGCACCAACATAATAGAGATACAGAAACACCGTGGCCCCTTTCTTTGAGATAACTCTGCACTATTGCGAGCTGCAAATACCACTTCCAGCTTAGCTGTGCAGAAGAAGAACAACAAGAAGAAGAAATGTCTCGAAATATGTCCGTCAGGCCCCTTCCCTTGAGATATATCTGCAAATATCTCGGAAACGAAGCGAGCTATGGCAAAATGTTAAGAGACTTTATTTGTAGAGAATTAAGTTTCCTACTTTTTATGTTGTATGATATTTTTGATCAGATGCGTAGTTCTCGAGATATATCAAGATATTTAAAAGTTCCGAAGCCGCACCAACATAATAGAGATACAGAAACACCGTGGCCCCTTTCTTTGAGATAACTCTGCACTATTGCGAGCTGGAAATGCCACTTCCAGTTTAGCTGTGCAGAAGAAGAACAACAAGAAGAAGAAATATCTCGAAATATGTCCGTCAGGCCCCTTCCCTTGAGATAAATCTGCAAATATCTCGGAAACGAAGCAAGCTATGGCAAAATGTTAAGAGACCTTTTTTGTAGAGAATTAAGTTTCCTACTTTATATGTTCTATGATATTTTTTGATCAGATGCGTAGTTCTAGAGATATATCAAGATATTTAAAAGTTCCGAAGCCGCACCAACATAATAGAGATACAGAAACACCGTGGCCCCTTTCTTTGAGATAACTCTGCTTCATTGCGAGCTGTAAATGCCACTTCCAGCTTAGCTGTGTAGAAGAAGAACAACAAGAAGAAGAAATATCTCGAAATATGTCCGTCAGGCCCCTTCCCTTGAGATATATCTGCAAATATCTCGGAAACGAAGTGAGCTATGGCAAAATGTTAAGAGACCTTATTTGTAGAGAATTAAGTTTCCTACTTTTTATGTTCTATGATATTTTTTGATCAGATGCGTAGTTCTCGAGATATATCAAGATATTTAAAAGTTCCGAAGCCGCACCAACATAATAGAGATACAGAAACACCGTGGCCCCTTTCTTTGAGATAACTCTGCACTATTGCGAGCTGCAAATGCTACTTCCAGCTTAGCTGTGCAGAAGAAGAACAACAAGAAGAAGAAATATCTCGAAATATGTCCGTCAGGCCCCTTCCCTTGAGATAAATCTGCATATATCTCGGAAACGAAGCGAGCTATGGCAAAATGTTAAGAGACCTTTTTTGTAGAGAATTAAGTTTTCTACTTTTTATGTTGTATGATATTTTTTGATCAGATGCGCTGTTCTCGAGATATATCAAGATATTTAAAAGTTCCGAAGCTGCACCAACATAATAGAGATACAGAAACACCGTGGCCCCTTTCTTTGAGATAACTCTGCACTAGTGCGAGCCGCAAATGCCACTTCCAGCTTAGCTGTGCAGAAGAAGAACAACAAGAAGAAGAAATATCTCGAAATATGTCCGTCAGGCCCCTTCCCTTGAGATAAATCTGCATATATCTCGGCAACGAAGCGAGCTATGGCAAAATGTTAAGAGACCTTTTTTGTAGAGAATTAAGTTTCCTACTTTTTATGTTCTATGGTATTTTTTGATCAGATGCGTAGTTCTCGAGATATATCAAGATATTTAAAAGTTCCGAAGCCGCACCAACATAATAGAGATACAGAAACACCGTGGCCCCTTTCTTTGAGATAACTCTGCACTATTGCGAGCTGCAAATACCACTTCCAGCTTAGCTGTGCAGAAGAAGAACAACAAGAAGAAGAAATGTCTCGAAATATGTCCGTCAGGCCCCTTCCCTTGAGATATATCTGCAAATATCTCGGAAACGAAGCGAGCTATGGCAAAATGTTAAGAGACTTTATTTGTAGAGAATTAAGTTTCCTACTTTTTATGTTGTATGATATTTTTGATCAGATGCGTAGTTCTCGAGATATATCAAGATATTTAAAAGTTCCGAAGCCGCACCAACATAATAGAGATACAGAAACACCGTGGCCCCTTTCTTTGAGATAACTCTGCACTATTGCGAGCTGGAAATGCCACTTCCAGTTTAGCTGTGCAGAAGAAGAACAACAAGAAGAAGAAATATCTCGAAATATGTCCGTCAGGCCCCTTCCCTTGAGATAAATCTGCAAATATCTCGGAAACGAAGCAAGCTATGGCAAAATGTTAAGAGACCTTTTTTGTAGAGAATTAAGTTTCCTACTTTATATGTTCTATGATATTTTTTGATCAGATGCGTAGTTCTAGAGATATATCAAGATATTTAAAAGTTCCGAAGCCGCACCAACATAATAGAGATACAGAAACACCGTGGCCCCTTTCTTTGAGATAACTCTGCTTCATTGCGAGCTGTAAATGCCACTTCCAGCTTAGCTGTGTAGAAGAAGAACAACAAGAAGAAGAAATATCTCGAAATATGTCCGTCAGGCCCCTTCCCTTGAGATATATCTGCAAATATCTCGGAAACGAAGTGAGCTATGGCAAAATGTTAAGAGACCTTATTTGTAGAGAATTAAGTTTCCTACTTTTTATGTTCTATGATATTTTTTGATCAGATGCGTAGTTCTCGAGATATATCAAGATATTTAAAAGTTCCGAAGCCGCACCAACATAATAGAGATACAGAAACACCGTGGCCCCTTTCTTTGAGATAACTCTGCACTATTGCGAGCTGCAAATGCTACTTCCAGCTTAGCTGTGCAGAAGAAGAACAACAAGAAGAAGAAATATCTCGAAATATGTCCGTCAGGCCCCTTCCCTTGAGATAAATCTGCATATATCTCGGAAACGAAGCGAGCTATGGCAAAATGTTAAGAGACCTTTTTTGTAGAGAATTAAGTTTTCTACTTTTTATGTTGTATGATATTTTTTGATCAGATGCGCTGTTCTCGAGATATATCAAGATATTTAAAAGTTCCGAAGCTGCACCAACATAATAGAGATACAGAAACACCGTGGCCCCTTTCTTTGAGATAACTCTGCACTAGTGCGAGCCGCAAATGCCACTTCCAGCTTAGCTGTGCAGAAGAAGAACAACAAGAAGAAGAAATATCTCGAAATATGTCCGTCAGGCCCCTTCCCTTGAGATAAATCTGCATATATCTCGGCAACGAAGCGAGCTATGGCAAAATGTTAAGAGACCTTTTTTGTAGAGAATTAAGTTTCCTACTTTTTATGTTCTATGGTATTTTTTGATCAGATGCGTAGTTCTCGAGATATATCAAGATATTTAAAAGTTCCGAAGCCGCACCAACATAATAGAGATACAGAAACACCGTGGCCCCTTTCTTTGAGATAACTCTGCACTATTGCGAGCTGCAAATACCACTTCCAGCTTAGCTGTGCAGAAGAAGAACAACAAGAAGAAGAAATGTCTCGAAATATGTCCGTCAGGCCCCTTCCCTTGAGATATATCTGCAAATATCTCGGAAACGAAGCGAGCTATGGCAAAATGTTAAGAGACTTTATTTGTAGAGAATTAAGTTTCCTACTTTTTATGTTGTATGATATTTTTGATCAGATGCGTAGTTCTCGAGATATATCAAGATATTTAAAAGTTCCGAAGCCGCACCAACATAATAGAGATACAGAAACACCGTGGCCCCTTTCTTTGAGATAACTCTGCACTATTGCGAGCTGGAAATGCCACTTCCAGTTTAGCTGTGCAGAAGAAGAACAACAAGAAGAAGAAATATCTCGAAATATGTCCGTCAGGCCCCTTCCCTTGAGATAAATCTGCAAATATCTCGGAAACGAAGCGAGCTATGGCAAAATGTTAAGAGACCTTTTTTGTAGAGAATTAAGTTTCCTACTTTATATGTTCTATGATATTTTTTGATCAGATGCGTAGTTCTAGAGATATATCAAGATATTTAAAAGTTCCGAAGCCGCACCAACATAATAGAGATACAGAAACACCGTGGCCCCTTTCTTTGAGATAACTCTGCTTCATTGCGAGCTGTAAATGCCACTTCCAGCTTAGCTGTGCAGAAGAAGAACAACAAGAAGAAGAAATATCTCGAAATATGTCCGTCAGGCCCCTTCCCTTGAGATATATCTGCAAATATCTCGGAAACGAAGTGAGCTATGGCAAAATGTTAAGAGACCTTATTTGTAGAGAATTAAGTTTCCTACTTTTTATGTTCTATGATATTTTTTGATCAGATGCGTAGTTCTCGAGATATATCAAGATATTTAAAAGTTCCGAAGCCGCACCAACATAATAGAGATACAGAAACACCGTGGCCCCTTTCTTTGAGATAACTCTGCACTAGTGCGAGCCGCAAATGCCACTTCCAGCTTAGCTGTGCAGAAGAAGAACAACAAGAAGAAGAAATATCTCGAAATATGTCCGTCAGGCCCCTTCCCTTGAGATATATCTGCAAATATCTCGGAAACGAAGCGAGCTATGGCAAAATGTTAAGAGACTTTATTTGTAGAGAATTAAGTTTCCTACTTTTTATGTTCTATGATATTTTTTGATCAGATGCGTAGTTCTCGAGATATATCAAGATATTTAAAAGTTCCGAAGCCGCACCAACATAATAGAGAAACAGAAACACCGTGGCCCCTTTCTTTGAGATAACTCTGCACTATTGCGAGCTGGAAATGCCACTTCCAGTTTAGCTGTGCAGAAGAAGAACAACAAGAAGAAGAAATATCTCGAAATATGTCCGTCAGGCCCCTTCCCTTGAGATAAATCTGCAAATATCTCGGAAACGAAGCGAGCTCTGGCAAAATGTTAAGAGACCTTTTTTGTAGAGAATTAAGTTTCCTACTTTTTATGTTCTATAGTATTTTTTGATCAGATGCGTAGTTCTCGAGATATATCAAGATATTTAAAAGTTCCGAAGCCGCACCAACATAATAGAGATACAGAAACACCGTGGCCCCTTTCTTTGAGATAACTCTGCACTATTGCGAGCTGCAAATGCTACTTCCAGCTTAGCTGTGCAGAAGAAGAACAACAAGAAGAAGAAATATCTCGAAATATGTCCGTCAGGCCCCTTCCCTTGAGATAAATCTGCATATATCTCGGAAACGAAGCGAGCTATGGCAAAATGTTAAGAGACCTTTTTTGTAGAGAATTAAGTTTTCTACTTTTTATGTTGTATGATATTTTTTGATCAGATGCGCTGTTCTCGAGATATATCAAGATATTTAAAAGTTCCGAAGCTGCACCAACATAATAGAGATACAGAAACACCGTGGCCCCTTTCTTTGAGATAACTCTGCACTAGTGCGAGCCGCAAATGCCACTTCCAGCTTAGCTGTGCAGAAGAAGAACAACAAGAAGAAGAAATATCTCGAAATATGTCCGTCAGGCCCCTTCCCTTGAGATAAATCTGCATATATCTCGGAAACGAAGCGAGCTATGGCAAAATCTTAAGAGACCTTTTTTGTAGAGAATTAAGTTTCCTACTTTTTATGTTCTATGGTATTTTTTGATCAGATGCGTATTTCTCGAGATATATCAAGATATTTAAAAGTTCCGAAGCCGCACCAACATAATAGAGATACAGAAACACCGTGGCCCCTTTCTTTGAGATAACTCTGCACTATTGCGAGCTGCAAATACCACTTCCAGCTTAGCTGTGCAGAAGAAGAACAACAAGAAGAAGAAATGTCTCGAAATATGTCCGTCAGGCCCCTTCCCTTGAGATAAATCTGCAAATATCTCGGAAACGAAGCGAGCTCTGGCAAAATGTTAAGAGACCTTTTTTGTAGAGAATTAAGTTTCCTACTTTTTATGTTCTATGATATTTTTTGATCAGATGCGTAGTTCTCGAGATATATCAAGATATTTAAAAGTTCCGAAGCCGCACCAACATAATAGAGATACAGAAACACCGTGGCCCCTTTCTTTGAGATAACTCTGCACTATTGCGAGCTGCAAATGCTACTTCCAGCTTAGCTGTGCAGAAGAAGAACAAGAAGAAGAAATATCTCGAAATATGTCCGTCAGGCCCCTTCCCTTGAGATAAATCTGCATATATCTCGGAAACGAAGCGAGCTATGGCAAAATGTTAAGAGACCTTTTTTGTAGAGAATTAAGTTTTCTACTTTTTATGTTGTATGATATTTTTTGATCAGATGCGCTGTTCTCGCGATATATCAAGATATTTAAAAGTTCCGAAGCTGCACCAACATAATAGAGATACAGAAACACCGTGGCCCCTTTCTTTGAGATAACTCTGCACTAGTGCGAGCCGCAAATGCCACTTCCAGCTTAGCTGTGCAGAAGAAGAACAACAAGAAGAAGAAATATCTCGAAATATGTCCGTCAGGCCCCTTCCCTTGAGATAAATCTGCATATATCTCGGAAACGAAGCGAGCTATGGCAAAATCTTAAGAGACCTTTTTTGTAGAGAATTAAGTTTCCTACTTTTTATGTTCTATGGTATTTTTTGATCAGATGCGTAGTTCTCGAGATATATCAAGATATTTAAAAGTTCCGAAGCCGCACCAACATAATAGAGATACAGAAACACCGTGGCCCCTTTCTTTGAGATAACTCTGCACTATTGCGAGCTGCAAATACCACTTCCAGCTTAGCTGTGCAGAAGAAGAACAACAAGAAGAAGAAATGTCTCGAAATATGTCCGTCAGGCCCCTTCCCTTGAGATATATCTGCAAATATCTCGGAAACGAAGCGAGCTATGGCAAAATGTTAAGAGACTTTATTTGTAGAGAATTAAGTTTCCTACTTTTTATGTTGTATGATATTTTTGATCAGATGCGTAGTTCTCGAGATATATCAAGATATTTAAAAGTTCCGAAGCCGCACCAACATAATAGAGATACAGAAACACCGTGGCCCCTTTCTTTGAGATAACTCTGCACTATTGCGAGCTGGAAATGCCACTTCCAGTTTAGCTGTGCAGAAGAAGAACAACAAGAAGAAGAAATATCTCGAAATATGTCCGTCAGGCCCCTTCCCTTGAGATAAATCTGCAAATATCTCGGAAACGAAGCGAGCTATGGCAAAATGTTAAGAGACCTTTTTTGTAGAGAATTAAGTTTCCTACTTTATATGTTCTATGATATTTTTTGATCAGATGCGTAGTTCTAGAGATATATCAAGATATTTAAAAGTTCCGAAGCCGCACCAACATAATAGAGATACAGAAACACCGTGGCCCCTTTCTTTGAGATAACTCTGCTTCATTGCGAGCTGTAAATGCCACTTCCAGCTTAGCTGTGCAGAAGAAGAACAACAAGAAGAAGAAATATCTCGAAATATGTCCGTCAGGCCCCTTCCCTTGAGATATATCTGCAAATATCTCGGAAACGAAGTGAGCTATGGCAAAATGTTAAGAGACCTTATTTGTAGAGAATTAAGTTTCCTACTTTTTATGTTCTATGATATTTTTTGATCAGATGCGTAGTTCTCGAGATATATCAAGATATTTAAAAGTTCCGAAGCCGCACCAACATAATAGAGATACAGAAACACCGTGGCCCCTTTCTTTGAGATAACTCTGCACTAGTGCGAGCCGCAAATGCCACTTCCAGCTTAGCTGTGCAGAAGAAGAACAACAAGAAGAAGAAATATCTCGAAATATGTCCGTCAGGCCCCTTCCCTTGAGATATATCTGCAAATATCTCGGAAACGAAGCGAGCTATGGCAAAATGTTAAGAGACTTCATTTGTAGAGAATTAAGTTTCCTACTTTTTATGTTCTATGATATTTTTTGATCAGATGCGTAGTTCTCGAGATATATCAAGATATTTAAAAGTTCCGAAGCCGCACCAACATAATAGAGAAACAGAAACACCGTGGCCCCTTTCTTTGAGATAACTCTGCACTATTGCGAGCTGGAAATGCCACTTCCAGTTTAGCTGTGCAGAAGAAGAACAACAAGAAGAAGAAATATCTCGAAATATGTCCGTCAGGCCCCTTCCCTTGAGATAAATCTGCAAATATCTCGGAAACGAAGCGAGCTCTGGCAAAATGTTAAGAGACCTTTTTTGTAGAGAATTAAGTTTCCTACTTTTTATGTTCTATGATATTTTTTGATCAGATGCGTAGTTCTCGAGATATATCAAGATATTTAAAAGTTCCGAAGCCGCACCAACATAATAGAGATACAGAAACACCGTGGCCCCTTTCTTTGAGATAACTCTGCACTATTGCGAGCTGCAAATGCTACTTCCAGCTTAGCTGTGCAGAAGAAGAACAACAAGAAGAAGAAATATCTCGAAATATGTCCGTCAGGCCCCTTCCCTTGAGATAAATCTGCATATATCTCGGAAACGAAGCGAGCTATGGCAAAATGTTAAGAGACCTTTTTTGTAGAGAATTAAGTTTTCTACTTTTTATGTTGTATGATATTTTTTGATCAGATGCACTGTTCTCGAGATATATCAAGATATTTAAAAGTTCCGAAGCTGCACCAACATAATAGAGATACAGAAACACCGTGGCCCCTTTCTTTGAGATAACTCTGCACTAGTGCGAGCCGCAAATGCCACTTCCAGCTTAGCTGTGCAGAAGAAGAACAACAAGAAGAAGAAATATCTCGAAATATGTCCGTCAGGCCCCTTCCCTTGAGATAAATCTGCATATATCTCGGCAACGAAGCGAGCTATGGCAAAATGTTAAGAGACCTTTTTTGTAGAGAATTAAGTTTCCTACTTTTTATGTTCTATGGTATTTTTTGATCAGATGCGTAGTTCTCGAGATATATCAAGATATTTAAAAGTTCCGAAGCCGCACCAACATAATAGAGATACAGAAACACCGTGGCCCCTTTCTTTGAGATAACTCTGCACTATTGCGAGCTGCAAATGCCACTTCCAGCTTAGCTGTGCAGAAGAAGAACAACAAGAAGAAGAAATGTCTCGAAATATGTCCGTCAGGCCCCTTCCCTTGAGATAAACCTGCAAATATCTCGGAAACGAAGCGAGCTATGGCAAAATGTTAAGAGACTTTATTTGTAGAGAATTAAGTTTCCTACTTTTTATGTTCTATGATATTTTTTTATCAGATGCGTAGTTCCCGAGATATATCAAGATATTTAAAAGTTCCGAAGCCGCACCAACATAATAGAGATACAGAAACACCGTGGCCCCTTTCTTTGAGATAACTCTGCACTAGTGCGGGCCGCAAATGCCACTTACAGCTTAGCTGTGCAGAAGAAGAACAACAAGAAGAAGAAATATCTCGAAATATGTCCGTCAGGCCCCTTCCCTTGAGATAAATCTGCAAATATCTCGGAAACGAAGCGAGCTATGGCAAAATGTTAAGAGACTTTATTTGTAGAGAATTAAGTTTCCTACTTTTTATGTTGTATGATATTTTTGATCAGATGCGTAGTTCTCGAGATATATCAAGATATTTAAAAGTTCCGAAGCCGCACCAACATAATAGAGATACAGAAACACCGTGGCCCCTTTCTTTGAGATAACTCTGCACTATTGCGAGCTGGAAATGCCACTTCCAGTTTAGCTGTGCAGAAGAAGAACAACAAGAAGAAGAAATATCTCGAAATATGTCCGTCAGGCCCCTTCCCTTGAGATAAATCTGCAAATATCTCGGAAACGAAGCGAGCTATGGCAAAATGTTAAGAGACCTTTTTTGTAGAGAATTAAGTTTCCTACTTTTTATGTTCTATGATATTTTTTGATCAGATGCGTAGTTCTCGAGATATATCAAGATATTTAAAAGTTCCGAAGCCGCACCAACATAATAGAGATACAGAAACACCGTGGCCCCTTTCTTTGAGATAACTCTGCACTAGTGCGAGCCGCAAATGCCACTTCCAGCTTAGCTGTGCACAAGAAGAACAACAAGAAGGAGAAATATCTCGAAATATGTCCGTCAGGCCCCTTCCCTTGAGATAAATCTGCAAATATCTCGGAAGCGAAGCGAGCTATGGCAAAATGTTAAGAGACCTTTTTTGTAGAGAATTAAGTTTCCTACTGTTTATCTTGTATGATATTTTTTGATCAGATGCGTAGTTCTCGAGATATATCAAGATATTTAAAAGTTCCGAAGCCGCACCAACATAATACAGATACAGAAACACCGTGGCCCCCTTCTTTGAGATAACTCTGCACTATTGCGAGCTGCAAATGCCACTTCCAGCTTAGCTGTGCAGAAGAAGAACAACAAGAAGAAGAAATATCTCGAAATATGTCCGTCAGGCCCCTTCCCTTGAGATAAATCTGCAAATATCTCGGAAACGAAGCGAGCTATGGCAAAATGTTAAGAGACCTTTTTTGTAGAGAATTAAGTTTCCTACTTTTTATGTTCTACGATATTTTTTGATCAGATGCGTAGTTCTCGAGATATATCAAGATATTTAAAAGTTCCGAAGCCGCACCAACATAATAGAGATACAGAAACACCGTGGCCCCTTTCTTCGAGATAACTCTGCACTAGTGCGTGCCGCAAATGCCACTTCCAGCTTAGCTGTGCAGAAGAAGAACAACAAGAAGAAGAAATATCTCGAAATATGTCCGTCAGGCCCGTTCCTTTGAGCTGAATCTGCAAATATCTCGGAAACGAAGCGAGCTATGGCAAAATGTTAAGAGACGTTTTTTGTAGAGAATTATGTTTCCTACAATTTATGTTCTATGATATTTTTTGATCAGAAGCGTAGTTTTCGAGATATATCAAGATATTTAAAAGTTCCGAAGCCGCACCAACATAATAGACATACAGAAACACCGTGGCCCCTTTCTTTGAGGTAACTCTGCACTAGTGCGAGCCGCAAATGCCACTTCCAGCTTAGCTGTGCAGAAGAAGAACAACAAGAAGAAGAAATATCTCGAAATATGTCCGTCAGGCCCCTTCCCTTGAGATAAATCTGCAAATATCTCGGAAACGAAGCGAGCTATGGCAAAATGTTAAGAGACCTTTTTTGTAGAGAATTAAGTTTCCTACTTTTTATATTCTATGATATTTTTTGATCAGATGCGTAGTTCTCGAGATATATCAAGATATTTAAAAGTTCCGAAGCCGCACCAACATAATAGAGATACAGAAACACCGTGGCCCCTTTCTTCGAGATAACTCTGCACTAGTGCGAGCCGCAAATGCCACTTCCAGCTTAGCTGTGCAGAAGAAGAACAACAAGAAGAAGAAATATCTCGAAATATGTCCGTCAGGCCCCTTCCCTTGAGATAAATCTGCAAATATCTCGGAAACGAAGCGAGCTATGGCAAAATGTTAAGAGACCTTTTTTGTAGAGAATTAAGTTTCCTACTTTTTATGTTCTATGATATTTTTTGATCAGATGCGTAGTTCTCGAGATATATCAAGATATTTAAAAGTTCCGAAGCCGCACCAACATAATAGAGATACAGAAACACCGTGGCCCCTTTCTTTGAGATAACTCTGCACTATTGCGAGCTGCAAATGCCACTTCCAGCTTAGCTGTGCAGAAGAAGAACAACAAGAAGAAGAAATATCTCGAAATATGTCCGTCAGACCCCTTCCCTTGAGATAAATCTGCAAATATCTCGGAAACGAAGCGAGCTACGGCAAAATGTTAAGAGACCTTTTTTGTAGAAAATTAGGTTTCCTACTTTTTATGTTCTATGATATTTTTTGATCAGATGCGTAGTTCTCGAGATATATCAAGATATTTAAAAGTTCCGAAGCCGCACCAACATAATAGAGATACAGAAACACCGTGGCTCCTCTCTTTGAGATAACTCTGCACTATTGCGAGCTGGAAATGCCACTTCCAGTTTAGCTGTGCAGAAGAAGAACAACAAGAAGAAGAAATATCTCGAAATATGTCCGTCAGGCCCCTTCCCTTGAGATATATCTGCAAATATCTCGGAAGCGAAGCGAGCTATGGCAAAATGTTAAGAGACCTTTTTTGTAGAGCATTATGTTTCCTACAATTTATGTTCTATGATATTTTTTGATCAGAAGCGTAGTTTTCGAGATATATCGAGATATTTAAAAGTTCCGAAGCCGCACCAACATAATAGAGATACAGAAACACCGTGGCCCCTTTCTTTGAGATAACTCTGCACTATTGCGAGCTGTAAATGCCACTTCCAGCTTAGCTGTGCAGAAGAAGAACAACAAGAAGAAGAAATATCTCGAAATATGTCCGTCAGGCCCCTTCCCTTGAGATAAATCTGCAAATATCTCGGAAACGAAGCGAGCTATGGCAAAATGTTAAGAGACCTTTTTTGTAGAGAATTAAGTTTCCTACTTTTTATGTTCTATGGTATTTTTTGATCAGATGCGTAGTTCTCGAGATATATCAAGATATTTAAAAGTTCCGAAGCCGCACCAACATAATAGAGATACAGAAACACCGTGGCCCCTTTCTTTGAGATAACTCTGCACTATTGCGAGCTGTAAATGCCACTTCCAGCTTAGCTGTGCAGAAGAAGAACAACAAGAAGAAGAAATATCTCGAAATATGTCCGTCAGGCCCCTTCCCTTGAGATAAATCTGCAAATATCTCGGAAACGAAGCGAGCTATGGCAAAATGTTAAGAGACGTTTTTTGTAGAGAATTATGTTTCCTACAATTTATGTTGTATGATATTTTTTGATCAGAAGCGTAGTTTTCGAGATATATCGAGATATTTAAAAGTTCCGAAGCCGCACCAACATAATAGAGATTCAGAAACACCGTGGCCCCTTTCTTTGAGATAACTCTGCACTAGTGCGAGCCGCAAATGCCACTTCCAGCTTAGCTGTGCAGAAGAAGAACAACAAGAAGAAGAAATATCTCGAAATATGTCCGTCAGGCCCCTTCCCTTGAGATAAATCTGCAAATATCTCGGAAACGAAGCGAGCTATGGCAAAATGTTAAGAGACCTTTTTTGTAGAGAATTAAGTTTCCTACTTTTTATGTTCTATGGTATTTTTTGATCAGATGCGTAGTTCTCGAGATATATCAAGATATTTAAAAGTTCCGAAGCCGCACCAACATAATAGAGATACAGAAACACCGTGGCCCCTTTCTTTGAGATAACTCTGCACTATTGCGAGCTGTAAATGCCACTTCCAGCTTAGCTGTGCAGAAGAAGAACAACAAGAAGAAGAAATATCTCGAAATATGTCCGTCAGGCCCCTTCCCTGGAGATAAATCTGCAAATATCTCGGAAACGAAGCGAGCTATGGCAAAATCTTAAGAGACCTTTTTTGTAGAGAATTAAGTTTCCTACTTTTTATGTTCTATGATATTTTTTGATCAGATGCGTAGTTCTCGAGATATATCAAGATATTTAAAAGTTCCGAAGCCGCACCAACATAATAGAGATACAGAAACACCGTGGCCCCTTTCTTTGAGATAACTCTGCACTATTGCGAGCTGCAAATGCCACTTCCAGCTTAGCTGTGCAGAAGAAGAACAACAAGAAGAAGAAATATCTCGAAATATGTCCGTCAGGCCCCTTCCCTGGAGATAAATCTGCAAATATCTCGGAAAGGAAGCGAGCTATGGCAAAATGTTAAGAGACCTTTTTTGTAGAGAATTAAGTTTCCTACTTTTTATGTTCTATGATATTTTTTGATCAGATGCGTAGTTCTCGAGATATATCAAGATATTTAAAAGTTCCGAAGCCGCACCAACATAATAGAGATACAGAAACACCGTGGCCCCTTTCTTTGAGATAACTCTGCACTAGTGCGAGCCGCAAATGCCACTTCCAGCTTAGCTGTGCAGAAGAAGAACAACAAGAAGAAGAAATATCTCGAAATATGTCCGTCAGGCCCCTTCCCTTGAGATAAATCTGCAAATATCTCGGAAACGAAGCGAGCTATGGCAAAATGTTAAGAGACCTTTTTTGTAGAGAATTAAGTTTCCTACTTTTTATGTTCTATGATATTTTTTGATCAGAAGCGTAGTTCTCGAGATATATCAAGATATTTAAAAGTTCCGAAGCCGCACCAACATAGTAGAGATACAGAAACACCGTGGCCCCTTTCTTCGAGATAACTCTGCACTAGTGCGAGCCGCAAATGCCACTTCCAGCTTAGCTGTGCAGAAGAAGAACAACAAGAAGAAGAAATATCTCGAAATATGTCCGTCAGGCCCCTTCCCTTGAGATAAATCTGCATATATCTCGGAAACGAAGCGAGCTATGGCAAAATGTTAAGAGACCTTTTTTGTAGAGAATTAAGTTTTCTACTTTTTATGTTCTATGATATTTTTTGATCAGATGCGTTGTTCTCGAGATATATCAAGATATTTAATAGTTCCGAAGCTGCACCAACATAATAGAGATACAGAAACACCGTGGCCCCTTTCTTTGAGATAACTCTGCACTATTGCGAGCTGCAAATGCCACTTCCAGCTTAGCTGTGCAGAAGAAGAACAACAAGAAGAAGAAATATCTCGAAATATGTCCGTCAGGCCCCTTCCCTTGAGATATATCTGCAAATATCTCGGAAACGAAGCGAGCTAAGGCAAAATGTTAAGAGACTTTATTTGTAGAGAATTAAGTTTCCTACTTTTTATGTTCTATGATATTTTTTGATCAGATGCGTAGTTCTCGAGATATATCAAGATATTTAAAAGTTCCGAAGCCGCACCCACATAATAGAGATACAGAAACACCGTGGCCCCTTTCTTTGAGATAACTCTGCACTATTGCGAGCTGGAAATGCCACTTCCAGTTTAGCTGTGCAGAAGAAGAACAACAAGAAGAAGAAATATCTCGAAATATGTCCGTCAGGCCCCTTCCCTTGAGATAAATCTGCAAATATCTCGGAAACGAAGCGAGCTATGGCAAAATGTTAAGAGACCTTTTTTGTAGAGAATTAAGTTTCCTACTTTTTATGTTCTATGATATTTTTTGATCAGATGCGTAGTTCTCGAGATATATCAAGATATTTAAAAGTTCCGAAGCCGCACCCACATAATAGAGATACAGAAACACCGTGGCCCCTTTCTTTGAGATAACTCTGCGCTATTGCGAGCTGGAAACGCCACTTCCAGTTTAGCTGTGCAGAAGAAGAACAACAAGAAGAAGAAATATCTCGAAATATGTCCGTCAGGCCCCTTCCCTTGAGATAAATCTGCAAATATCTCGGAAACGAAGCGAGCTATGGCAAAATGTTAAGAGACCTTTTTTGTAGAGAATTAAGTTTCCTACTTTCTATGTTCTATGATATTTTTTGATCAGATGCGTAGTTCTCGAGATATATCATGATATTTAAAAGTTCCGAAGCCGCACCAACATAATAGAGATACAGAAACACCGTGGCCCCTTTCTTTCAGATAACTCTGCACTATTGCGAGCTGCAAATGCCACTTCCAGCTTAGCTGTGCAGAAGAAGAACAACAAGAAGAAGAAATATCTCGAAATATGTCCGTCAGGCCCCTTCCCTTGAGATATATCTGCAAATATCTCGGAAACGAAGCGAGCTATGGCAAAATGTTAAGAGACCTTTTTTGTAGAGAATTATGTCTCCTACAAGTTATGTTCTATGATATTTTTTGATCAGAAGCGTAGTTTTCGAGATATATCGAGATATTTAAAAGTTCCGAAGCCGCACCAACATAATAGAGATACAGAAACACCGTGGCCCCTTTCTTTGAGTTCACTCTGCACTAGTGCGAGCCGCAAATGCCACTTCCAGCTTAGCTGTGCAGAAGAAGAACAACAAGAAGAAGAAATATCTCGAAATATGTCCGTCAGGCCCCTTCCCTTGAGATAAATCTGCAAATATCTCGGAAACGAAGCGAGCTATGGCAAAATGTTAAGAGACCTTTTTTGTAGAGAATTAAGTTTCCTACTTTCTGTGTTCTATGATATTTTTTGATCAGATGCGTAGTTCTCGAGATATATCAAGATATTTAAAAGTTCCGAAGCCGTACCGACATAATAGAGATACAGAAACACCGTGGCCCCTTTCTTTGAGATAACTCTGCACTATTGCGAGCTGCAAATGCCACTTCCAGCTTAGCTGTGCAGAAGAAGAACAACAAGAAGAAGAAATATCTCGAAATATGTCCGTCAGGCCCCTTCCCTTGAGATAAATCTGCAAATATCTCGGAAACGAAGCGAGCTATGGCAAAATGTCAAGAGACCATCTTTGTAGAGAATTAAGTTTCCTACTTTTTATGTTCTATGATATTTTTTGATCAGATGCGTAGTTCTCGAGATATATCAAGATATTTAAAAGTTCCGAAGCCGCACCAACATAATAGAGATACAGAAACACCGTGGCCCCTTTCTTTCAGATAACTCTGCACTATTGCGAGCTGGAAATGCCACTTCCAGTTTAGCTGTGCAGAAGAAGAACAACAAGAAGAAGAAATATCTCGAAATATGTCCGTCAGGCCCCTTCCCTTGAGATATATCTGCAAATATCTCGGAAACGAAGCGAGCTATGGCAAAATGTTAAGAGACCTTTTTTGTAGAGAATTATGTCTCCTACAAGTTATGTTCTATGATATTTTTTGATCAGAAGCGTAGTTTTCGAGATATATCGAGATATTTAAAAGTTCCGAAGCCGCACCAACATAATAGAGATACAGAAACACCGTGGCCCCTTTCTTTCAGATAACTCTGCACTATTGCGAGCTGCAAATGCCACTTCCAGCTTAGCTGTGCAGAAGAAGAACAACAAGAAGAAGAAATATCTCGAAATATGTCCGTCAGGCCCCTTCCCTTGAGATAAATCTGCATATATCTCGGAAACGAAGCGAGCTATGGCAAAATGTTAAGAGACCTTTTTTGTAGAGAATTAAGTTTCCTACTTTCTATGTTCTATGATATTTTTTGATCAGATGCGTAGTTCTCGAGACATATCAAGATATTTAAAAGTTCCGAAGCCGCACCAACATAATAGAGATACAGAAACACCGTGGCCCCTTTCTTTGAGATAACTCTGCACTATTGCGAGCTGCAAATGCCACTTCCAGCTTAGCTGTGCAGAAGAAGAACAACAAGAAGAAGAAATATCTCGAAATATGTCCGTCAGGCCCCTTCCCTTGAGATAAATCTGCAAATATCTCGGAAACGAAGCGAGCTATGGCAAAATGTTAAGAGACGGTTTTTGTAGAGAATTTTGTTTCCTACAATTTATGTTCTATGATATTTTTTGATCAGAAGCGTAGTTTTCGAGATATATCGTGATATTTAAAAGTTCCGTAGCCGCACCAACATAATAGAGATACAGAAACACCGTGGCCCCTTTCTTTGAGTTCACTCTGCACTAGTGCGAGCCGCAAATGCCACTTCCAGCTTAGCTGTGCAGAAGAAGAACAACAAGAAGAAGAAATATCTCGAAATATGTCCGTCAGGCCCCTTCCCTTGAGATAAATCTGCAAATATCTCGGAAACGAAGCGAGCTATGGCAAAATGTTAAGAGACCTTTTTTGTAGAGAATTAAGTTTCCTACTTTCTGTGTTCTATGATGTTTTTTGATCAGATGCGTAGTTCTCGAGATATATCAAGATATTTAAAAGTTCCGAAGCCGCACCAACATAATAGAGATACAGAAACACCGTGGCCCCTTTCTTTGAGATAACTCTGCACTATTGCGAGCTGCAAATGCCACTTCCAGCTTAGCTGTGCAGAAGAAGAACAACAAGAAGAAGAAATATCTCGAAATATGTCCGTCAGGCCCCTTCCCTTGAGATAAATCTGCAAATATCTCGGAAACGAAGCGAGCTATGGCAAAATGTTAAGAGACGTTTTTTGTAGAGAATTGTGTTTCCTACAATTTATGTTCTATGATATTTTTTGATCAGAAGCGTAGTTTTCGAGATATATCGAGATATTTAAAAGTTCCGAAGCCGCACCAACATAATAGAGATACAGAAACACCGTGGCCCCTTTCTTTGAGATATCTCTGCACTAGTGCGAGCCGCAAATGCCACTTCCAGCTTAGCTGTGCAGAAGAAGAACAACAAGAAGAAGAAATATCTCGAAATATGTCCGTCAGGCCCCTTCCCTTGAGATAAATCTGCAAATATCTCGGAAACGAAGCGAGCTATGGCAAAATGTTAAGAGACCTTTTTTGTAGAGAATTAAGTTTCCTACTTTCTGTGTTCTATGATATTTTTTGATCAGATGCGTAGTTCTCGAGATATATCAAGATATTTAAAAGTTCCGAAGCCGCACCGACATAATAGAGATACAGAAACACCGTGGCCCCTTTCTTTGAGATAACTCTGCACTATTGCGAGCTGCAAATGCCACTTCCAGCTTAGCTGTGCAGAAGAAGAACAACAAGAAGAAGAAATATCTCGAAATATGTCCGTCAGGCCCCTTCCCTTGAGATATATCTGCAAATATCTCGGAAACGAAGCGAGCTATGGCAAAATGTTAAGAGACCTTTTTTGTAGAGAATTATGTCTCCTACAAGTTATGTTCTATGATATTTTTTGATCAGAAGCGTAGTTTTCGAGATATATCGTGATATTTAAAAGTTCCGAAGCCGCACCAACATAATAGAGATACAGAAACACCGTGGCCCCTTTCTTTGAGTTCACTCTGCACTAGTACGAGCCGCAAATGCCACTTCCAGCTTAGCTGTGCAGAAGAAGAACAACAAGAAGAAGAAATATCTCGAAATATGTCCGTCAGGCCCCTTCCCTTGAGATAAATCTGCAAATATCTCGGAAACGAAGCGAGCTATGGTAAAATGTTAACAGACCTTTTTTGTAGAGAATTAAGTTTCCTACTTTCTGTGTTCTATGATATTTTTTGATCAGATGCGTAGTTCTCGAGATATATCAAGATATTTAAAAGTTCCGAAGCCGCACCAACATAATAGAGATACAGAAACACCGTGGCCCCTTTCTTTGAGATAACTCTGCACTATTGCGAGCTGCAAATGCCACTTCCAGCTTAGCTGTGCAGAAGAAGAACAACAAGAAGAAGAAATATCTCGAAATATGTCCGTCAGGCGCCTTCCCTTGAGATAAATCTGCAAATATCTCGGAAACGAAGCGAGCTATGGCAAAATGTTAAGAGACGTTTTTTGTAGAGAATTGTGTTTCCTACAATTTATGTTCTATGATATTTTTTGATCAGAAGCGTAGTTTTCGAGATATATCGAGATATTTAAAAGTTCCGAAGCCGCACCAACATAATAGAGATACAGAAACACCGTGGCCCCTTTCTTTGAGATATCTCTGCACTAGTGCGAGCCGCAAATGCCACTTCCAGCTTAGCTGTGCAGAAGAAGAACAACAAGAAGAAGAAATATCTCGAAATATGTACGTCAGGCCCCTTCCCTTGAGATAAATCTGCAAATATCTCGGAAACGAAGCGAGCTATGGCAAAATGTTAAGAGACCTTTTTTGTAGAGAATTAAGTTTCCTACTTTCTATGTTCTATGATATTTTTTGATCAGATGCGTACTTCTCGAGATATATCAAGATATTTAAAAGTTCCGAAGCCGCACCAACATAATAGAGATACAGAAACACCGTGGCCCCTTTCTTTGAGATAACTCTGCACTATTGCGAGCTGCAAATGCCACTTCCGGCTTAGCTGTGCAGAAGAAGAACAACAAGAAGAAGATATATCTCGAAATATGTCCGTCAGGCCCCTTCCCTTGAGATAAATCTGCAAATATCTCGGAAACGAAGCGAGCTATGGCAAAATGTTAAGAGACCTTATTGGTAGAGAATTAAGTTTCCTACTTTTTATGTTCTATGATATTTTTTGATCAGATGCGTAGTTTTCGAGATATATCGAGATATTTAAAAGTTCCGAAGCCGCACCAACATAATAGAGATACAGAAACACCGTGGCCCCTTTCTTTGAGATAACTCTGCGCTATTGCGAGCTGGAAACGCCACTTCCAGTTTAGCTGTGCTGAAGAAGAACAACAAGAAGAAGAAATATCTCGAAATATGTCCGTCAGGCCCCTTCCCTTGAGATATATCTGCAAATATCTCGGAAACGAAACAAGCTATGGCAAAATGTTAAGAAACGTTTTTTGTAGAGAATTATGTTTCCTACAATTTATGTTGTATGATATTTTTTGATCAGAAGCGTAGTTTTCGAGATATATCGTGATATTTAAAAGTTCCGAAGCCGCACCAACATAATAGAGATACAGAAACACCGTGGCCCCTTTCTTTGAGATAACTCTGCACTAGCGCGAGCCGCAAATGCCACTTCCAGCTTAGCTGTGCAGAAGAAGAACAACAAGAAGAAGAAATATCTCGAAATATGTCCGTCAGGCCCCTTCCCTTGAGATAAATCTGCAAATATCTCGGAAACGAAGCGAGCTATGGCAAAATGTTAAGAGACCTTTTTTGTAGAGAATTAAGTTTCCTACTTTCTATGTTCTATGATATTTTTTGATCAGATGCGTAGTTCTCGAGATATATCAAGATATTTAAAAGTTCCGAAGCCGCACCAACATAATAGAGATACAGAAACAGCGTGGCCCCTTTCTTTGAGATAACTCTGCACTATTGCGAGCTGCAAATGCCACTTCCAGCTTAGCTGTGCAGAAGAAGAACAACTAGAAGAAGAAATATCTCGAAATATGTCCGTCAGGCCCCTTCCCTTGAGATAAATCTGCAAATATCTCGGAAACGAAGCGAGCTATGGCAAAATGTTAAGAGACCTTATTGGTAGAGAATTAAGTTTCCTACTTTTTATGTTCTATGATATTTTTTGATCAGATGCGTAGTTTTCGAGATATATCGAGATATTTAAAAGTTCCGAAGCCGCACCAACATAATAGAGATACAGAAACACCGTGGCCCCTTTCTTTGAGATAACTCTGCGCTATTGCGAGCTGGAAACGCCACTTCCAGTTTAGCTGTGCTGAAGAAGAACAACAAGAAGAAGAAATATCTCGAAATATGTCCGTCAGGCCCCTTCCCTTGAGATATATCTGCAAATATCTCGGAAACGAAACAAGCTATGGCAAAATGTTAAGAAACGTTTTTTGTAGAGAATTATGTTTCCTACAATTTATGTTGTATGATATTTTTTGATCAGAAGCGTAGTTTTCGAGATATATCGTGATATTTAAAAGTTCCGAAGCCGCACCAACATAATAGAGATACAGAAACACCGTGGCCCCTTTCTTTGAGATAACTCTGCACTAGCGCGAGCCGCAAATGCCACTTCCAGCTTAGCTGTGCAGAAGAAGAACAACAAGAAGAAGAAATATCTCGAAATATGTCCGTCAGGCCCCTTCCCTTGAGATAAATCTGCAAATATCTCGGAAACGAAGCGAGCTATGGCAAAATGTTAAGAGACCTTTTTTGTAGAGAATTAAGTTTCCTACTTTCTATGTTCTATGATATTTTTTGATCAGATGCGTAGTTCTCGAGATATATCAAGATATTTAAAAGTTCCGAAGCCGCACCAACATAATAGAGATACAGAAACAGCGTGGCCCCTTTCTTTGAGATAACTCTGCACTATTGCGAGCTGCAAATGCCACTTCCAGCTTAGCTGTGCAGAAGAAGAACAACTAGAAGAAGAAATATCTCGAAATATGTCCGTCAGGCCCCTTCCCTTGAGATAAATCTGCAAATATCTCGGAAACGAAGCGAGCTATGGCAAAATGTTAAGAGACCTTTTTTGTAGAGAATTATGTCTCCTACAAGTTATGTTCTATGATATTTTTTGATCAGAAGCGTAGTTTTCGAGATATATCGTGATATTTAAAAGTTCCGAAGCCGCACCAACATAATAGAGATACAGAAACACCGTGGCCCCTTTCTTTGAGTTCACTCTGCACTAGTACGAGCCGCAAATGCCACTTCCAGCTTAGCTGTGCAGAAGAAGAACAACAAGAAGAAGAAATATCTCGAAATATGTCCGTCAGGCCCCTTCCCTTGAGATAAATCTGCAAATATCTCGGAAACGAAGCGAGCTATGGTAAAATGTTAAGAGACCTTTTTTGTAGAGAATTAAGTTTCCTACTTTCTGTGTTCTATGATATTTTTTGATCAGATGCGTAGTTCTCGAGATATATCAAGATATTTAAAAGTTCCGAAGCCGCACCAACATAATAGAGATACAGAAACACCGTGGCCCCTTTCTTTGAGATAACTCTGCACTATTGCGAGCTGCAAATGCCACTTCCAGCTTAGCTGTGCAGAAGAAGAACAACAAGAAGAAGAAATATCTCGAAATATGTCCGTCAGGCGCCTTCCCTTGAGATAAATCTGCAAATATCTCGGAAACGAAGCGAGCTATGGCAAAATGTTAAGAGACGTTTTTTGTAGAGAATTGTGTTTCCTACAATTTATGTTCTATGATATTTTTTGATCAGAAGCGTAGTTTTCGAGATATATCGAGATATTTAAAAGTTCCGAAGCCGCACCAACATAATAGAGATACAGAAACACCGTGGCCCCTTTCTTTGAGATATCTCTGCACTAGTGCGAGCCGCAAATGCCACTTCCAGCTTAGCTGTGCAGAAGAAGAACAACAAGAAGAAGAAATATCTCGAAATATGTCCGTCAGGCCCCTTCCCTTGAGATAAATCTGCAAATATCTCGGAAACGAAGCGAGCTATGGCAAAATGTTAAGAGACCTTTTTTGTAGAGAATTAAGTTTCCTACTTTCTATGTTCTATGATATTTTTTGATCAGATGCGTACTTCTCGAGATATATCAAGATATTTAAAAGTTCCGAAGCCGCACCAACATAATAGAGATACAGAAACACCGTGGCCCCTTTCTTTGAGATAACTCTGCACTATTGCGAGCTGCAAATGCCACTTCCAGCTTAGCTGTGCAGAAGAAGAACAACTAGAAGAAGAAATATCTCGAAATATGTCCGTCAGGCCCCTTCCCTTGAGATAAATCTGCAAATATCTCGGAAACGAAGCGAGCTATGGCAAAATGTTAAGAGACCTTTTTTGTAGAGAATTAAGTTTCCTACTTTCTATGTTCTATGATATTTTTTGATCAGATGCGTAGTTCTCGAGATATATCAAGATATTTAAAAGTTCCGAAGCCGCACCAACATAATAGAGATACAGAAACACCGTGGCCCCTTTCTTTGAGATAATTCTGCACTATTGCGAGCTGCAAATGCCACTTCCAGCTTAGCTGTGCAGAAGAAGAACAACAAGAAGAAGAAATATCTCGAAATATGTCCGTCAGGCCCCTTCCCTTGAGATAAATCTGCAAATATCTCGGAAACGAAGCGAGCTATGGCAAAATGTTAAGAGACCTTTTTTGTAGAGAATTAAGTTTCCTACTTTCTATGTTCTATGATATTTTTTGATCAGATGCGTAGTTCTCGAGATATATCAAGATATTTAAAAGTTCCGAAGCCGCACCAACATAATAGAGATACAGAAACAGCGTGGCCCCTTTCTTTGAGATAACTCTGCACTATTGCGAGCTGCAAATGCCACTTCCAGCTTAGCTGTGCAGAAGAAGAACAACTAGAAGAAGAAATATCTCGAAATATGTCCGTCAGGCCCCTTCCCTTGAGATAAATCTGCAAATATCTCGGAAACGAAGCGAGCTATGGCAAAATGTTAAGAGACCTTTTTTGTAGAGAATTAAGTTTCCTACTTTCTATGTTCTATGATATTTTTTGATCAGATGCGTAGTTCTCGAGATATATCAAGATATTTAAAAGTTCCGAAGCCGCACCAACATAATAGAGATACAGAAACACCGTGGCCCCTTTCTTTGAGATAATTCTGCACTATTGCGAGCTGCAAATGCCACTTCCAGCTTAGCTGTGCAGAAGAAGAACAACAAGAAGAAGAAATATCTCGAAATATGTCCGTCAGGCCCCTTCCCTTGAGATAAATCTGCAAATATCTCGGAAACGAAGCGAGCTATGGCAAAATGTTAAGAGACGTTTTTTGTAGAGAATTGTGTTTCCTACAATTTATGTTCTATCATATTTTTTGATCAGAAGCGTAGTTTTCGAGATATATCGTGATATTTAAAAGTTCCGAAGCCGCACCAACATAATAGAGATACAGAAACACCGTGGCCCCTTTCTTTGAGTTCACTCTGCGCTATTGCGAGCTGCAAATGCCACTTCCAGCTTAGCTGTGCAGAAGAAGAACAACAAGAAGAAGATATATCTCGAAATATGTCCGTCAGGCCCCTTCCCTTGAGATAAATCTGCAAATATCTCGGAAACGAAGCGAGCTATGGCAAAATGTTAAGAGACCTTATTTGTAGAGAATTAAGTTTCCTACTTTTTATGTTCTATGATATTTTTTGATCAGATGCGTAGTTCTCGAGATATATCAAGATATTTAAAAGTTCCGAAGCCGCACCAACATAATAGAGATACAGAAACACCGTGGCCCCTTTCTTTGAGATAACTCTGCACTAGTGCGAGCCGCAAATGCCACTTCCAGCTTAGCTGTGCAGAAGAAGAACAACAAGAAGAAGAAATATCTCGTAATATGTCCGTCAGGCCCCTTCCCTTGAGATAAATCTGCAAATATCTCGGAAACGAAGCGAGCTATGGCAAAATGTTAAGAGACGTTTTTTATAGAGAATTATGTTTCCTACAATTTATGTTCTATGATATTTTTTGATCAGAAGCGTAGTTTTCGAGATATATCGTGATATTTAAAAGTTCCGAAGCCGCACCAACATAATAGAGATACAGAAACACCGTGGCCCCTTTCTTTGAGATAACTCTGCACTATTGCGAGCTGCAAATGCCACTTCCAGCTTAGCTGTGCAGAAGAATAACAACAAGAAGAAGAAATATCTCGAAATATGTCCGTCAGGCCCCTTCCCTTGAGATAGTTCTGCAAATATCTCGGAAACGAAGCGGGCTATGGCAAACTGTTAAGAGACCTTATTTGTAGAGAATTAAGTTTCCTACTTTTTATGTTCTATGATATTTTTTGATCAGATGCGTAGTTCTCGAGATATATCAAGATATTTAAAAGTTCCGAAGCCGCACCAACATAATAGAGATACAGAAACACCGTGGCCCCTTTCTTTGAGATAACTCTGCACTATTGCGAGCTGGAAATGCCACTTCCAGTTTAGCTGTGCAGAAGAAGAACAACAAGAAGAAGAAATATCTCGAAATATGTCCGTTAGGCCCCTTCCCTTGAGATATATCTGCAAATATCTCGGAAACGAAGCGAGCTATGGCAAAATGTTAAGAGACCTTTTTTGTAGAGAATTAAGTTTCCTACTTTTTATGTTCTATGATATTTTTTGATCAGATGCGTAGTTCTCGAGATATATCAAGATATTTAAAAGTTCTGAAGCCGCACCAACATAATAGAGATACAGAAACACCGTGGCCCCTTTCTTTGAGATAACTCTGCACTATTGCGAGCTGCAAATGCCACTTCCAGCTTAGCTGTGCAGAAGAAGAACAACTAGAAGAAGAAATATCTCGAAATATGTCCGTCAGGCCCCTTCCCTTGAGATAAATCTGCAAATATCTCGGAAACGAAGCGAGCTATGGCAAAATGTTAAGAGACGTTTTTTGTAGAGAATTGTGTTTCCTACAATTTATGTTCTATCATATTTTTTGATCAGAAGCGTAGTTTTCGAGATATATCGTGATATTTAAAAGTTCCGAAGCCGCACCAACATAATAGAGATACAGAAACACCGTGGCCCCTTTCTTTGAGTTCACTCTGCGCTAGTGCGAGCCGCAAATGCAACTTCCAGCTTAGCTGTGCAGAAGAAGAACAACAAGAAGAAGAAATATCTCGAAATATGTCCGTCAGGCCCCTTCCCTTGAGATATATCTGCAAATATCTCGGAAACGAAGCGAGCTATGGCAAAATGTTAAGAGACCTTTTTTGTAGAGAATTATGTCTCCTACAAGTTATGTTCTATGATATTTTTTGATCAGAAGCGTAGTTTTCGAGATATATCGAGATATTTAAAAGTTCCGAAGCCGCACCAACATAATAGAGATACAGAAACACCGTGGCCCCTTTCTTTCAGATAACTCTGCACTATTGCGAGCTGCAAATGCCACTTCCAGCTTAGCTGTGCAGAAGAAGAACAACAAGAAGAAGAAATATCTCGAAATATGTCCGTCAGGCCCCTTCCCTTGAGATAAATCTGCAAATATCTCGGAAACGAAGCGAGCTATGGCAAAATGTTAAGAGACCTTATTTGTAGAGAATTAAGTTTCCTACTTTTTATGTTCTATGATATTTTTTGATCAGATGCGTAGTTCTCGAGATATATCAAGATATTTAAAAGTTCCGAAGCCGCACCAACATAATAGAGATACAGAAACACCGTGGCCCCTTTCTTTGAGATAACTCTGCACTAGTGCGAGCCGCAAATGCCACTTCCAGCTTAGCTGTGCAGAAGAAGAACAACAAGAAGAAGAAATATCTCGAAATATGTCCGTCAGGCCCCTTCCCTTGAGATAAATCTGCAAATATCTCGGAAACGAAGCGAGCTATGGCAAAATGTTAAGAGACGTTTTTTGTAGAGAATTATGTTTCCTACAATTTATGTTCTATGATATTTTTTGATCAGAAGCGTAGTTTTCGAGATATATCGTGATATTTAAAAGTTCCGAAGCCGCACCAACATAATAGAGATACAGAAACACCGTGGCCCCTTTCTTTGAGATAACTCTGCACTATTGCGAGCTGGAAATGCCACTTCCAGTTTAGCTGTGCAGAAGAAGAACAACAAGAAGAAGAAATATCTCGAAATATGTCCGTCAGGCCCCTTCCCTTGAGATAAATCTGCAAATATCTCGGAAACGAAGCAAGCTATGGCAAAATGTTAAGAGACCTTTTTTGTAGAGAATTAAGTTTCCTACTTTTTATGTTCTATGATATTTTTTGATCAGATGCGTAGTTCTCGAGATATATCAAGATACTTAAAAGTTCCGAAGCCGCACCAACATAATAGAGACACAGAAACACCGTGGCCCCTCTCTTTGAGATAACTCTGCACTATTGCGAGCTGCAAATGCCACTTCCAGCTTAGCTGTGCAGAGGAAGAACACCAAGAAGAAGAAATATCTCGAAATATGTCCGTCAGGCCCGTTCCTTTGAGCTGACTCTGCAAATATCTCGGAAACGAAGCGAGCTATGGCAAAATGTTAAGAGACCTTTTTTGTAGAGAATTAAGTTTCCTACTTTTTATGTTCTATGATATTTTTTGATCAGATGCGTAGTTCTCGAGATATATCAAGATATTTAAAAGTTCCGAAGCCGCACCAACATAATAGAGATACAGAAACACCGTGGCCCCTTTCTTCGAGATAACTCTGCACTAGTGCGAGCCGCAATTGCCACTTCCAGCTTAGCTGTGCAGAGGAAGAACAACAAGAAGAAGAAATATCTCGAAATATGTCCGTCAGGCCCCTTCCCTTGAGATAAATCTGCAAATATCTCGGAAACGAAGCGAGCTACGGCAAAATGTTAAGAAACGTTTTTTGTAGAAAATTAGGTTTCCTACTTTTTATGTTCTATGATATTTTTTGATCAGATGCGTAGTTCTCGAGATATATCAAGATATTTAAAAGTTCCGAAGCTGCACCAACATAATAGAGGTACAGAAACACCGTGGCCCCTTTCTTTGAGATAACTCTGCACTATTGCGAGCTGCAAATGCCACTTCCAGCTTAGCTGTGCAGAAGAAGAACAACAATAAGAAGAAATATCTCGAAATATGTCCGTCAGGCCCCTTCCCTTGAGATAAATCTGCAAATAACTCGGAAACGAAGCGAGCTATGGCAAAATGTTAAGAGACCTTTCTTGTAGAGAATTAAGTTTCCTACTTTTTATGTTCTATGATATTTTTTAATCAGATGCGTAGTTCTCGAGATATATCAAGATATTTAAAAGTTCCGAAGCCGCACCAACATAATAGAGATACAGAAACACCGTGGCCCCTTTCTTTGAGATAACTATGCACTATTGCGAGCTGCAAATGCCACTTCCAGCTTAGCTGTGCAGAAGAATAACAACAAGAAGAAGAAATATCTCGAAATATGTCCGTCAGGCCCCTTCCCTTGAGATAAATCTGCAAATATCTCGGAAACGAAGCGAGCTATGGCAAAATGTTAAGAGACCTTTCTTGTAGAGAATTAAGTTTCCTACTTTTTATGTTCTATGATATTTTTTGATCAGATGCGTGGTTCTCGAGATATATCAAGATATTCAAAAGTTCCGAAGCCGCACCAACATAATAGAGATACAGAAACACCGTGGCCCCTTTCTTTGAGATAACTCTGCACTAGTGCGAGCCGCAAATGCGACTTCCAGCTTAGCTGTGCAGAAGAAGGACAACAAGAAGAAGAAATATCTCGAAATATGTCCGTCAGGCCCCTTCACTTGAGATAAATCTGCAAATATCTCGGAAACGAAGCAAGCTATGGCAAAATGTTAAGAGACCTTTTTTGTAGAGAATTAAGTTTCCTACTTTTTATGTTCTATGATATTTTTTGATCAGATGCGTAGTTCTCGAGATATATCAAGATACTTAAAAGTTCCGAAGCCGCACCAACATAATAGAGACACAGAAACACCGTGGCCCCTCTCTTTGAGATAACTCTGCACTATTGCGAGCTGCAAATGCCACTTCCAGCTTAGCTGTGCAGAGGAAGAACACCAAGAAGAAGAAATATCTCGAAATATGTCCGTCAGGCCCGTTCCTTTGAGCTGACTCTGCAAATATCTCGGAAACGAAGCGAGCTATGGCAAAATGTTAAGAGACCTTTTTTGTAGAGAATTAAGTTTCCTACTTTTTATGTTCTATGATATTTTTTGATCAGATGCGTAGTTCTCGAGATATATCAAGATATTTAAAAGTTCCGAAGCCGCACCAACATAATAGAGATACAGAAACACCGTGGCCCCTTTCTTCGAGATAACTCTGCACTAGTGCGAGCCGCAATTGCCACTTCCAGCTTAGCTGTGCAGAGGAAGAACAACAAGAAGAAGAAATATCTCGAAATATGTCCGTCAGGCCCCTTCCCTTGAGATAAATCTGCAAATATCTCGGAAACCAAGCGAGCTACGGCAAAATGTTAAGAGACGTTTTTTGTAGAAAATTAGGTTTCCTACTTTTTATGTTCTATGATATTTTTTGATCAGATGCGTAGTTCTCGAGATATATCAAGATATTTAAAAGTTCCGAAGCTGCACCAACATAATAGAGGTACAGAAACACCGTGGCCCCTTTCTTTGAGATAACTCTGCACTATTGCGAGCTGCAAATGCCACTTCCAGCTTAGCTGTGCAGAAGAAGAACAACAATAAGAAGAAATATCTCGAAATATGTCCGTCAGGCCCCTTCCCTTGAGATAAATCTGCAAATAACTCGGAAACGAAGCGAGCTATGGCAAAATGTTAAGAGACCTCTCTTGTAGAGAATTAAGTTTCCTACTTTTTATGTTCTATGATATTTTTTAATCAGATGCGTAGTTCTCGAGATATATCAAGATATTTAAAAGTTCCGAAGCCGCACCAACATAATAGAGATACAGAAACACCGTGGCCCCTTTCTTTGAGATAACTATGCACTATTGCGAGCTGCAAATGCCACTTCCAGCTTAGCTGTGCAGAAGAATAACAACAAGAAGAAGAAATATCTCGAAATATGTCCGTCAGGCCCCTTCCCTTGAGATAAATCTGCAAATATCTCGGAAACGAAGCGGGCTATGGCAAAATGTTAAGAGACCTTATTTGTAGAGAATTAAGTTTCCTACTTTTTATGTTCTATGATATTTTTTGATCAGATGCGTAGTTCTCGAGATATATCAAGATATTTAAAAGTTCCGAAGCCGCACCAACATAATAGAGATACAGAAACACCGTGGCCCCTTTGTTTGAGATAACTCTGCACTATTGCGAGCTGGAAATGCCACTTCCAGTTTAGCTGTGCAGAAGAAGAACAACAAGAAGAAGAAATATCTCGAAATATGTCCGTCAGGCCCCTTCCCTTGAGATATATCTGCAAATATCTCGGAAATGAAACGAGCTATGGCAAAATGTTAAGAGACCTTTTTTGTAGAGAATTATGTTTCCTACAATTTATGTTCTATGATATTTTTTGATCAGAAGCGTAGTTTTCGAGATATATCGAGATATTTAAAAGTTCCGAAGCCGCACCAACATAATAGAGATCCAGAAACACCGTGGCCCCTTTCTTTGAGATAACTCTGCACTAGTGCGAGCCGCAAATGCCACTTCCAGCTTAGCTGTGCAGAAGAAGAACAACAAGAAGAAGAAATATCTCGAAATATGTCCGTCAGGCCCCTTCCCTCGAGATAAATCTGCAAATATCTCGGAAACGAAGCGAGCTATGGCAAAATGTTAAGAGACCTTTGTTGTAGAGAATTAAGTTTCCTACTTTTTATGTTCTATGATATTTTTTGATCAGCTGCGTTGTTCTCGAGATATATCAAGATATTTAAAAGTTCCGAAGCCGCACCAACATAATAGAGATACAGAAACACCGTGGCCCCTTTCTTTGAGATAACTCTGCACTATTGCGAGCTGGAAATGCCACTTCCAGTTTAGCTGTGCAGAA
The DNA here is from genome assembly GCF_051020975.1 of Osmia lignaria lignaria. Classification (NCBI taxonomy): domain Eukaryota; kingdom Metazoa; phylum Arthropoda; class Insecta; order Hymenoptera; family Megachilidae; genus Osmia; species Osmia lignaria. The sequence continues at coordinate 6,840,504 of NW_027478165.1, forward strand.
GAAGAACAACAAGAAGAAGAAATATCTCGAAATATGTCCGTTAGGCCCCTTCCCTTGAGATATATCTGCAAATATCTCGGAAACGAAGCGAGCTATGGCAAAATGTTAAGAGACCTTTTTTGTAGAGAATTAAGTTTCCTACTTTTTATGTTCTATGATATTTTTTGATCAGATGCGTAGTTCTCGAGATATATCAAGATATTTAAAAGTTCCGAAGCCGCACCAACATAATAGAGATACAGAAACACCGTGGCCCCTTTCTTTGAGATAACTATGCACTATTGCGAGCTGCAAATGCCACTTCCAGCTTAGCTGTGCAGAAGAAGAACAACAAGAAGAAGAAATATCTCGAAATATGTCCGTCAGGCCCCTTCCCTTGAGATAAATCTGCAAATATCTCGGAAACGAAGCGAGCTATGGCAAAATGTTCAGAGACCTTTTTTGTAGAGAATTAAGTTTTCTACTTTTTATGTTCCATGATATTTTTTGATCAAATGCGTAGTTCTCGAGATATATCAAGATATTTAAAAGTTCCGAAGCTGCACAAACATAATAGAGATACAGAAACACCGTGGCCTCTTTCTTTGAGATAACTATGCACTATTGCGAGCTGCAAATGCCACTTCCAGCTTAGCTGTGCAGAAGAAGAACAACAAGAAGAAGAAATATCTCGAAATATGTCCGTCAGTCCCCTTCCCTTGAGATAAATCTGCAAATATCTCGGAAACGAAGCGAGCTATGGCAAAATGTTAAGAGACCTTTTTTGTAGAGAATTAAGTTTTCTACTTTTTATGTTCCATGATATTTTTTGATCAGATGCGTAGTTCTCGAGATATATCAAGATATTTAAAAGTTCCGAAGCTGCACCAACATAATAGAGATACAGAAACACCGTGGCCCCTTTCTTTGAGATAACTCTGCACTATTGCGAGCTGCAAATGCCACTTCCAGCTTAGCTGTGCAGAAGAAGAACAACAATAAGAAGAAATATCTCGAAATATGTCCGTCAGGCCCGTTCCTTTGAGCTGAATCTGCAAATATCTCGGAAACGAAGCGAGCTATGGCAAAATGTTAAGAGACCTTTTTTGTAGAGAATTAAGTTTCCTACTTTTTATGTTCTATGATATTTTTTGATCAGATGCGTAGTTCTCGAGATATATCAAGATATTTAAAAGTTCCGAAGCCGCACCAACATAATAGAGATACAGAAACACCGTGGCCCCTTTCTTTGAGATAACTCTGCACTAGTGCGAGCCGCAATTGCCACTTCCAGCTTAGCTGTGCAGAGGAAGAACAACAAGAAGAAGAAATATCTCGAAATATGTCCGTCAGGCCCCTTCCCTTGAGATAAATCTGCAAATATCTCGGAAACGAAGCGAGCTACGGCAAAATCTTAAGAGACGTTTTTTGTAGAAAATTAGGTTTCCTACTTCTTATGTTCTATGATATTTTTTGATCAGATGCGTAGTTCTCGAGATATATCAAGATATTTAAAAGTTCCGAAGCTGCACCAACATAATAGAGGTACAGAAACACCGTGGCCTCTTTCTTTGAGATAACTCTGCACTATTGCGAGCTGCAAATGCCACTTCCAGCTTAGCTGTGCAGAGGAAGAACAACAAGAAGAAGAAATATCTCGAAATATGTCCGTCAGGCCCGTTCCTTTGAGCTGAATCTGCAAATATCTCGGAAACGAAGCGAGCTATGGCAAAATGTTAAGAGACGTTTTTTGTAGAGAATTATGTTTCCTACAATTTATGTTCTATGATGTTTTTTGATCAGAAGCGTAGTTTTCGAGATATATCGAGATATTTAAAAGTTCCGAAGCCGCACCAACATAATAGAGATACAGAAACAACGTGGCCCCTTTCTTTGAGATAACTCTGCACTAGTGCGAGCCGCAAATGCCACTTCCAGCTTAGCTGTGCAGAAGAAGGACAACAAGAAGAAGAAATATCTCGAAATATGTCCGTCAGGCCCCTTCACTTGAGATAAATCTGCAAATATCTCGGAAACGAAGCGAGCTATGGCAAAATGTTAAGAGACCTTTTTTGTAGAGAATTAAGTTTCCTACTTTTTATGTTCTATGATATTTTTTGATCAGATGCGTAGTTCTCGAGATATATCAAGATATTTAAAAGTTCCGAAGCCGCACCAACATAATAGAGATACAGAAACATCGTGGCCCCTCTCTTTGAGATAACTCTGCACTATTGCGAGCTGGAAATGCCACTTCCAGCTTAGCTATGCAGAAGAAGAACAACAGGAAGAAGAAATATCTCGAAATATGTCCGTCAGGCCCTTTCCCTTGAGATAAATGTGCAAATATCTCGGAAACGAAGCGAGCTATGGCAAAATGTTAACAGACCTTTTTTGTAGAGAATTAAGTTTCCCACTTTTTATGTTCTATGATATTTTTTGATCAGATGCGTAGTTCTCGAGATATATCAAGATATTTAAAAGTTCCGAAGCCGCACCAACATAATAGAGATACAGAAACACCGTGGCCCCTTTCTTTGAGATAACTCTGCACTATTGCGAGCCGCAAATGCCACTTCCAGCTTAGCTGTGCAGAAGAAGAACAACAAGAAGAAGAAATATCTCGAAATATGTCCGTTAGGCCGCTTCCCTTGAGATAAATGTGCAAATATCTCGGAAACGAAGCGAGCTATTGCAAAATGTTGAGGGACCTTTTTTGTAGAGAATTAAGTTTCCTACTATTTATGTTCTATGATATTTTCTGATCAGATGCGTAGTTCTCGAGATATATCAAGATATTTAAAAGTTCCGAAGCCGCACCAACCTAATAGAGGTACAGAAACACCGTGGCCTCTTTCTTTGAGATAACTCTGCACTATTGCGAGCTGCAAATGCCACTTCCAGCTTAGCTGTGCAGAGGAAGAACAACAAGAAGAAGAAATATCTCGAAATATGTCCGTCAGGCCCGTTCCTTTGAGCTGAATCTGCAAATATCTCGGAAACGAAGCGAGCTATGGCAAAATGTTAAGAGACGTTTTTTGTAGAGAATTATGTTTCCTACAATTTATGTTCTATGATGTTTTTTGATCAGAAGCGTAGTTTTCGAGATATATCGAGATATTTAAAAGTTCCGAAGCCGCACCAACATAATAGAGATACAGAAACAACGTGGCCCCTTTCTTTGAGATAACTCTGCACTAGTGCGAGCCGCAAATGCCACTTCCAGCTTAGCTGTGCAGAAGAAGGACAACAAGAAGAAGAAATATCTCGAAATATGTCCGTCAGGCCCCTTCACTTGAGATAAATCTGCAAATATCTCGGAAACGAAGCGAGCTATGGCAAAATGTTAAGAGACCTTTTTTGTAGAGAATTAAGTTTCCTACTTTTTATGTTCTATGATATTTTTTGATCAAATGCGTAGTTCTCGAGATATATCAAGATATTTAAAAGTTCCGAAGCCGCACCAACATAATAGAGATACAGAAACACCGTGGCCCCTTTCTTTGAGATAACTCTGCACTATTGCGAGCTGCAAATGCCACTTCCAGCTTAGCTGTGCAGAGGAAGAACAACAAGAAGAAGAAGTATCTCGAAATATGTCCGTCAGGCCCGTTCCTTTGAGCTGAATCTGCACATATCTCGGAAACGAAGCGAGCTATGGCAAAATGTTAAGAGACGTTTTTTGTACAGAATTATGTTTCCTACAATTTATGTTCTATGATATTTTTTGATCAGAAGCGTAGTTTTCGAGATATATCGAGATATTTAAAAGTTCCGAAGCCGCACCAGCATAATAGAGATACAGAAACACCGTGGCCCCTTTCTTTGAGATAACTCTGCACTAGTGCGAGCCGCAAATGCCACTTCCAGCTTAGCTGTGCAGAAGAAGAACAACAAGAAGAAGAAATATCTCGAAATATGTCCGTCAGGCCCCTTCCCTTGAGATAAATCTGCAAATATCTCGGAAACGAAGCGAGCTATGGCAAAATGTTAAGAGACCTTTTTTGTAGAGAATTAAGTTTCCTACTTTTTACGTTCTATGATATTTTTTGATCAGATGCGTAGTTCTCGAGATATATCAAGATATTTAAAAGTTCCGAAGCCGCACCAACATAATGGAGATACAGAAACACCGTGGCCCCTTTCTTTGAGATAACTCTGCACTAGTGCGAGCCGCAAATGCCACTTCCAGCTTAGCTGTGCAGAAGAACAACAACAAGAAGAAGAAATATCTCGAAATATGTCCGTCAGGCCCCTTCCCTTGAGATAAATGTGCATATATCTCGGAAACGAAGCGAGCTATGGCAAAATGTTAAGAGACTTTATTTGTAGAGAATTAAGTTTCCTACTTTTTATGTTCTATGATATTTTTTTATCAGAAGCGTAGTTCCCGAGATATATCAAGATATTTAAAAGTTCCGAAGCCGTACCAACATAATAGAGATACAGAAACACCGTGGCCCCTTTCTTTGAGATAACTCTGCGCTATTGCGAGCTGGAAACGCCACTTCCAGTTTAGCTGTGCAGAAGAAGAACAACAAGAAGAAGAAATATCTCGAAATATGTCCGTCAGGCCCCTTCCCTTGAGATATATCTGCAAATATCTCGGAAACGAAACAAGCTATGGCAAAATGTTAAGAGACGTTTTTTGTAGAGAATTATGTTTCCTACAATTTATGTTCTATGATATTTTTTGATCAGAAGCGTAGTTTTCGAGATATATCGTGATATTTAAAAGTTCCGAAGCCGCACCAACATAATAGAGATACAGAAACACCGTGGCCCCTTTCTTTGAGATAACTCTGCGCTATTGCGAGCTGGAAACGCCACTTCCAGTTTAGCTGTGCAGACGAAGAACAACAAGAAGAAGAAATATCTCGAAATATGTCCGGCAGGCCCCTTCCCTTGAGATATATCTGCAAATATCTCGGAAACGAAACAAGCTATGGCAAAATGTTAAGAGACGTTTTTTGTAGAGAATTATGTATCCTACAATTTATGTTCTATGATATTTTTTGATCAGAAGCGTAGTTTTCGAGATATATCGTGATATTTAAAAGTTCCGAAGCCGCACCAACATAATAGAGATACAGAAACACCGTGGCCCCTTTCTTTGAGATAACTCTGCACTAGCGCGAGCCGCAAATGCCACTTCCAGCTTAGCTGTGCAGAAGAAGAACAACAAGAAGAAGAAATATCTCGAAATATGTCCGTCAGGCCCCTTCCCTTGAGATAAATCTGCAAATATCTCGGAAACGAAGCGAGCTATGGCAAAATGTTAACAGACCTTTTTGTAGAGAATTAAGTTTCCTACTTTTTATGTTCTATGGTATTTTTTGATCAGCGGCGTAGTTCTCGAGATATATCAAGATATTTAAAAGTTCCGAAGCCGCACCAACATAATAGAGATACAGAAACACCGTAGCCCCTTTCTTTGAGATTACTCTGCACTATTGCGAGCTGCAAATGCCACTTCCAGCTTAGCTGTGCAGAGGAAGAACAACAAGAAGAAGAAATATCTCGAAATATGTCCGTCAGGCCCGTTCCTTTGAGCTGAATCTGCAAATATCTCGGAAACGAAGCGAGCTATGGCAAAATGTTGAGAGACGTTTTTTGTAGAGAATTATGTTTCCTACAATTTATGTTCTATGATATTTTTTGATCAGAAGCGTAGTTTTCGAGATATATCGAGATATTTAAAAGTTCCGAAGCCGCACCAACATAATAGAGATACAGAAACACCGTGGCCCCTTTCTCTGAGATAACTCTGCACTAGTGCGAGCCGCAAATGCCACTACCAGCTTAGCTGTGCAGAAGAAGGACAACAAGAAGAAGAAATATCTCGAAATATGTCCGTCAGGCCCCTTCCCTTGAGATAAATCTGCAAGTATCTCGGAAACCCAGCGAGCTATGGCAAAATGTTAAGAGACCTTTTTTGTAGAGAATTAAGTTTCCTACTTTTTATGTTCTATGATATTTTTTGATCAGATGCGTAGTTCTCGAGATATATCAAGATATTTAAAAGTTCCGAAGCCGCACCAACATAATAGAGATACAGAAACACCGTGGCCCCTTTCTTTGAGATAACTCTGCACTATTGCGAGCTGCAAATGCCACTTCCAGCTTAGCTGTGCAGAAGAAGAACAACAAGAAGAAGAAATATCTAGAAATATGTCCGTCAGGCCCCTTTCCTTGAGATAAATCTGCAAATATCTCGGAAACGAAGCGAGCTATGGCAAAATGTTAAGAGACTTTATTTGTAGAGAATTAAGTTTCCTACTTTTTATGTTCTATGATATTTTTTTATCAGAAGCGTAGTTCCCGAGATATATCAAGATATTTAAAAGTTCCGAAGCCGCACCAACATAATAGAGATACAGAAACACCGTGGCCCCTTTCTTTGAGATAACTCTGCGCTATTGCGAGCTGGAAACGCCACTTCCAGTTTAGCTGTGCAGAAGAAGAACAACAAGAAGAAGAAATATCTCGAAATATGTCCGTCAGGCCCCTTCCCTTGAGATATATCTGCAAATATCTCGGAAACGAAACAAGCTATGGCAAAATGTTAAGAGACGTTTTTTGTAGAGAATTATGTTTCCTACAATTTATGTTCTATGATATTTTTTGATCAGAAGCGTAGTTTTCGAGATATATCGTGATATTTAAAAGTTCCGAAGCCGCACCAACATAATAGAGATACAGAAACACCGTGGCCCCTTTCTTTGAGATAACTCTGCGCTATTGCGAGCTGGAAACGCCACTTCCAGTTTAGCTGTGCAGAAGAAGAACAACAAGAAGAAGAAATATCTCGAAATATGTCCGGCAGGCCCCTTCCCTTGAGATATATCTGCAAATATCTCGGAAACGAAACAAGCTATGGCAAAATGTTAAGAGACATTTTTTGTAGAGAATTATGTATCCTACAATTTATGTTCTATGATATTTTTTGATCAGAAGCGTAGTTTTCGAGATATATCGTGATATTTAAAAGTTCCGAAGCCGCACCAACATAATAGAGATACAGAAACACCGTGGCCCCTTTCTTTGAGATAACTCTGCACTAGCGCGAGCCGCAAATGCCACTTCCAGCTTAGCTGTGCAGAAGAAGAACAACAAGAAGAAGAAATATCTCGAAATATGTCCGTCAGGCCCCTTCCCTTGAGATAAATCTGCAAATATCTCGGAAACAAAGCGAGCTATGGCAAAATGTTAAGAGACCTTTTTTGTAGAGAATTAAGTTTCCTACTTTCTATGTTCTATGATATTTTTTGATCAGATGCGTAGTTCTCGAGATATATCAAGATATTTAAAAGTTCCGAAGCCGCACCAACATAATAGAGATACAGAAACACCGTGGCCCCTTTCTTTGAGTTCACTCTGCACTAGTGCGAGCAGCAAATGCCACTTCCAGCTTAGCTGTGCAGAAGAAGAACAACAAGAAGAAGAAATATCTCGAAATATGTCCGTCAGGCCCCTTCCCTTGAGATAAATCTGCAAATATCTCGGAAACAAAGCGAGCTATGGCAAAATGTTAAGAGACCTTTTTTGTAGAGAATTAAGTTTCCTACTTTCTATGTTCTATGATATTTTTTGATCAGATGCGTAGTTCTCGAGATATATCAAGATATTTAAAAGTTCCGAAGCCGCACCAACATAATAGAGATACAGAAACACCGTGGCCCCTTTCTTTGAGTTCACTCTGCACTAGTGCGAGCCGCAAATGCCACTTCCAGCTTAGCTGTGCAGAAGAAGAACAACAAGAAGAAGAAATATCTCGAAATATGTCCGTCAGGCCCCTTCCCTTGAGATAAATCTGCAAATATCTCGGAAACGAAGCGAGCTATGGCAAAATGTTAAGAGACCTTTTTTGTAGAGAATTAAGTTTCCTACTTTCTATGTTCTATGATATTTTTTGATCAGATGCGTAGTTCTCGAGATATATCAAGATATTTAGAAGTTCCGAAGCCGCACCAACATAATAGAGATACAGAAACACCGTGGCCCCTTTCTTTGAGATAACTCTGCACTATTGCGAGCTGCAAATGCCACTTCCAGCTTAGCTGTGCAGAAGAAGAACAACAAGAAGAAGAAATATCTCGAAATATGTCCGTCAGGCCCCTTCCCTTGAGATAAATCTGCAAATATCTCGGAAACGAAGCGAGCTATGGCAAAATGTTAAGAGACCTTTTTTGTAGAGAATTAAGTTTCCTACTTTTTATGTTCTATGATATTTTTTGATCAGATGCGTAGTTCTCGAGATATATCAAGATATTTAAAAGTTCCGAAGCCGCACCAAAATAATAGAGATAAAGAAACACCGTGGCCCCTTTCTTTGAGATAACTCTGCACTTGGGCGAGCCGCAAATGCCACTTCCAGCTTAGCTGTGCAGAAGAAGAACAACAAGAAGAAGAAATATCTCGAAATATGTCCGTCAGGCCCCTTCCCTTGAGATATATCTGCAAATATCTCGGAAACGAAACAAGCTATGGCAAAATGTTAAGAGACGTTTTTTGTAGAGAATTACGTTTCCTACAATTTATGTTCTATGATATTTTTTGATCAGAAGCGTAGTTTTCGAGATATATCGTGATATTTAAAAGTTCCGAAGCCGCACCAACATAATAGAGATACAGAAACACCGTGGCCCCTTTCTTTGAGATAACTCTGCACTAGCGCGAGCCGCAAATGCCACTTCCAGCTTAGCTGTGCAGAAGAAGAACAACAAGAAGAAGAAATATCTCGAAATATGTCCGTCAGGCCCCTTCCCTTGAGATAAATCTGCAAATATCTCGGAAACAAAGCGAGCTATGGCAAAATGTTAAGAGACCTTTTTTGTAGAGAATTAAGTTTCCTACTTTCTATGTTCTATGATATTTTTTGATCAGATGCGTAGTTCTCGAGATATATCAAGATATTTAAAAGTTCCGAAGCCGCACCAACATAATAGAGATACAGAAACACCGTGGCCCCTTTCTTTGAGTTCACTCTGCACTAGTGCGAGCCGCAAATGCCACTTCCAGCTTAGCTGTGCAGAAGAAGAACAACAAGAAGAAGAAATATCTCGAAATATGTCCGTCAGGCCCCTTCCCTTGAGATAAATCTGCAAATATCTCGGAAACGAAGCGAGCTATGGCAAAATGTTAAGAGACCTTTTTGTAGAGAATTAAGTTTCCTACTTTTTATGTTCTATGGTATTTTTTGATCAGCGGCGTAGTTCTCGAGATATATCAAGATATTTAAAAGTTCCGAAGCCGCACCAACATAATAGAGATACAGAAACACCGTAGCCCCTTTCTTTGAGATTACTCTGCACTATTGCGAGCTGCAAATGCCACTTCCAGCTTAGCTGTGCAGAGGAAGAACAACAAGAAGAAGAAATATCTCGAAATATGTCCGTCAGGCCCGTTCCTTTGAGCTGAATCTGCAAATATCTCGGAAACGAAGCGAGCTATGGCAAAATGTTAAGAGACGTTTTTTGTAGAGAATTAAGCTTCCTACTTTTTATGTTCTATGATATTTTTTGATCAGATGCGTAGTTCTCGAGATATATCAAGATATTTAAAAGTTCCGAAGCCGCACCAACATAATAGAGATACAGAAACACCGTGGCCCCTTTCTTTCAGATAACTCTGCACTATTGCGAGCTGGAAATGCCACTTCCAGTTTAGCTGTGCAGAAGAAGAACAACAAGAAGAAGAAATATCTCGAAATATGTCCGTCAGGCCCCTTCCCTTGAGATAAATCTGCAAATATCTCGGAAACAAAGCGAGCTATGGCAAAATGTTAAGAGACCTTTTTTGTAGAGAATTAAGTTTCCTACTTTCTATGTTCTATGATATTTTTTGATCAGATGCGTAGTTCTCGAGATATATCAAGATATTTAAAAGTTCCGAAGCCGCACCAACATAATAGAGATACAGAAACACCGTGGCCCCTTTCTTTGAGTTCACTCTGCACTAGTGCGAGCCGCAAATGCCACTTCCAGCTTAGCTGTGCAGAAGAAGAACAACAAGAAGAAGAAATATCTCGAAATATGTCCGTCAGGCCCCTTCCCTTGAGATAAATCTGCAAATATCTCGGAAACGAAGCGAGCTATGGCAAAATGTTAAGAGACCTTTTTTGTAGAGAATTAAGTTTCCTACTTTCTATGTTCTATGATATTTTTTGATCAGATGCGTAGTTCTCGAGATATATCAAGATATTTAAAAGTTCCGAAGCCGCACCAACATAATAGAGATACAGAAACACCGTGGCCCCTTTCTTTGAGATAACTCTGCACTATTGCGAGCTGCAAATGCCACTTCCAGCTTAGCTGTGCAGAAGAAGAACAACAAGAAGAAGAAATATCTCGAAATATGTCCGCCAGGCCCCTTTCCTTGAGATAAATCTGCAAATATCTCGGAAACGAAGCGAGCTATGGCAAAATGTTAAGAGACTTTATTTGTAGAGAATTAAGTTTCCTACTTTTTATGTTCTATGATATTTTTTTATCAGAAGCGTAGTTCCCGAGATATATCAAGATATTTAAAAGTTCCGAAGCCGCACCAACATAATAGAGATACAGAAACACCGTGGCCCCTTTCTTTGAGATAACTCTGCGCTATTGCGAGCTGGAAACGCCACTTCCAGTTTAGCTGTGCAGAAGAAGAACAACAAGAAGAAGAAATATCTCGAAATATGTCCGTCAGGCCCCTTCCCTTGAGATATATCTGCAAATATCTCGGAAACGAAACAAGCTATGGCAAAATGTTAGGAGACGTTTTTTGTAGAGAATTATGTTTCCTACAATTTATGTTCTATGATATTTTTTGATCAGAAGCGTAGTTTTCGAGATATATCGTGATATTTAAAAGTTCCGAAGCCGCACTAACATAATAGAGATACAGAAACACCGTGGCCCCTTTCTTTGAGATAACTCTGCACTAGCGCGAGCCGCAAATGCCACTTCCAGCTTAGCTGTGCAGAAGAAGAACAACAAGAAGAACAAATATCTAGAAATATGTCCGCCAGGCCCCTTTCCTTGAGATAAATCTGCAAATATCTCGGAAACGAAGCGAGCTATGGCAAAATGTTAAGAGACTTTATTTGTAGAGAATTAAGTTTCCTACTTTTTATGTTCTATGATATTTTTTTATCAGAAGCGTAGTTCCCGAGATATATCAAGATATTTAAAAGTTCCGAAGCCGCACCAACATAATAGAGATACAGAAACACCGTGGCCCCTTTCTTTGAGATAACTCTGCGCTATTGCCAGCTGGAAACGTCACTTCCAGTTTAGCTGTGCAGAAGAAGAACAACAAGAAGAAGAAATATCTCGAAATATGTCCGTCAGGCCCCTTCCCTTGAGATATATCTGCAAATATCTCGGAAACGAAACAAGCTATGGCAAAATGTTAAGAGACGTTTTTTGTAGAGAATTACGTTTCCTACAATTTATGTTCTATGATATTTTTTGATCAGAAGCGTAGTTTTCGAGATATATCGTGATATTTAAAAGTTCCGAAGCCGCACCAACATAATAGAGATACAGAAACACCGTGGCCCCTTTCTTTGAGTTCACTCTGCACTAGTGCGAGCCGCAAATGCCACTTCCAGCTTAGCTGTGCAGAAGAAGAACAACAAGAAGAAGAAATATCTCGAAATATGTCCGTCAGGCCCCTTCCCTTGAGATAAATCTGCAAATATCTCGGAAACGAAGCGAGCTATGGCAAAATGTTAAGAGACCTTTTTGTAGAGAATTAAGTTTCCTACTTTTTATGTTCTATGGTATTTTTTGATCAGCGGCGTAGTTCTCGAGATATATCAAGATATTTAAAAGTTCCGAAGCCGCACCAACATAATAGAGATACAGAAACACCGTAGCCCCTTTCTTTGAGATTACTCTGCACTATTGCGAGCTGCAAATGCCACTTCCAGCTTAGCTGTGCAGAGGAAGAACAACAAGAAGAAGAAATATCTCGAAATATGTCCGTCAGGCCCGTTCCTTTGAGCTGAATCTGCAAATATCTCGGAAACGAAGCGAGCTATGGCAAAATGTTAAGAGACGTTTTTTGTAGAGAATTAAGCTTCCTACTTTTTATGTTCTATGATATTTTTTGATCAGATGCGTAGTTCTCGAGATATATCAAGATATTTAAAAGTTCCGAAGCCGCACCAACATAATAGAGATACAGAAACACCGTGGCCCCTTTCTTTCAGATAACTCTGCACTATTGCGAGCTGGAAATGCCACTTCCAGTTTAGCTGTGCAGAAGAAGAACAACAAGAAGAAGAAATATCTCGAAATATGTCCGTCAGGCCCCTTCCCTTGAGATAAATCTGCAAATATCTCGGAAACAAAGCGAGCTATGGCAAAATGTTAAGAGACCTTTTTTGTAGAGAATTAAGTTTCCTACTTTCTATGTTCTATGATATTTTTTGATCAGATGCGTAGTTCTCGAGATATATCAAGATATTTAAAAGTTCCGAAGCCGCACCAACATAATAGAGATACAGAAACACCGTGGCCCCTTTCTTTGAGTTCACTCTGCACTAGTGCGAGCCGCAAATGCCACTTCCAGCTTAGCTGTGCAGAAGAAGAACAACAAGAAGAAGAAATATCTCGAAATATGTCCGTCAGGCCCCTTCCCTTGAGATAAATCTGCAAATATCTCGGAAACGAAGCGAGCTATGGCAAAATGTTAAGAGACCTTTTTTGTAGAGAATTAAGTTTCCTACTTTCTATGTTCTATGATATTTTTTGATCAGATGCGTAGTTCTCGAGATATATCAAGATATTTAAAAGTTCCGAAGCCGCACCAACATAATAGAGATACAGAAACACCGTGGCCCCTTTCTTTGAGATAACTCTGCACTATTGCGAGCTGCAAATGCCACTTCCAGCTTAGCTGTGCAGAAGAAGAACAACAAGAAGAAGAAATATCTCGAAATATGTCCGCCAGGCCCCTTTCCTTGAGATAAATCTGCAAATATCTCGGAAAAGAAGCGAGCTATGGCAAAATGTTAAGAGACTTTATTTGTAGAGAATTAAGTTTCCTACTTTTTATGTTCTATGATATTTTTTTATCAGAAGCGTAGTTCCCGAGATATATCAAGATATTTAAAAGTTCCGAAGCCGCACCAACATAATAGAGATACAGAAACACCGTGGCCCCTTTCTTTGAGATAACTCTGCGCTATTGCGAGCTGGAAACGCCACTTCCAGTTTAGCTGTGCAGAAGAAGAACAACAAGAAGAAGAAATATCTCGAAATATGTCCGTCAGGCCCCTTCCCTTGAGATATATCTGCAAATATCTCGGAAACGAAACAAGCTATGGCAAAATGTTAGGAGACGTTTTTTGTAGAGAATTATGTTTCCTACAATTTATGTTCTATGATATTTTTTGATCAGAAGCGTAGTTTTCGAGATATATCGTGATATTTAAAAGTTCCGAAGCCGCACTAACATAATAGAGATACAGAAACACCGTGGCCCCTTTCTTTGAGATAACTCTGCACTAGCGCGAGCCGCAAATGCCACTTCCAGCTTAGCTGTGCAGAAGAAGAACAACAAGAAGAACAAATATCTAGAAATATGTCCGCCAGGCCCCTTTCCTTGAGATAAATCTGCAAATATCTCGGAAACGAAGCGAGCTATGGCAAAATGTTAAGAGACTTTATTTGTAGAGAATTAAGTTTCCTACTTTTTATGTTCTATGATATTTTTTTATCAGAAGCGTAGTTCCCGAGATATATCAAGATATTTAAAAGTTCCGAAGCCGCACCAACATAATAGAGATACAGAAACACCGTGGCCCCTTTCTTTGAGATAACTCTGCGCTATTGCCAGCTGGAAACGTCACTTCCAGTTTAGCTGTGCAGAAGAAGAACAACAAGAAGAAGAAATATCTCGAAATATGTCCGTCAGGCCCCTTCCCTTGAGATATATCTGCAAATATCTCGGAAACGAAACAAGCTATGGCAAAATGTTAAGAGACGTTTTTTGTAGAGAATTACGTTTCCTACAATTTATGTTCTATGATATTTTTTGATCAGAAGCGTAGTTTTCGAGATATATCGTGATATTTAAAAGTTCCGAAGCCGCACCAACATAATAGAGATACAGAAACACCGTGGCCCCTTTCTTTGAGATAACTCTGCACTAGCGCGAGCCGCAAATGCCACTTCCAGCTTAGCTGTGCAGAAGAAGAACAACAAGAAGAAGAAATATCTCGAAATATGTCCGTCAGGCCCCTTCCCTTGAGATAAATCTGCAAATATCTCGGAAACAAAGCGAGCTATGGCAAAATGTTAAGAGACCTTTTTTGTAGAGAATTAAGTTTCCTACTTTCTATGTTCTATGATATTTTTTGATCAGATGCGTAGTTCTCGAGATATATCAAGATATTTAAAAGTTCCGAAGCCGCACCAACATAATAGAGATACAGAAACACCGTGGCCCCTTTCTTTGAGTTCACTCTGCACTAGTGCGAGCCGCAAATGCCACTTCCAGCTTAGCTGTGCAGAAGAAGAACAACAAGAAGAAGAAATATCTCGAAATATGTCCGTCAGGCCCCTTCCCTTGAGATAAATCTGCAAATATCTCGGAAACGAAGCGAGCTATGCCAAAATGTTAAGAGACCTTTTTGTAGAGAATTAAGTTTCCTACTTTTTATGTTCTATGGTATTTTTTGATCCGCGGCGTAGTTCTCGAGATATATCAAGATATTTAAAAGTTCCGAAGCCGCACCAACATAATAGAGATACAGAAACACCGTAGCCCCTTTCTTTGAGATTACTCTGCACTATTGCGAGCTGCAAATGCCACTTCCAGCTTAGCTGTGCAGAGGAAGAACAACAAGAAGAAGAAATATCTCGAAATATGTCCGTCAGGCCCGTTCCTTTGAGCTGAATCTGCAAATATCTCGGAAACGAAGCGAGCTATGGCAAAATGTTAAGAGACGTTTTTTGTAGAGAATTATGTTTCCTACAATTTATGTTCTATGATATTTTTTGATCAGAAGCGTAGTTTTCGAGATATATCGAGATATTTAAAAGTTCCGAAGCCGCACCAACATAATAGAGATACAGAAACACCGTGGCCCCTTTCTCTGAGATAACTCTGCACTAGTGCGAGCCGCAAACGCCACTTCCAGCTTAGCTGTGCAGAAGAAGGACAACAAGAAGAAGAAATATCTCGAAATATGTCCGTCAGGCCCCTTCCCTTGAGATAAATCTGCAAGTATCTCGGAAACCCAGCGAGCTATGGCAAAATGTTAAGAGACCTTTTTTGTAGAGAATTATGTCTCCTACAAGTTATGTTCTATGATATTTTTTGATCAGAAGCGTAGTTTTCGAGATATATCGAGATATTTAAAAGTTCCGAAGCCGCACCAACATAATAGAGATACAGAAACACCGTGGCCCCTTTCTTTCAGATAACTCTGCACTATTGCGAGCTGCAAATGCCACTTCCAGCTTAGCTGTGCAGAAGAAGAACAACAAGAAGAAGAAGTATCTCGAAATATGTCCGTCAGGCCCCTTCCCTTGAGATAAATCTGCATATATCTCGGAAACGAAGCGAGCTATGGCAAAATGTTAAGAGACCTTTTTTGTAGAGAATTAAGTTTTCTACTGTTTATGTTCTATGATATTTTTTGATCAGATGCGTTGTTCTCGAGATATATCAAGATATTTAAAAGTTCCGAAGCTGCACCAACATAATAGAGATACAGAAACACCGTGGCCCCTTTCTTTGAGATAACTCTGCACTATTGCGAGCTGCAAATGCCACTTCCAGCTTAGCTGTGCAGAAGAAGAACAACAAGAAGAAGAAATATCTCGAAATATGTCCGTCAGGCCCCTTCCCTTGAGATAAATGTGCATATATCTCGGAAACGAAGCGAGCTATGGCAAAATGTTAAGAGACCTTTTTTGTAGAGAATTAAGTTTCCTACTTTTTATGTTCTATGATATTTTTTGATCAGATGCGTAGTTCTCGAGATATATCAAGATATTTAAAAGTTCCGAAGCCGCACCAACATAATAGAGATACAGAAACACCGTGGCCCCTTTCTTTGAGATAACTCTGCACTATTGCGAGCTGCAAATGCCACTTCCAGCTTAGCTGTGCAGAAGAAGAACAACAAGAAGAAGAAATATCTCGAAATATGTCCGCCAGGCCCCTTTCCTTGAGATAAATCTGCAAATATCTCGGAAACGAAGCGAGCTATGGCAAAATGTTAAGAGACTTTATTTGTAGAGAATTAAGTTTCCTACTTTTTATGTTCTATGATATTTTTTTATCAGAAGCGTAGTTCCCGAGATATATCAAGATATTTAAAAGTTCCGAAGCCGCACCAACATAATAGAGATACAGAAACACCGTGGCCCCTTTCTTTGAGATAACTCTGCGCTATTGCGAGCTGGAAACGCCACTTCCAGTTTAGCTGTGCAGAAGAAGAACAACAAGAAGAAGAAATATCTCGAAATATGTCCGTCAGGCCCCTTCCCTTGAGATATATCTGCAAATATCTCGGAAACGAAACAAGCTATGGCAAAATGTTAGGAGACGTTTTTTGTAGAGAATTATGTTTCCTACAATTTATGTTCTATGATATTTTTTGATCAGAAGCGTAGTTTTCGAGATATATCGTGATATTTAAAAGTTCCGAAGCCGCACTAACATAATAGAGATACAGAAACACCGTGGCCCCTTTCTTTGAGATAACTCTGCACTAGCGCGAGCCGCAAATGCCACTTCCAGCTTAGCTGTGCAGAAGAAGAACAACAAGAAGAACAAATATCTAGAAATATGTCCGCCAGGCCCCTTTCCTTGAGATAAATCTGCAAATATCTCGGAAACGAAGCGAGCTATGGCAAAATGTTAAGAGACTTTATTTGTAGAGAATTAAGTTTCCTACTTTTTATGTTCTATGATATTTTTTTATCAGAAGCGTAGTTCCCGAGATATATCAAGATATTTAAAAGTTCCGAAGCCGCACCAACATAATAGAGATACAGAAACACCGTGGCCCCTTTCTTTGAGATAACTCTGCGCTATTGCCAGCTGGAAACGCCACTTCCAGTTTAGCTGTGCAGAAGAAGAACAACAAGAAGAAGAAATATCTCGAAATATGTCCGTCAGGCCCCTTCCCTTGAGATATATCTGCAAATATCTCGGAAACGAAACAAGCTATGGCAAAATGTTAAGAGACGTTTTTTGTAGAGAATTACGTTTCCTACAATTTATGTTCTATGATATTTTTTGATCAGAAGCGTAGTTTTCGAGATATATCGTGATATTTAAAAGTTCCGAAGCCGCACCAACATAATAGAGATACAGAAACACCGTGGCCCCTTTCTTTGAGATAACTCTGCACTAGCGCGAGCCGCAAATGCCACTTCCAGCTTAGCTGTGCAGAAGAAGAACAACAAGAAGAAGAAATATCTCGAAATATGTCCGTCAGGCCCCTTCCCTTGAGATAAATCTGCAAATATCTCGGAAACAAAGCGAGCTATGGCAAAATGTTAAGAGACCTTTTTTGTAGAGAATTAAGTTTCCTACTTTCTATGTTCTATGATATTTTTTGATCAGATGCGTAGTTCTCGAGATATATCAAGATATTTAAAAGTTCCGAAGCCGCACCAACATAATAGAGATACAGAAACACCGTAGCCCCTTTCTTTGAGATTACTCTGCACTATTGCGAGCTGCAAATACCACTTCCAGCTTAGCTGTGCAGAGGAAGAACAACAAGAAGAAGAAATATCTCGAAATATGTCCGTCAGGCCCGTTCCTTTGAGCTGAATCTGCAAATATCTCGGAAACGAAGCGAGCTATGGCAAAATGTTGAGAGACGTTTTTTGTAGAGAATTATGTTTCCTACAATTTATGTTCTATGATATTTTTTGATCAGAAGCGTAGTTTTCGAGATATATCGAGATATTTAAAAGTTCCGAAGCCGCACCAACATAATAGAGATACAGAAACACCGTGGCCCCTTTCTCTGAGATAACTCTGCACTAGTGCGAGCCGCAAATGCCACTACCAGCTTAGCTGTGCAGAAGAAGGACAACAAGAAGAAGAAATATCTCGAAATATGTCCGTCAGGCCCCTTCCCTTGAGATAAATCTGCAAGTATCTCGGAAACCCAGCGAGCTATGGCAAAATGTTAAGAGACCTTTTTTGTAGAGAATTATGTCTCCTACAAGTTATGTTCTATGATATTTTTTGATCAGAAGCGCAGTTTTCGAGATATATCGAGATATTTAAAAGTTCCGAAGCCGCACCAACATAATAGAGATACAGAAACACCGTGGCCCCTTTCTTTCAGATAACTCTGCACTATTGCGAGCTGCAAATGCCACTTCCAGCTTAGCTGTGCAGAAGAAGAACAACAAGAAGAAGAAATATCTCGAAATATGTCCGTCAGGCCCCTTCCCTTGAGATAAATCTGCAAATATCTCGGAAACGAAACAAGCTATGGCAAAATGTTAAGAGACGTTTTTTGTAGAGAATTATGTTTCCTACAATTTATGTTCTATGATATTTTTTGATCAGAAGCGTAGTTTTCGAGATATATCGTGATATTTAAAAGTTCCGAAGCCGCACTAACATAATAGAGATACAGAAACACCGTGGCCCCTTTCTTTGAGATAACTCTGCACTAGCGCGAGCCGCAAATGCCACTTCCAGCTTAGCTGTGCAGAAGAAGAACAACAAGAAGAACAAATATCTAGAAATATGTCCGCCAGGCCCCTTTCCTTGAGATAAATCTGCAAATATCTCGGAAACGAAGCGAGCTATGGCAAAATGTTAAGAGACTTTATTTGTAGAGAATTAAGTTTCCTACTTTTTATGTTCTATGATATTTTTTTATCAGAAGCGTAGTTCCCGAGATATATCAAGATATTTAAAAGTTCCGAAGCCGCACCAACATAATAGAGATACAGAAACACCGTGGCCCCTTTCTTTGAGATAACTCTGCGCTATTGCCAGCTGGAAACGCCACTTCCAGTTTAGCTGTGCAGAAGAAGAACAACAAGAAGAAGAAATATCTCGAAATATGTCCGTCAGGCCCCTTCCCTTGAGATATATCTGCAAATATCTCGGAAACGAAACAAGCTATGGCAAAATGTTAAGAGACGTTTTTTGTAGAGAATTACGTTTCCTACAATTTATGTTCGATGATATTTTTTGATCAGAAGCGTAGTTTTCGAGATATATCGTGATATTTAAAAGTTCCGAAGCCGCACCAACATAATAGAGATACAGAAACACCGTGGCCCCTTTCTTTGAGATAACTCTGCACTAGCGCGAGCCGCAAATGCCACTTCCAGCTTAGCTGTGCAGAAGAAGAACAACAAGAAGAAGAAATATCTCGAAATATGTCCGTCAGGCCCCTTCCCTTGAGATAAATCTGCAAATATCTCGGAAACAAAGCGAGCTATGGCAAAATGTTAAGAGACCTTTTTTGTAGAGAATTAAGTTTCCTACTTTCTATGTTGTATGATATTTTTTGATCAGATGCGTAGTTCTCGAGATATATCAAGATATTTAAAAGTTCCGAAGCCGCACCAACATAATAGAGATACAGAAACACCGTGGCCCCTTTCTTTGAGTTCACTCTGCACTAGTGCGAGCCGCAAATGCCACTTCCAGCTTAGCTGTGCAGAAGAAGAACAACAAGAAGAAGAAATATCTCGAAATATGTCCGTCAGGCCCCTTCCCTTGAGATAAATCTGCAAATATGTCGGAAACGAAGCGAGCTATGGCAAAATGTTAAGAGACCTTTCTTGTAGAGAATTAAGTTTCCTACTTTCTATGTTCTATGATATTTTTTGATCAGATGCGTAGTTCTCGAGATATATCAAGATATTTAAAAGTTCCGAAGCCGCACCAACATAATAGAGATACAGAAACACCGTGGCCCCTTTCTTTGAGATAACTCTGCACTATTGCGAGCTGCAAATGCCACTTCCAGCTTAGCTGTGCAGAAGAAGAACAACAAGAAGAAGAAATATCTCGAAATATGTCCGTCAGGCCCCTTCGCTTGAGATAAATCTGCAAATATCTCGGAAACGAAGCGAGCTATGGCAAAATGTTAAGAGACCTTTTTTGTAGAGAATTAAGTTTCCTACTTTTTATGTTCTATGATATTTTTTGATCAGATGCGTAGTTCTCGAGATATATCAAGATATTTAAAAGTTCCGAAGCCGCACCAACATAATAGAGATACAGAAACACCGTGGCCCCTTTCTTTCAGATAACTCTGCACTATTGCGAGCTGGAAATGCCACTTCCAGTTTAGCTGTGCAGAAGAAGAACAACAAGAAGAAGAAATATCTCGAAATATGTCCGTCAGGCCCCTTCCCTTGAGATATATCTGCAAATATCTCGGAAACGAAGCGAGCTATGGCAAAATGTTAAGAGACCTTTTTTGTAGAGAATTATGTCTCCTACAAGTTATGTTCTATGATATTTTTTGATCAGAAGCGTAGTTTTCGAGATATATCGAGATATTTAAAAGTTCCGAAGCCGCACCAACATAATAGAGATCCAGAAACACCGTGGCCCCTTTCTTTGAGATAACTCTGCACTAGTGCGAGCCGCAAATGCCACTTCCAGCTTAGCTGTGCAGAAGAAGAACAACAAGAAGAAGAAATATCTCGAAATATGTCCGTCAGGCCCCTTCCCTTGAGATAAATCTGCAAATATCTCGGAAACCAAGCGAGCTATGGCAAAATGTTAAGAGACCTTTTTTGTAGAGAATTATGTTTCCTACAATTTATGTTCTATGATATTTTTTGATCAGAAGCGTAGTTTTCGAGATATATCGAGATATTTAAAAGTTCCGAAGCCGCACCAACATAATAGAGATCCAGAAACACCGTGGCCCCTTTCTTTGAGATAACTCTGCACTAGTGCGAGCCGCAAATGCCACTTCCAGCTTAGCTGTGCAGAAGAAGAACAACAAGAAGAAGAAATATCTCGAAACATGTCCGTCAGGCCCCTTCCCTTGAGATAAATCTGCAAATATCTCGGAAACGAAGCGAGCTATGGCAAAATGTTAAGAGACCTTTCTTGTAGAGAATTAAGTTTCCTACTTTCTATGTTCTATGATATTTTTTGATCAGATGCGTAGTTCTCGAGATATATCAAGATATTTAAAAGTTCCGAAGCCGCACCAACATAATAGAGATACAGAAACACCGTGGCCCCTTTCTTTGAGATAACTCTGCACTATTGCGAGCTGCAAATGCCACTTCCAGCTTAGCTGTGCAGAAGAAGAACAACAAGAAGAAGAAATATCTCGAAATATGTCCGTCAGGCCCCTTCGCTTGAGATAAATCTGCAAATATCTCGGAAACGAAGCGAGCTATGGCAAAATGTTAAGAGACCTTTTTTGTAGAGAATTAAGTTTCCTACTTTTTATGTTCTATGATATTTTTTGATCAGATGCGTAGTTCTCGAGATATATCAAGATATTTAAAAGTTCCGAAGCCGCACCAACATAATAGAGATACAGAAACACCGTGGCCCCTTTCTTTCAGATAACTCTGCACTATTGCGAGCTGGAAATGCCACTTCCAGTTTAGCTGTGCAGAAGAAGAACAACAAGAAGAAGAAATATCTCGAAATATGTCCGTCAGGCCCTTCCCTTGAGATATATCTGCAAATATCTCGGAAACGAAGCGAGCTATGGCAAAATGTTAAGAGACCTTTTTTGTAGAGAATTATGTCTCCTACAAGTTATGTTCTATGATATTTTTTGATCAGATGCGTAGTTCTCGAGATATATCAAGATATTTAAAAGTTCCGAAGCCGCACCAACATAATAGAGATACAGAAACACCGTGGCCCCTTTCTTTCAGATAACTCTGCACTATTGCGAGCTGGAAATGCCACTTCCAGTTTAGCTGTGCAGAAGAAGAACAACAAGAAGAAGAAATATCTCGAAATATGTCCGTCAGGCCCTTCCCTTGAGATATATCTGCAAATATCTCGGAAACGAAGCGAGCTATGGCAAAATGTTAAGAGACCTTTTTTGTAGAGAATTATGTCTCCTACAAGTTATGTTCTATGATATTTTTTGATCAGAAGCGTAGTTTTCGAGATATATCGAGATATTTAAAAGTTCCGAAGCCGCACCAACATAATAGAGATCCAGAAACACCGTGGCCCCTTTCTTTGAGATAACTCTGCACTAGTGCGAGCCGCAAATGCCACTTCCAGCTTAGCTGTGCAGAAGAAGAACAACAAGAAGAAGAAATATCTCGAAATATGTCCGTCAGGCCCCTTCCCTTGAGATAAATCTGCAAATATCTCGGAAACCAAGCGAGCTATGGCAAAATGTTAAGAGACCTTTTTTGTAGAGAATTATGTTTCCTACAATTTATGTTCTATGATATTTTTTGATCAGAAGCGTAGTTTTCGAGATATATCGAGATATTTAAAAGTTCCGAAGCCGCACCAACATAATAGAGATCCAGAAACACCGTGGCCCCTTTCTTTGAGATAACTCTGCACTAGTGCGAGCCGCAAATGCCACTTCCAGCTTAGCTGTGCAGAAGAAGAACAACAAGAAGAAGAAATATCTCGAAACATGTCCGTCAGGCCCCTTCCCTTGAGATAAATCTGCAAATATCTCGGAAACGAAGCGAGCTATGGCAAAATGTTAAGAGACCTTTTTTGTAGAGAATTAAGTTTCCTACTTTCCATGTTCTATGATATTTTTTGATCAGATGCGTACTTCTCGAGATATATCAAGATATTTAAAAGTTCCGAAGCCGCACCAACATAATAGAGATACAGAAACACCGTGGCCCCTTTCTTTGAGATAGCTCTGCACTATTGCGAGCTGCAAATGCCACTTCCAGCTTTGCTGTGCAGAAGAAGAACAACAAGAAGAAGATATATCTCGAAATATGTCCGTCAGGCCCCTTCCCTTGAGATAAATCTGCAAATATCTCGGAAACGAAGCGAGCTATGGCAAAATGTTAAGAGACCTTATTTGTAGAGAATTAAGTTTCCTACTTTTTATGTTCTATGATATTTTTTGATCAGATGCGTAGTTCAAGAGATATATCAAGATATTTAAAAGTTCCGAAGCCGCACCAACATAATAGAGATACAGAAACACCGTGGCCCCTTTCTTTGAGATAACTCTGCACTAGTGCGAGCCGCAAATGCCACTTGCAGCTTAGCTGTGCAGAAGAAGAACAACAAGAAGAAGAAATATCTCGAAATATGTCCGTCAGGCCCCTTCCCTTGAGATAAATCTGCAAATATGTCGGAAACGAAGCGAGCTATGGCAAAATGTTAAGAGACCTTTTTTGTAGAGAATTAAGTTTCCTACTTTTTATGTTCTATGATATTTTTTGATCAGATGCGTAGTTCTCGAGATATATCGAGATATTTAAAAGTTTCGAAGCCGCACCAACATAATAGAGATACAGAAACACCGTGGCCCCTTTCTTTGAGATAACTCTGCACTATTGCGAGCTGCAAATGCCACTTCCAGCTTAGCTGTGCAGAAGAAGAACAACAAGAAGAAGAAATATCTCAAAATATGTCCGTCAGGCCCCTTCCCTTGAGATAAATCAGCAAATATCTCGGAAACAAAGCGAGCTATGGCAAAATGTTAAGAGACCTTTGTTGTAGAGAAATAAGTTTCGTACTTTTTATGTTCTATGATATTTTTTGATCAGATGCGTAGTTCTCGAGATATATCAAGATATTTAAAAGTTCCGAAGCCGCACCAGCATAATAGAGATACAGAAACACCGTGGCCCCTTTCTTTGAGATAACTCTGCACTATTGCGAGCTGGAAATGCCACTTCCAGTTTAGCTGTGCAGAAGAAGAACAACAAGAAGAAGAAATATCTCGAAATATGTCCGTCAGGCCCCTTCCCTTGAGATATATCTGCAAATATCTCGGAAACGAAGCGAGCTATGGCAAAATGTTAAGAGACCTTTTTTGTAGAGAATTAAGTTTCCTAGTTTTTATGTTCTATGATATTTTTTGATCAGATGCGTAGTTCTCGAGATATATCAAGATATTTAAAAGTTCCGAAGCCGCACCAACATAATAGAGATACAGAAACACCGTGGCCCCTTTCTTTGAGATAACTCTGCACTATTGCGAGCTGGAAATGCCACTTCCAGTTTAGCTGTGCAGAAGAAGAACAACAAGAAGAAGAAATATCTCGAAATATGTCCGTCAGGCCCCTTCCCTGGAGATATATCTGCAAATATCTCGGAAACGAAACGAGCTATGGCAAAATGTTAAGAGACCTTTTTTGTAGAGAATTATGTTTGGTACTTTTTATGTTCTATGATATTTTTTGATCAGATGCGTAGTTCTCGAGATATATCAAGATATTTAAAAGTTCCGAAGCCGCACCAACATAATAGAGATACAGAAACACCGTGGCCGCTTTCTTTGAGATAACTCTGCACTTGTGCGAGCCGCAAATGCCACTTCCAGCTTAGCTGTGCAGAAGAAGAACAACAAGAAGAAGAAATATCTCGAAATATGTCCGTCAGGCCCCTTCCCTTGAGATAAATCTGCATATATCTCGGAAACCAAGCGAGCTATGGCAAAATGTTAAGAGACCTTTTTTGTAGAGAATTAAGTTTCGTACTTTTTATGTTCTATGATATTTTTTGATCAGAAGCGTAGTTCTCGAGATATACCAAGATATTTAAAAGTTCCGAAGCCGCACCAACATAATAGAGATCCAGAAACACCGTGGCCCCTTTCTTTGAGATAACTCTGCACTAGTGCGAGCCGCAAATGCCACTTCCAGCTTAGCTGTGCAGAAGAAGAACAACAAGAAGAAGAAATATCTCGAAACATGTCCGTCAGGCCCCTTCCCTTGAGATAAATCTGCAAATATCTCGGAAACGAAGCGAGCTATGGCAAAATGTTAAGAGACCTTTTTTGTAGAGAATTAAGTTTCCTACTTTCAATGTTCTATGATATTTTTTGATCAGATGCGTACTTCTCGAGATATATCAAGATATTTAAAAGTTCCGAAGCCGCACCAACATAATAGAGATACAGAAACACCGTGGCCCCTTTCTTTGAGATAGCTCTGCACTATTGCGAGCTGCAAATGCCACTTCCAGCTTTGCTGTGCAGAAGAAGAACAACAAGAAGAAGATATATCTCGAAATATGTCCGTCAGGCCCCTTCCCTTGAGATAAATCTGCAAATATCTCGGAAACGAAGCGAGCTATGGCAAAATGTTAAGAGACCTTATTTGTAGAGAATTAAGTTTCCTACTTTTTATGTTCTATGATATTTTTTGATCAGATGCGTAGTTCAAGAGATATATCAAGATATTTAAAAGTTCCGAAGCCGCACCAACATAATAGAGATACAGAAACACCGTGGCCCCTTTCTTTGAGATAACTCTGCACTAGTGCGAGCCGCAAATGCCACTTGCAGCTTAGCTGTGCAGAAGAAGAACAACAAGAAGAAGAAATATCTCGAAATATGTCCGTCAGGCCCCTTCCCTTGAGATAAATCTGCAAATATGTCGGAAACGAAGCGAGCTATGGCAAAATGTTAAGAGACCTTTTTTGTAGAGAATTAAGTTTCCTACTTTTTATGTTCTATGATATTTTTTGATCAGATGCGTAGTTCTCGAGATATATCGAGATATTTAAAAGTTTCGAAGCCGCACCAACATAATAGAGATACAGAAACACCGTGGCCCCTTTCTTTGAGATAACTCTGCACTATTGCGAGCTGCAAATGCCACTTCCAGCTTAGCTGTGCAGAAGAAGAACAACAAGAAGAAGAAATATCTCAAAATATGTCCGTCAGGCCCCTTCCCTTGAGATAAATCAGCAAATATCTCGGAAACAAAGCGAGCTATGGCAAAATGTTAAGAGACCTTTGTTGTAGAGAAATAAGTTTCGTACTTTTTATGTTCTATGATATTTTTTGATCAGATGCGTAGTTCTCGAGATATATCAAGATATTTAAAAGTTCCGAAGCCGCACCAGCATAATAGAGATACAGAAACACCGTGGCCCCTTTCTTTGAGATAACTCTGCACTATTGCGAGCTGGAAATGCCACTTCCAGTTTAGCTGTGCGGAAGAAGAACAACAAGAAGAAGAAATATCTCGAAATATGTCCGTCAGGCCCCTTCCCTTGAGATATATCTGCAAATATCTCGGAAACGAAGCGAGCTATGGCAAAATGTTAAGAGACCTTTTTTGTAGAGAATTAAGTTTCCTAGTTTTTATGTTCTATGATATTTTTTGATCAGATGCGTAGTTCTCGAGATATATCAAGATATTTAAAAGTTCCGAAGCCGCACCAACATAATAGAGATACAGAAACACCGTGGCCCCTTTCTTTGAGATAACTCTGCACTATTGCGAGCTGGAAATGCCACTTCCAGTTTAGCTGTGCAGAAGAAGAACAACAAGAAGAAGAAATATCTCGAAATATGTCCGTCAGGCCCCTTCCCTGGAGATATATCTGCAAATATCTCGGAAACGAAACGAGCTATGGCAAAATGTTAAGAGACCTTTTTTGTAGAGAATTATGTTTGGTACTTTTTATGTTCTATGATATTTTTTGATCAGATGCGTAGTTCTCGAGATATATCAAGATATTTAAAAGTTCCGAAGCCGCACCAACATAATAGAGATACAGAAACACCGTGGCCGCTTTCTTTGAGATAACTCTGCACTTGTGCGAGCCGCAAATGCCACTTCCAGCTTAGCTGTGCAGAAGAAGAACAACAAGAAGAAGAAATATCTCGAAATATGTCCGTCAGGCCCCTTCCCTTGAGATAAATCTGCATATATCTCGGAAACCAAGCGAGCTATGGCAAAATGTTAAGAGACCTTTTTTGTAGAGAATTAAGTTTCGTACTTTTTATGTTCTATGATATTTTTTGATCAGATGCGTAGTTCTCGAGATATACCAAGATATTTAAAAGTTCCGAAGCCGCACCAACATAATAGAGATACAGAAACACCGTGGACCCTTTCTTTGAGATAACTCTGCACTATCGCGAGCTGCAAATGCCACTTCCAGCTTAGCTGTGCAGAAGAAGAACAACAAGAAGAAGAAATATCTCGAAATATGTCCGTGAGGCCCCTTCCCTTGAGATAAATCTACAAATATCTCCGAAACGAAGCGAGCTATGGCAAAATGTTAAGAGACCTTATTTGTAGAGAATTAAGTTTCCTACTTTTTATGTTCTATGATATTTTTTGATCAGATGCGTAGTTCTCGAGATATATCAAGATATTTAAAAGTTCCGAAGCCGCACCAACATAATAGAGATACAGAAACACCGTGGCCCCTTTCTTTGAGATAACTCTGCACTATTGCGAGCTGGAAATGCCACTTCCAGTTTAGCTGTGCAGAAGAAGAACAACAAGAAGAAGAAATATCTCGAAATATGTCCGTTAGGCCCCTTCCCTTGAGATAAATCTGCAAATATCTCGGAAACGAAGCGAGCTATGGCAAAATCTTACGAGACTTTTTTGTAGAGAATTAAGTTTCCTACTTTTTATGTTCTATGATATTTTTTGATCAGATGCGTAGTTCTCGAGATATATCAAGATATTTAAAAGTTCCGAAGCCGCACCAACATAATAGAGATACAGAAACACCGTGGCCCCTTTCTTTGAGATAACTATGCACTATTGCGAGCTGCAAATGCCACTTCCAGCTTAGCTGTGCAGAAGAAGAACAACAAGAAGAAGAAATATCTCGAAATATGTCCGTCAGGCCCCTTCCCTTGAGATAAATCTGCCAATATCTCGGAAACGAAGCGAGCTATGGCAAAATGTCAAGAGACCTTTTTTGTAGAGAATTAAGTTTCCTACTTTTTATGTTCTATGATATTTTTTGATTAGATGCGTAGTTCTCGAGATATATCAAGATATTTAAAAGTTCCGAAGCCGCACCAACATAATAGAGATACAGAAACACCGTGGACCCTTTCTTTGAGATAACTATGCACTATTGCGAGCTGCAAATGCCACTTCCAGTTTAGCTGTGCAGAAGAAGAACAACAAGAAGAAGAAATATCTCGAAATATGTCCGTCAGGCCCCTTCCCTTGAGATATATCTGCAAATATCTCGGAAACGAAACGAGCTATGGCAAAATGTTAAGAGACCTTTTTTGTAGAGAATTATGTTTCCTACAATTTATGTTATATGATATTTTCTGATCAGAAGCGTAGTTTTCGAGATATATCGAGATATTTAAAAGTTCCGAAGCCGCACCAACATAATAGAGATCCAGAAACACCGTGGCCCCTTTCTTTGAGATAACTCTGCACTAGTGCGAGCCGCAAATGCCACTTCCAGCTTAGCTGTGCAGAAGAAGAACAACAAGAAGAAGAAATATCTCGAAATATGTCCGTCAGGCCCCTTCCCTCGAGATAAATCTGCAAATATCTCGGAAACGAAGCGAGCTATGGCAAAATGTTAAGAGACCTTTGTTGTAGAGAATTAAGTTTCCTACTTTTTATGTTCTATGATATTTTTTGATCAGATGCGTTGTTCTCGAGATATATCAAGATATTTAAAAGTTCCGAAGCCGCACCAACATAATAGAGATACAGAAAAACCGTGGCCCCTTTCTTTGAGATAACTCCGCACTATTGCGAGCTGCAAATGCCACTTCCAGCTTAGCTGTGCAGAAGAAGAACAACAAGAAGAAGAAATATCACGAAATATGTCCGTTAGGCCCCTTCCCTTGAGATAAATCTGCAAATATTTCGGAAACAAAGCGAGCTATGGCAAAATGTTAAGAGACCTTTTTTGTAGAGAATTAAGTTTCCTACTTTTTATGTCCTATGATATTTTTTGATCAGATGCGTAGTTCTCGAGATATATCAAGATATTTAAAAGTTCCGAAGCCGCACCAACATAATAGAGATACAGAAACACCGTGGCCCCTTTCTTTGAGATAACTATGCACTATTGCGAGCTGCAAATGCCACTTCCAGCTTAGCTGTGCAGAAGAAGAACAACAAGAAGAAGAAATATCTCGAAATATGTCCGTCAGGCCCCTTCCCTTGAGATATATCTGCAAATATCTCGGACACGAAGCGAGCTATGGCAAAATGTTAAGAGACCTTTTTTGTAGAGAATTATGTCTCCTACAAGTTATGTTCTATGATATTTTTTGATCAGAAGCGTAGTTTTCGAGATATATCGAGATATTTAAAAGTTTCGAAGCCGCACCAACATAATAGAGATACAGAAACACCGTGGCCCCTTTCTTTGAGATAACTCTGCACTATTGCGAGCTGCAAATGCCACTTCCAGCTTAGCTGTGCAGAAGAAGAACAACGAGAAGAAGAAATATCTCGAAATATGTCCGTCAGGCCCCTTCCCTTGAGATAAATCAGCAAATATCTCGGAAACAAAGCGAGCTATGGCAAAATGTTAAGAGACCTTTGTTGTAGAGAAATAAGTTTCGTACTTTTTATGTTCTATGATATTTTTTGATCAGATGCGTAGTTCTCGAGATATATCAAGATATTTAAAAGTTCCGAAGCCGCACCAGCATAATAGAGATACAGAAACACCGTGGCCCCTTTCTTTGAGATAGCTCTGCACTATTGCGAGCTGCAAATGCCACTTCCAGCTTTGCTGTGCAGAAGAAGAACAACAAGAAGAAGATATATCTCGAAATATGTCCGTCAGGCCCCTTCCCTTGAGATAAATCTGCAAATATCTCGGAAACGAAGCGAGCTATGGCAAAATGTTAAGAGACCTTATTTGTAGAGAATTAAGTTTCCTACTTTTTATGTTCTATGATATTTTTTGATCAGATGCGTAGTTCAAGAGATATATCAAGATATTTAAAAGTTCCGAAGCCGCACCAACATAATAGAGATACAGAAACACCGTGGCCCCTTTCTTTGAGATAACTCTGCACTAGTGCGAGCCGCAAATGCCACTTGCAGCTTAGCTGTGCAGAAGAAGAACAACAAGAAGAAGAAATATCTCGAAATATGTCCGTCAGGCCCCTTCCCTTGAGATAAATCTGCAAATATGTCGGAAACGAAGCGAGCTATGGCAAAATGTTAAGAGACCTTTTTTGTAGAGAATTAAGTTTCCTACTTTTTATGTTCTATGATATTTTTTGATCAGATGCGTAGTTCTCGAGATATATCGAGATATTTAAAAGTTTCGAAGCCGCACCAACATAATAGAGATACAGAAACACCGTGGCCCCTTTCTTTGAGATAACTCTGCACTATTGCGAGCTGCAAATGCCACTTCCAGCTTAGCTGTGCAGAAGAAGAACAACAAGAAGAAGAAATATCTCAAAATATGTCCGTCAGGCCCCTTCCCTTGAGATAAATCAGCAAATATCTCGGAAACAAAGCGAGCTATGGCAAAATGTTAAGAGACCTTTGTTGTAGAGAAATAAGTTTCGTACTTTTTATGTTCTATGATATTTTTTGATCAGAAGCGTAGTTTTCGAGATATATCGAGATATTTAAAAGTTCCGAAGCCGCACCAACATAATAGAGATACAGAAACACCGTGGCCCCTTTCTTTGAGATAACTCTGCACTAGTGCGGGCCGCAAATGCCACTTCCAGCTTAGCTGTGCAGAAGAAGAACAACGAGAAGAAGAAATATCTCGAAATATGTCCGTCAGGCCCCTTCCCTTGAGATAAATCAGCAAATATCTCGGAAACAAAGCGAGCTATGGCAAAATGTTAAGAGACCTTTGTTGTAGAGAAATAAGTTTCGTACTTTTTATGTTCTATGATATTTTTTGATCAGATGCGTAGTTCTCGAGATATATCAAGATATTTAAAAGTTCCGAAGCCGCACCAGCATAATAGAGATACAGAAACACCGTGGCCCCTTTCTTTGAGATAGCTCTGCACTATTGCGAGCTGCAAATGCCACTTCCAGCTTTGCTGTGCAGAAGAAGAACAACAAGAAGAAGATATATCTCGAAATATGTCCGTCAGGCCCCTTCCCTTGAGATAAATCTGCAAATATCTCGGAAACGAAGCGAGCTATGGCAAAATGTTAAGAGACCTTATTTGTAGAGAATTAAGTTTCCTACTTTTTATGTTCTATGATATTTTTTGATCAGATGCGTAGTTCAAGAGATATATCAAGATATTTAAAAGTTCCGAAGCCGCACCAACATAATAGAGATACAGAAACACCGTGGCCCCTTTCTTTGAGATAACTCTGCACTAGTGCGAGCCGCAAATGCCACTTGCAGCTTAGCTGTGCAGAAGAAGAACAACAAGAAGAAGAAATATCTCGAAATATGTCCGTCAGGCCCCTTCCCTTGAGATAAATCTGCAAATATGTCGGAAACGAAGCGAGCTATGGCAAAATGTTAAGAGACCTTTTTTGTAGAGAATTAAGTTTCCTACTTTTTATGTTCTATGATATTTTTTGATCAGATGCGTAGTTCTCGAGATATATCGAGATATTTAAAAGTTTCGAAGCCGCACCAACATAATAGAGATACAGAAACACCGTGGCCCCTTTCTTTGAGATAACTCTGCACTATTGCGAGCTGCAAATGCCACTTCCAGCTTAGCTGTGCAGAAGAAGAACAACAAGAAGAAGAAATATCTCAAAATATGTCCGTCAGGCCCCTTCCCTTGAGATAAATCAGCAAATATCTCGGAAACAAAGCGAGCTATGGCAAAATGTTAAGAGACCTTTGTTGTAGAGAAATAAGTTTCGTACTTTTTATGTTCTATGATATTTTTTGATCAGATGCGTAGTTCTCGAGATATATCAAGATATTTAAAAGTTCCGAAGCCGCACCAGCATAATAGAGATACAGAAACACCGTGGCCCCTTTCTTTGAGATAACTCTGCACTATTGCGAGCTGGAAATGCCACTTCCAGTTTAGCTGTGCAGAAGAAGAACAACAAGAAGAAGAAATATCTCGAAATATGTCCGTCAGGCCCCTTCCCTTGAGATATATCTGCAAATATCTCGGAAACGAAGCGAGCTATGGCAAAATGTTAAGAGACCTTTTTTGTAGAGAATTATGTTTGGTACTTTTTATGTTCTATGATATTTTTTGATCAGATGCGTAGTTCTCGAGATATATCAAGATATTTAAAAGTTCCGAAGCCGCACCAACATAATAGAGATACAGAAACACCGTGGCCGCTTTCTTTGAGATAACTCTGCACTTGTGCGAGCCGCAAATGCCACTTCCAGCTTAGCTGTGCAGAAGAAGAACAACAAGAAGAAGAAATATCTCGAAATATGTCCGTCAGGCCCCTTCCCTTGAGATAAATCTGCATATATCTCGGAAACCAAGCGAGCTATGGCAAAATGTTAAGAGACCTTTTTTGTAGAGAATTAAGTTTCGTACTTTTTATGTTCTATGATATTTTTTGATCAGATGCGTAGTTCTCGAGATATACCAAGATATTTAAAAGTTCCGAAGCCGCACCAACATAATAGAGATACAGAAACACCGTGGACCCTTTCTTTGAGATAACTCTGCACTATCGCGAGCTGCAAATGCCACTTCCAGCTTAGCTGTGCAGAAGAAGAACAACAAGAAGAAGAAATATCTCGAAATATGTCCGTGAGGCCCCTTCCCTTGAGATAAATCTACAAATATCTCCGAAACGAAGCGAGCTATGGCAAAATGTTAAGAGACCTTATTTGTAGAGAATTAAGTTTCCTACTTTTTATGTTCTATGATATTTTTTGATCAGATGCGTAGTTCTCGAGATATATCAAGATATTTAAAAGTTCCGAAGCCGCACCAACATAATAGAGATACAGAAACACCGTGGCCCCTTTCTTTGAGATAACTCTGCACTATTGCGAGCTGGAAATGCCACTTCCAGTTTAGCTGTGCAGAAGAAGAACAACAAGAAGAAGAAATATCTCGAAATATGTCCGTTAGGCCCCTTCCCTTGAGATAAATCTGCAAATATCTCGGAAACGAAGCGAGCTATGGCAAAATCTTACGAGACTTTTTTGTAGAGAATTAAGTTTCCTACTTTTTATGTTCTATGATATTTTTTGATCAGATGCGTAGTTCTCGAGATATATCAAGATATTTAAAAGTTCCGAAGCCGCACCAACATAATAGAGATACAGAAACACCGTGGCCCCTTTCTTTGAGATAACTATGCACTATTGCGAGCTGCAAATGCCACTTCCAGCTTAGCTGTGCAGAAGAAGAACAACAAGAAGAAGAAATATCTCGAAATATGTCCGTCAGGCCCCTTCCCTTGAGATAAATCTGCCAATATCTCGGAAACGAAGCGAGCTATGGCAAAATGTCAAGAGACCTTTTTTGTAGAGAATTAAGTTTCCTACTTTTTATGTTCTATGATATTTTTTGATTAGATGCGTAGTTCTCGAGATATATCAAGATATTTAAAAGTTCCGAAGCCGCACCAACATAATAGAGATACAGAAACACCGTGGACCCTTTCTTTGAGATAACTATGCACTATTGCGAGCTGCAAATGCCACTTCCAGTTTAGCTGTGCAGAAGAAGAACAACAAGAAGAAGAAATATCTCGAAATATGTCCGTCAGGCCCCTTCCCTTGAGATATATCTGCAAATATCTCGGAAACGAAACGAGCTATGGCAAAATGTTAAGAGACCTTTTTTGTAGAGAATTATGTTTCCTACAATTTATGTTATATGATATTTTCTGATCAGAAGCGTAGTTTTCGAGATATATCGAGATATTTAAAAGTTCCGAAGCCGCACCAACATAATAGAGATCCAGAAACACCGTGGCCCCTTTCTTTGAGATAACTCTGCACTAGTGCGAGCCGCAAATGCCACTTCCAGCTTAGCTGTGCAGAAGAAGAACAACAAGAAGAAGAAATATCTCGAAATATGTCCGTCAGGCCCCTTCCCTCGAGATAAATCTGCAAATATCTCGGAAACGAAGCGAGCTATGGCAAAATGTTAAGAGACCTTTGTTGTAGAGAATTAAGTTTCCTACTTTTTATGTATATGATATTTTTTGATCAGATGCGTTGTTCTCGAGATATATCAAGATATTTAAAAGTTCCGAAGCCGCACCAACATAATAGAGATACAGAAAAACCGTGGCCCCTTTCTTTGAGATAACTCCGCACTATTGCGAGCTGCAAATGCCACTTCCAGCTTAGCTGTGCAGAAGAAGAACAACAAGAAGAAGAAATATCACGAAATATGTCCGTTAGGCCCCTTCCCTTGAGATAAATCTGCAAATATTTCGGAAACAAAGCGAGCTATGGCAAAATGTTAAGAGACCTTTTTTGTAGAGAATTAAGTTTCCTACTTTTTATGTCCTATGATATTTTTTGATCAGATGCGTAGTTCTCGAGATATATCAAGATATTTAAAAGTTCCGAAGCCGCACCAACATAATAGAGATACAGAAACACCGTGGCCCCTTTCTTTGAGATAACTATGCACTATTGCGAGCTGCAAATGCCACTTCCAGCTTAGCTGTGCAGAAGAAGAACAACAAGAAGAAGAAATATCTCGAAATATGTCCGTCAGGCCCCTTCCCTTGAGATATATCTGCAAATATCTCGGACACGAAGCGAGCTATGGCAAAATGTTAAGAGACCTTTTTTGTAGAGAATTATGTCTCCTACAAGTTATGTTCTATGATATTTTTTGATCAGAAGCGTAGTTTTCGAGATATATCGAGATATTTAAAAGTTTCGAAGCCGCACCAACATAATAGAGATACAGAAACACCGTGGCCCCTTTCTTTGAGATAACTCTGCACTATTGCGAGCTGCAAATGCCACTTCCAGCTTAGCTGTGCAGAAGAAGAACAACAAGAAGAAGAAATATCTCAAAATATGTCCGTCAGGCCCCTTCCCTTGAGATAAATCTGCATATATCTCGGAAACGAAGCGAGCTATGGCAAAATGTTAAGAGACCTTTTTTGTAGGGAATTAAGTTTTCTACTTTTTATGTTCTATGATATTTTTTGATCAGATGCGTTGTTCTCGAGATATATCAAGATATTTAAAAGTTCCGAAGCTGCACCAACATAATAGAGATACAGAAACACCGTGGCCCCTTTCTTTGAGATAACTCTGCACTATTGCGAGCTGCAAATGCCACTTCCAGCTTAGCTGTGCAGAAGAAGAACAACAAGAAGAAGAAATATCTCGAAATATGTCCGTCAGGCCCCTTCCCTTGAGATATATCTGCAAATATCTCGGAAACGAAGCGAGCTATGGCAAAATGTTAAGAGACCTTTTTTGTAGAGAATTATGTCTCCTACAAGTTATGTTCTATGATATTTTTTGATCAGAAGCGTAGTTTTCGAGATATATCGAGATATTTAAAAGTTCCGAAGCCGCACCAACATAATAGAGATACAGAAACACCGTGGCCCCTTTCTTTGAGATAACTCTGCACTAGTGCGGGCCGCAAATGCCACTTCCAGCTTAGCTGTGCAGAAGAAGAACAACGAGAAGAAGAAATATCTCGAAATATGTCCGTCAGGCCCCTTCCCTTGAGATAAATCAGCAAATATCTCGGAAACAAAGCGAGCTATGGCAAAATGTTAAGAGACCTTTGTTGTAGAGAAATAAGTTTCGTACTTTTTATGTTCTATGATATTTTTTGATCAGATGCGTAGTTCTCGAGATATATCAAGATATTTAAAAGTTCCGAAGCCGCACCAGCATAATAGAGATACAGAAACACCGTGGCCCCTTTCTTTGAGATAACTCTGCACTATTGCGAGCTGGAAATGCCACTTCCAGTTTAGCTGTGCAGAAGAAGAACAACAAGAAGAAGAAATATCTCGAAATATGTCCGTCAGGCCCCTTCCCTTGAGATAAATCTGCAAATATCTCGGAAACGAAGCGAGCTATGGCAAAATGTTAAGAGACCTTTTTTGTAGAGAATTAAGTTTCCTACTTTCTATGTTCTATGATATTTTTTGATCAGATGCGTACTTCTCGAGATATATCAAGATATTTAAAAGTTCCGAAGCCGCACCAACATAATAGAGATACAGAAACACCGTGGCCCCTTTCTTTCCGATAACTCTGCTCTATTGCGAGCTGGAAATGCCAGTTCCAGTTTAGCTGTGCAGAAGAAGAACAACAAGAAGAAGAAATATCTCGAAATATGTCCGTCAGGCCCCTTCCCTTGAGATATATCTGCAAATATCTCGGACACGAAGCGAGCTATGGCAAAATGTTAAGAGACCTTTTTTGTAGAGAATTATGTCTCCTACAAGTTATGTTCTATGATATTTTTTGATCAGAAGCGTAGTTTTCGAGATATATCGAGATATTTAAAAGTTTCGAAGCCGCACCAACATAATAGAGATACAGAAACACCGTGGCCCCTTTCTTTGAGATAACTCTGCACTATTGCGAGCTGCAAATGCCACTTCCAGCTTAGCTGTGCAGAAGAAGAACAACAAGAAGAAGAAATATCTCAAAATATGTCCGTCAGGCCCCTTCCCTTGAGATAAATCAGCAAATATCTCGGAAACAAAGCGAGCTATGGCAAAATGTTAAGAGACCTTTGTTGTAGAGAAATAAGTTTCGTACTTTTTATGTTCTATGATATTTTTTGATCAGATGCGTAGTTCTCGAGATATATCAAGATATTTAAAAGTTCCGAAGCCGCACCAGCATAATAGAGATACAGAAACACCGTGGCCCCTTTCTTTGAGATAACTCTGCACTATTGCGAGCTGGAAATGCCACTTCCAGTTTAGCTGTGCAGAAGAAGAACAACAAGAAGAAGAAATATCTCGAAATATGTCCGTCAGGCCCCTTCCCTTGAGATAAATCTGCAAATATCTCGGAAACGAAGCGAGCTATGGCAAAATGTTAAGAGACCTTTTTTGTAGAGAATTAAGTTTCCTAGTTTTTATGTTCTATGATATTTTTTGATCAGATGCGTAGTTCTCGAGATATATCAAGATATTTAAAAGTTCCGAAGCCGCACCAACATAATAGAGATACAGAAACACCGTGGCCCCTTTCTTTGAGATAACTCTGCACTATTGCGAGCTGGAAATGCCACTTCCAGTTTAGCTGTGCAGAAGAAGAACAACAAGAAGAAGAAATATCTCGAAATATGTCCGTCAGGCCCCTTCCCTTGAGATATATCTGCAAATATCTCGGAAACGAAACGAGCTATGGCAAAATGTTAAGAGACCTTTTTTGTAGAGAATTATGTTTGGTACTTTTTATGTTCTATGATATTTTTTGATCAGATGCGTAGTTCTCGAGATATATCAAGATATTTAAAAGTTCCGAAGCCGCACCAACATAATAGAGATACAGAAACACCGTGGCCGCTTTCTTTGAGATAACTCTGCACTTGTGCGAGCCGCAAATGCCACTTCCAGCTTAGCTGTGCAGAAGAAGAACAACAAGAAGAAGAAATATCTCGAAATATGTCCGTCAGGCCCCTTCCCTTGAGATAAATCTGCATATATCTCGGAAACCAAGCGAGCTATGGCAAAATGTTAAGAGACCTTTTTTGTAGAGAATTAAGTTTCGTACTTTTTATGTTCTATGATATTTTTTGATCAGATGCGTAGTTCTCGAGATATACCAAGATATTTAAAAGTTCCGAAGCCGCACCAACATAATAGAGATACAGAAACACCGTGGACCCTTTCTTTGAGATAACTCTGCACTATCGCGAGCTGCAAATGCCACTTCCAGCTTAGCTGTGCAGAAGAAGAACAACAAGAAGAAGAAATATCTCGAAATATGTCCGTGAGGCCCCTTCCCTTGAGATAAATCTACAAATATCTCCGAAACGAAGCGAGCTATGGCAAAATGTTAAGAGACCTTATTTGTAGAGAATTAAGTTTCCTACTTTTTATGTTCTATGATATTTTTTGATCAGATGCGTAGTTCTCGAGATATATCAAGATATTTAAAAGTTCCGAAGCCGCACCAACATAATAGAGATACAGAAACACCGTGGCCCCTTTCTTTGAGATAACTCTGCACTATTGCGAGCTGGAAATGCCACTTCCAGTTTAGCTGTGCAGAAGAAGAACAACAAGAAGAAGAAATATCTCGAAATATGTCCGTTAGGCCCCTTCCCTTGAGATAAATCTGCAAATATCTCGGAAACGAAGCGAGCTATGGCAAAATCTTACGAGACTTTTTTGTAGAGAATTAAGTTTCCTACTTTTTATGTTCTATGATATTTTTTGATCAGATGCGTAGTTCTCGAGATATATCAAGATATTTAAAAGTTCCGAAGCCGCACCAACATAATAGAGATACAGAAACACCGTGGCCCCTTTCTTTGAGATAACTATGCACTATTGCGAGCTGCAAATGCCACTTCCAGCTTAGCTGTGCAGAAGAAGAACAACAAGAAGAAGAAATATCTCGAAATATGTCCGTCAGGCCCCTTCCCTTGAGATAAATCTGCCAATATCTCGGAAACGAAGCGAGCTATGGCAAAATGTCAAGAGACCTTTTTTGTAGAGAATTAAGTTTCCTACTTTTTATGTTCTATGATATTTTTTGATTAGATGCGTAGTTCTCGAGATATATCAAGATATTTAAAAGTTCCGAAGCCGCACCAACATAATAGAGATACAGAAACACCGTGGACCCTTTCTTTGAGATAACTATGCACTATTGCGAGCTGCAAATGCCACTTCCAGTTTAGCTGTGCAGAAGAAGAACAACAAGAAGAAGAAATATCTCGAAATATGTCCGTCAGGCCCCTTCCCTTGAGATATATCTGCAAATATCTCGGAAACGAAACGAGCTATGGCAAAATGTTAAGAGACCTTTTTTGTAGAGAATTATGTTTCCTACAATTTATGTTATATGATATTTTCTGATCAGAAGCGTAGTTTTCGAGATATATCGAGATATTTAAAAGTTCCGAAGCCGCACCAACATAATAGAGATCCAGAAACACCGTGGCCCCTTTCTTTGAGATAACTCTGCACTAGTGCGAGCCGCAAATGCCACTTCCAGCTTAGCTGTGCAGAAGAAGAACAACAAGAAGAAGAAATATCTCGAAATATGTCCGTCAGGCCCCTTCCCTCGAGATAAATCTGCAAATATCTCGGAAACGAAGCGAGCTATGGCAAAATGTTAAGAGACCTTTGTTGTAGAGAATTAAGTTTCCTACTTTTTATGTTCTATGATATTTTTTGATCAGATGCGTTGTTCTCGAGATATATCAAGATATTTAAAAGTTCCGAAGCCGCACCAACATAATAGAGATACAGAAAAACCGTGGCCCCTTTCTTTGAGATAACTCCGCACTATTGCGAGCTGCAAATGCCACTTCCAGCTTAGCTGTGCAGAAGAAGAACAACAAGAAGAAGAAATATCACGAAATATGTCTGTTAGGCCCCTTCCCTTGAGATAAATCTGCAAATATTTCGGAAACAAAGCGAGCTATGGCAAAATGTTAAGAGACCTTTTTTGTAGAGAATTAAGTTTCCTACTTTTTATGTCCTATGATATTTTTTGATCAGATGCGTAGTTCTCGAGATATATCAAGATATTTAAAAGTTCCGAAGCCGCACCAACATAATAGAGATACAGAAACACCGTGGCCCCTTTCTTTGAGATAACTATGCACTATTGCGAGCTGCAAATGCCACTTCCAGCTTAGCTGTGCAGGAGAAGAACAACAAGAAGAAGAAATATCTCGAAATATGTCCGTCAGGCCCCTTCCCTCGAGATAAATCTGCAAATATCTCGGAAACGAAGCGAGCTATGGCAAAATGTTAAGAGACCTTTTTTGTAGAGAATTAAGTTTCCTACGTTTTATGTTCTATGATATTTTTTGATCAGATGCGTAGTTCTCGAGATATATCAAGATATTTAAAAGTTCCGAAGCCGCACCAACATAATAGAGATACAGAAACACCGTGGCCCCTTTCTTTGAGATAACTCTGCACTATTGCGAGCTGCAAATGCCACTTCCAGCTTAGCTGTGCAGAAGAAGAACATCAAGAAGAAGAAATATCTCGAAATATGTCCGTCAGGCCCCTTCCCTTGAGATAAATCTGCAAATATTTCGGAAACAAAGCGAGCTATGGCAAAATGTTAAGAGACCTTTTTTGTAGAGAATTAAGTTTCCTACTTTTTATGTTCTATGATATTTTTTGATCTGATGCGTAGTTCTCGAGATATATCAAGATATTTAAAAGTTCCGAAGCCGCACCAACATAATAGAGATACAGAAACACCGTGGCCCCTTTCTTTGAGATAACTATGCACTATTGCGAGCTGCAAATGCCACTTCCAGCTTAGCTGTGCAGAAGAAGAACAACAAGAAGAAGAAATATCTCGAAATATGTCCGTCAGGCCCCTTCCCTTGAGATATATCTGCAAATATCTCGGAAACGAAGCGAGCTATGGCAAAATGTTAAGAGACCTTTTTTGTAGAGAATTAAGTTTTCCACTTTTTATGATCCATGATATTTTTTGATCAGATGCGTAATTCTCGAGATATATCAAGATATTTAAAAGTTCCGAAGCTGCACCAACATAATAGAGATACAGAAACACCGTGGCCCCATTCTTTGAGATAACTGTGCACTATTGCGAGCTGCAAATGCCACTTCCAGCTTAGCTGTGCAGAAGAAGAACAACAAGAAGAAGAAATATCTCGAAATATGTCCGTCAGGCCCCTTCCCTTGAGATATATCTGCAAATATCTCGGAAACGAAGCGAGCTATGGCAAAATGTTAAGAGACCTTTTTTGTAGAGAATTATGTTTCGTACAATTTATGTTCTATGATATTTTTTGGTGAGAAGCGTAGTTTTCGAGATATATCGAAATATTTAAAAGTTCCAAAGCCGCACCAACATAATAGAGATACAGAAACACCGTGGCCCCTTTCTTTGAGATAACTCTGCACTAGTGCGAGCCGCAAATGCCACTTCCAGCTTAGCTGTGCAGAAGAAGAACAACAAGAAGAAGAAATATCTCGAAATATGTCCGTCAGGCCCCTTCCCTTGAGATAAATCTGCAAATATCTCGGAAACGAAGCGAGCTATGGCAAAATGTTGAGAGACCTTTTTTGTAGAGAATTAAGTTTCCTACGTTTTATGATCTATGATATTTTTTGATCAGATGCGTAGTTCTCGAGATATATCAAGATATTTAAAAGTTCCGAAGCCGCACCAACATAATAGAGATACAGAAACACCGTGGCCCCTTTCTTTGAGATAACTCTGCACTATTGCGAGCTGCAAATGCCACTTCCAGCTTAGCTGTGCAGAAGAAGAACATCAAGAAGAAGAAATATCTCGAAATATGTCCGTCAGGCCCCTTCCCTTGAGATAAATCTGCAAATATCTCGGAAACGAAGAGAGCTATGGCAAAATGTTAAGAGACCTTTTTTGTAGAGAATTAAGTTTCCTACTTTTTATGTTCTATGATATTTTTTGATCTGATGCGTAGTTCTCGAGATATATCAAGATATTTAAAAGTTCCGAAGCCGCACCAACATAATAGAGATACAGAAACACCGTGGCCCCTTTCTTTGAGATAACTCTGCACTATTGCGAGCTGTAAATGCCACTTCCAGCTTAGCTGTGCAGAAGAAGAACAACAAGAAGAAGACATATCTCGAAATATGTCCGTCAGGCCCCTTCCCTTGAGATATATCTGCAAATATCTCGGAAACGAAGCGAGCTATGGCAAAATGTTAAGAGACCTTTTTTGTAGAGAATTATGTTTCCTACAATTTATGTTCTATGATATTTTTTGATCAGAAGCGTAGTTTTCGAGATATATCGAGATATTTAAAAGTTCCGAAGCCGCACCAACATAATAGAGATACAGAAACACCGTGGCCCCTTTCTTTGAGATAACTCTGCACTATTGCGAGCCGCAAATGCCACTTCCAGCTTAGCTGTGCAGAAGAAGAACAACAAGAAGAAGAAATATCTCGAAATATGTCCGTCAGGCCCCTTCCCTTGAGATAAATCTGCAAATATCTCGGAAACGAAGCGAGCTATGGCAAAATGTTAAGAGACCTTTTTTGTAGAGAATTATGTTTCCTACAATTTATGTTCTATGATATTTTTTGATCAGAAGCGTAGTTTTCGAGATATATCGAGATATTTAAAAGTTCCGAAGCCGCACCAACATAATAGAGATACAGAAACACCGTGGCCCCTTTCGTTGAGATAACTCTGCACTAGTGCGAGCCGCAAATGCCACTTCCAGCTTAGCTGTGCAGAAGAAGAACAACAAGAAGAAGAAATATCTCGAAATATGTCCGTCAGGCCCCTTCCCTTGAGATAAATCTGCAAATATCTCGGAAACGAAGAGAGCTATGGCAAAATGTTAAGAGACCTTTTTTGTAGAGAATTAAGTTTCCTACTTTTTATGTTCTATGATATTTTTTGATCTGATG
Organism: Osmia lignaria lignaria; assembly: GCF_051020975.1. Lineage (NCBI taxonomy): Eukaryota > Metazoa > Arthropoda > Insecta > Hymenoptera > Megachilidae > Osmia > Osmia lignaria. Next base: position 6,882,851 of record NW_027478165.1, read on the forward strand.
CGTAGTTCTCGAGATATATCAAGATATTTAAAAGTTCCGAAGCCGCACCAACATAATAGAGATACAGAAACACCGTGGCCCCTTTCTTTGGGATAACTCTGCACTATTGCGAGCTGTAAATGCCACTTCCAGCTTAGCAGTGCAGAAGAAGAACAACAAGAAGAAGACATATCTCGAAATATGTCCGTCAGGCCCCTTCCCTTGAGATATATCTGCAAATATCTCGGAAACGAAGCGAGCTATGGCAAAATGTTAAGAGACCTTTTTTGTAGAGAATTATGTTTCCTACAATTTATGTTCTATGATATTTTTTGATCAGAAGCGTAGTTTTCGAGATATATCGAGATATTTAAAAGTTCCGAAGCCGCACCAACATAATAGAGATACAGAAACACCGTGGCCCCTTTCTTTGAGATAACTCTGCACTATTGCGAGCCGCAAATGCCACTTCCAGCTTAGCTGTGCAGAAGAAGAACAACAAGAAGAAGAAATATCTCGAAATATGTCCGTCAGGCCCCTTCCCTTGAGATAAATCTGCAAATATCTCGGAAACGAAGCGAGCTATGGCAAGATCTTAAGAGACCTTTTTTGTAGAGAATTATGTTTCCTACAATTTATGTTCTATGATATTTTTTGATCAGAAGCGTAGTTTTCGAGATATATCGAGATATTTAAAAGTTCCGAAGCCGCACCAACATAATAGAGATACAGAAACACCGTGGCCCCTTTCTTTGAGATAACTCTGCACTATTGCGAGCCGCAAATGCCACTTCCAGCTTAGCTGTGCAGAAGAAGAACAACAAGAAGAAGAAATATCTCGAAATATGTCCGTCAGGCCCCTTCCCTTGAGATAAATCTGCAAATATCTCGGAAACGAAGAGAGCTATGGCAAAATGTTAAGAGACCTTTTTTGTAGAGAATTATGTTTCCTACAATTTATGTTCTATGATATTTTTTGATCAGAAGCGTAGTTTTCGAGATATATCGAGATATTTAAAAGTTCCGAAGCCGCACCAACATAATAGAGATACAGAAACACCGTGGCCCCTTTCTTTGAGATAACTCTGCACTATTGCGAGCCGCAAATGCCACTTCCAGCTTAGCTGTGCAGAAGAAGAACAACAAGAAGAAGAAATATCTCGAAATATGTCCGTCAGGCCCCTTCCCTTGAGATAAATCTGCAAATATCTCGGAAACGAAGAGAGCTATGGCAAAATGTTAAGAGACCTTTTTTGTAGAGAATTATGTTTCCTACAATTTATGTTCTATGATATTTTTTGATCAGAAGCGTAGTTTTCGAGATATATCGAGATATTTAAAAGTTCCGAAGCCGCACCAACATAATAGAGATACAGAAACACCGTGGCCCCTTTCTTTGAGATAACTCTGCACTATTGCGAGCCGCAAATGCCACTTCCAGCTTAGCTGTGCAGAAGAAGAACAACAAGAAGAAGAAATATCTCGAAATATGTCCGTCAGGCCCCTTCCCTTGAGATAAATCTGCAAATATCTCGGAAACGAAGAGAGCTATGGCAAAATGTTAAGAGACCTTTTTTGTAGAGAATTATGTTTCCTACAATTTATGTTCTATGATATTTTTTGATCAGAAGCGTAGTTTTCGAGATATATCGAGATATTTAAAAGTTCCGAAGCCGCACCAACATAATAGAGATACAGAAACACCGTGGCCCCTTTCTTTGAGATAACTCTGCACTATTGCGAGCCGCAAATGCCACTTCCAGCTTAGCTGTGCAGAAGAAGAACAACAAGAAGAAGAAATATCTCGAAATATGTCCGTCAGGCCCCTTCCCTTGAGATAAATCTGCAAATATCTCGGAAACGAAGCGAGCTATGGCAAAATGTTGAGAGACCTTTTTTGTAGAGAGTTAAGTTTCCTACGTTTTATGTTCTATGATATTTTTTGATCAGATGCGTAGTTCTCGAGATATATCAAGATATTTAAAAGTTCCGAAGCCGCACCAACATAATAGAGATACAGAAACACCGTGGCCCCTTTCGTTGAGATAACTCTGCACTAGTGCGAGCCGCAAATGCCACTTCCAGCTTAGCTGTGCAGAAGAAGAACAACAAGAAGAAGAAATATCTCGAAATATGTCCGCCAGGCCCCTTCCCTTGAGATAAATCTGCAAATATCTCGGAAACGAAGCGAGCTATGGCCAGTTGTTAAGAGACCTTTTTTGTAGAGAATTAAGTTTCCTACTTTTTATGTTCTATGATATTTTTTGATCAGATGCGTAGTTCTCGAGATATATCAAGATATTTAAAAGTTCCGAAGCCGCAACAACATAATAGGGATACAGAAACACCGTGGCCCCTTTCTTTGAGATAACTCTGCACTAGTGCGAGCCGCAAATGCCACTTCCAGCTTAGCTGTGCAGAAGAAGAACAACAAGAAGAAGAAATATCTCGAAATATGTCCGTCAGGCCCCTTCCCTTGAGATATAACTGCAAATATCTCGGAAACGAAGCGAGCTATGGCAAAATGTTAAGAGACCTTTTTTGTAGAGAATTAAGTTTCCTACTTTTTATGTTCTATGATATTTTTTGATCAGATGCGTAGTTCTCGAGATATATCAAGATATTTAAAAGTTCCGAAGCCGCACCAACATAATAGAGATACAGAAACACCGTGGCCCCTTTCTTTGAGATAACTCTGCACTATTGCGAGCTGCAAATGCCACTTCCAGCTTAGCTGTGCAGAAGAAGAACATCAAGAAGAAGAAATATCTCGAAATATGTCCGTCAGGCCCCTTCCCTTGAGATAAATCTGCAAATATCTCGGAAACGAAGAGAGCTATGGCAAAATGTTAAGAGACCTTTTTTGTAGAGAATTAAGTTTCCTACTTTTTATGTTCTATGATATTTTTTGATCAGAAGCGTAGTTTTCGAGATATATCGAGATATTTAAAAGTTCCAAAGCCGCACCAACATAATAGAGATACAGAAACACCGTGGCCCCTTTCTTTGAGATAACTCTGCACTATTGCGAGCCGCAAATGCCACTTCCAGCTTAGCTGTGCAGAAGAAGAACAACAAGAAGAAGAAATATCTCGAAATATGTCCGTCAGGCCCCTTCCCTTGAGATAAATCTGCAAATATCTCGGAAAGGAAGCGAGCTATGGCAAAATGTTGAGAGACCTTTTTTGTAGAGAATTATGTTTCCTACAATTTATGTTCTATGATATTTTTTGATCAGAAGCGTAGTTTTCGAGATATATCGAGATATTTAAAAGTTCCGAAGCCGCACCAACATAATAGAGATACAGAAACACCGTGGCCCCTTTCGTTGAGATAACTCTGCACTAGTGCGAGCCGCAAATGCCACTTCCAGCTTAGCTGTGCAGAAGAAGAACAACAAGAAGAAGAAATATCTCGAAATATGTCCGTCAGGCCCCTTCCCTTGAGATAAATCTGCAAATATCTCGGAAACGAAGAGAGCTATGGCAAAATGTTAAGAGACCTTTTTTGTAGAGAATTATGTTTCCTACAATTTATGTTCTATGATATTTTTTGATCAGAAGCGTAGTTTTCGAGATATATCGAGATATTTAAAAGTTCCGAAGCCGCACCAACATAATAGGGATACAGAAACACCGTGGCCCCTTTCTTTGAGATAACTCTGCACTAGTGCGAGCCGCAAATGCCAGTTCTAGCTTAGCTGTGCAGAAGGAGAACAACAAGAAGAAGAAATATCTTGAAATATGTCCGTCAGGCCCCTTCCCTTGAGATAAATCTGCAAATATCTCGGAAACGAAGCGAGCTATGGCAAAATGTTAAGAGACCTTTTTTGTAGAGAATTAAGTTTCCTACTTTTTATGTTCTATGATATTTTTTGATCAGATCCGTAGTTCTCGAGATATATCAAGATATTTAAAAGTTCCGAAGCCGCACCAACATAATAGAGATACAGAAACACCGTGGCCCCTTTCTTTGAGATAACTCTGCACTATTGCGAGCTGTAAATGCCACTTCCAGCTTAGCTGTGCAGAAGAAGAACAACAAGAAGAAGAAATATCTCGAAATATGTCCGTCAGGCCCCTTCCCTTGAGATATATCTGCAAATATCTCGGAAACGAAGCGAGCTATGGCAAAATGTTAAGAGACCTTTTTTGTAGAGAATTCTGTTTCCTACAATTTATGTTCTATGATATTTTTTGATCAGAAGCGTAGTTTTCGAGATATATCGAGATATTTAAAAGTTCCGAAGCCGCACCAACATAATAGAGATACAGAAACACCGTGGCCCCTTTCTTTGAGATAACTCTGCACTAGTGCGAGCCGCAAATGCCACTTCCAGCTTAGCTGTGCAGAAGAAGAACAACAAGAAGAAGAAATATCTCGAAATATGTCCGTCAGGCCCCTTCCCTTGAGATAAATCTGCAAATATCTCGGAAACGAAGCGAGCTATGGCAAAATGTTAAGAGACCTTTTTTGTAGAGAATTAAGTTTCCTACTTTTTATGTTCTATGATATTTTTTGATCAGATGCGTAGTTCTCGAGATATATCAAGATATCTAAAAGTTCCGAAGCCGCACCAACATAATAGAGATACAGAAACACCGTGGCCCCTTTCTTTGAGATAACTCTGCACTATTGCGAGCTGCAAATGCCACTTCCAGCTTAGCTGTGCAGAAGAAGAACAACAAGAAGAAGAAATATCTCGAAATATGTCCGTCAGGCCCCTTCCCTTGAGATAAATCTGCAAATATCTCGGAAACGAAGCGAGCTATGGCAAAATGTTAAGAGACCTTTTTTGTAGAGAATTAAGTTTCCTACTATTTATGTTCTATGATATTTTTGGATCAGATGCGTAGTTCTCGAGATATATCAAGATATTTAAAAGTTCCGAAGCCGCACCAACATAATAGAGATACAGAAACACCGTGGCCCCTTTCTTTGAGATAACTCTGCACTAGAGCGAGCCGCAAATGCCACTTCCAGCTTAGCTATGCAGAAGAAGAACAACAAGAAGAAGAAATATCTCGAAATATGTCCGTCAGGACACTTCCCTTGAGATAAATCTGCAAATATCTCGGAAACGAAGCGAGCTATGGCAAAATGTTAAGAGACCTTTTTTGTAGAGAATTATGTTTCCTACTTTTTATGTTCTATGATATTTTTTGATCAAACGCGTAGCTCTCGAGATATATCAAGATATTTAAAAGTTCCGAAGCCGCACCAACATAATAGAGATACAGAAACAGCGTGGCCCCTTTCTTTCAGATATCTCTGCACTATTGCGAGCTGCAAATGCCACTTCCAGCTTAGCTGTGCAGAAGAAGAACATCAAGAAGAAGAAATATCTCGAAATATGTCCGTCAGGCCCCTTCCCTTGAGATAAATCTGCAAATATCTCGGAAACGAAGAGAGCTATGGCAAAATGTTAAGAGACCTTTTTTGTAGAGAATTAAGTTTCCTACTTTTTATGTTCTATGATATTTTTTGATCAGATCCGTAGTTTTCGAGGTATATCGAGATATTTAAAAGTTCCGAAGCCGCACCAACATAATAGAGATACAGAAACACCGTGGCCCCTTTCTTTGAGATAACTCTGCACTATTGCGAGCTGTAAATGCCACTTCCAGCTTAGCTGTGCAGAAGAAGAACAACAAGAAGAAGAAATATCTCGAAATATGTCCGTCAGGCCCCTTCCCTTGAGATAAATCTGCAAATATCTCGGAAACGAAGCGAGCTATGGCAAAATGTTAAGAGACCTTTTTTGTAGAGAATTAAGTTTCCTACTTTTTATGGTTTATGATATTTTTTGATTAGATGCGTAGTTCTCGAGATATATCAAGATATTTAAAAGTTCCGAAGCCGCACCAACATAATAGAGATACAGAAACACCGTGGCCCCTTCTTTCAGATAACTATGCACTATTGCGAGCTGCAAATGCCACTTCCAGCTTAGCTGTGCAGAAGAACAACAAGAAGAAGAAATATCTCGAAATATGTCCGTCAGGCCCCTTCCCTTGAGATAAATCTGCAAATATCTCGGAAACGAAGAGAGCTATGGCAAAATGTGAAGAGACCTTTTTTGTAGAGAATTAAGTTTCCTACAATTTATGTTCTATGATATTTTTTGATCAGAAGCGTAGTTTTCGAGATATATCGAGATATTTAAAAGTTCCGAAGCCGCACCAACATAATAGAGATACAGAAACACCGTGGCCCCTTTCGTTGAGATAACTCTGCACTAGTGCGAGCCGCAAATGCCACTTCCAGCTTAGCTGTGCAGAAGAAGAACAACAAGAAGAAGAAATATCTCGAAATATGTCCGTCAGGCCCCTTCCCTTGAGATAAATCTGCAAATATCTCGGAAACGAAGCGAGCTATGGCAAAATGTTAAGAGACCTTTTTTGTAGAGAATTAAGTTTCCTACTTTTTATGTTCTATGATATTTTTTGATCAGATGCGTAGTTCTCGAGATATATCAAGATATCTAAAAGTTCCGAAGCCGCACCAACATAATAGAGATACAGAAACACCGTGGCCCCTTTCTTTGAGATAACTCTGCACTATTGCGAGCTGCAAATGCCACTTCCAGCTTAGCTGTGCAGAAGAAGAACAACAAGAAGAAGAAATATCTCGAAATATGTCCGTCAGGCCCCTTCCCTTGAGATAAATCTGCAAATATCTCGGAAACGAAGCGAGCTATGGCAAAATGTTAAGAGACCTTTTTTGTAGAGAATTAAGTTTCCTACTATTTATGTTCTATGATATTTTTGGATCAGATGCGTAGTTCTCGAGATATATCAAGATATTTAAAAGTTCCGAAGCCGCACCAACATAATAGAGATACAGAAACACCGTGGCCCCTTTCTTTGAGATAACTCTGCACTAGAGCGAGCCGCAAATGCCACTTCCAGCTTAGCTATGCAGAAGAAGAACAACAAGAAGAAGAAATATCTCGAAATATGTCCGTCAGGACACTTCCCTTGAGATAAATCTGCAAATATCTCGGAAACGAAGCGAGCTATGGCAAAATGTTAAGAGACCTTTTTTGTAGAGAATTATGTTTCCTACTTTTTATGTTCTATGATATTTTTTGATCAAACGCGTAGCTCTCGAGATATATCAAGATATTTAAAAGTTCCGAAGCCGCACCAACATAATAGAGATACAGAAACAGCGTGGCCCCTTTCTTTCAGATATCTCTGCACTATTGCGAGCTGCAAATGCCAGTTCTAGCTTAGCTGTGCAGAAGGAGAACAACAAGAAGAAGAAATATCTTGAAATATGTCCGTCAGGCCCCTTCCCTTGAGATAAATCTGCAAATATCTCGGAAACGAAGCGAGCTATGGCAAAATGTTAAGAGACCTTTTTTGTAGAGAATTAAGTTTCCTACTTTTTATGTTCTATGATATTTTTTGATCAGATCCGTAGTTCTCGAGATATATCAAGATATTTAAAAGTTCCGAAGCCGCACCAACATAATAGAGATACAGAAACACCGTGGCCCCTTTCTTTGAGATAACTCTGCACTATTGCGAGCTGTAAATGCCACTTCCAGCTTAGCTGTGCAGAAGAAGAACAACAAGAAGAAGAAATATCTCGAAATATGTCCGTCAGGCCCCTTCCCTTGAGATATATCTGCAAATATCTCGGAAACGAAGCGAGCTATGGCAAAATGTTAAGAGACCTTTTTTGTAGAGAATTCTGTTTCCTACAATTTATGTTCTATGATATTTTTTGATCAGAAGCGTAGTTTTCGAGATATATCGAGATATTTAAAAGTTCCGAAGCCGCACCAACATAATAGAGATACAGAAACACCGTGGCCCCTTTCTTTGAGATAACTCTGCACTAGTGCGAGCCGCAAATGCCACTTCCAGCTTAGCTGTGCAGAAGAAGAACAACAAGAAGAAGAAATATCTCGAAATATGTCCGTCAGGCCCCTTCCCTTGAGATAAATCTGCAAATATCTCGGAAACGAAGCGAGCTATGGCAAAATGTTAAGAGACCTTTTTTGTAGAGAATTAAGTTTCCTACTTTTTATCTTCTATGATATTTTTTGATCAGATGCGTAGTTCTCGAGATATATCAAGATATTTAAAAGTTCCGAAGCCGCACCAACATAATAGGGATACAGAAACACCGTGGCCCCTTTCTTTGAGATAACTCTGCACTATTGCGAGCTGCAAATGCCACTTCCAGCTTAGCTGTGCAGAAGAAGAACAACAAGAAGAAGAAATATCTCGAAATATGTCCGTCAGGCCCCTTCCCTTGAGATAAATCTGCAAATATCTCGGAAACGAAGCGAGCTATGGCAAAATGTTAAGAGACCTTTTTTGTAGAGAATTAAGTTTCCTACTTTTTATGTTGTATGATATTTTTTGATCAGATGCGTAGTTCTCGAGATATATCAAGATATCTAAAAGTTCCGAAGCCGCACCAACATAATAGAGATACAGAAACACCGTGGCCCCTTTCTTTGAGATAACTCTGCACTATTGCGAGCTGCAAATGCCACTTCCAGCTTAGCTGTGCAGAAGAAGAACAACAAGAAGAAGAAATATCTCGAAATATGTCCGTCAGGCCCCTTCCCTTGAGATACATCTGCAAATATCTCGGAAACGAAGAGAGCTATGGCAAAATGTTAAGAGACCTTTTTTGTAGAGAATTAAGTTTCCTACTTTTTATGTTCTATGATATTTTTTGATTAGATGCGTAGTTCTCGAGATATATCAAGATATTTAAAAGTTCCGAAGCCGCACCAACATAATAGAGATACAGAAACACCGTGGCCCCTTTCTTTCAGATAACTATGCACTATTGCGAGCTGCAAATGCCACTTCCAGCTTAGCTGTGCAGAAGAACAACAAGAAGAAGAAATATCTCGAAATATGTCCGTCAGGCCCCTTCCCTTGAGATAAATCTGCAAATATCTCGGAAACGAAGAGAGCTATGGCAAAATGTTAAGAGACCTTTTTTGTAGAGAATTAAGTTTCCTACAATTTATGTTCTATGATATTTTTTGATCAGAAGCGTAGTTTTCGAGATATATCGAGATATTTAAAAGTTCCGAAGCCGCACCAACATAATAGAGATACAGAAACACCGTGGCCCCTTTCGTTGAGATAACTCTGCACTAGTGCGAGCCGCAAATGCCACTTCCAGCTTAGCTGTGCAGAAGAAGAACAACAAGAAGAAGAAATATCTCGAAATATGTCCGTCAGGCCCCTTCCCTTGAGATAAATCTGCAAATATCTCGGAAACGAAGCGAGCTATGGCAAAATGTTAAGAGACCTTTTTTGTAGAGAATTATGTTTCCTACTTTTTATGTTCTATGATATTTTTTGATCAAACGCGTAGCTCTCGAGATATATCAAGATATTTAAAAGTTCCGAAGCCGCACCAACATAATAGAGATACAGAAACAGCGTGGCCCCTTTCTTTGAGATATCTCTGCACTATTGCGAGCTGCAAATGCCAGTTCCAGCTTAGCTGTGCAGAAGAAGAACAACAAGAAGAAGAAATATCTCGAAATATGTCCGTCAGGCCCCTTCCCTTGAGATATATCTGCAAATATCTCGGAAACGAAGCGAGCTATGGCAAAATGTTAAGAGACCTTTTTTGTAGAGAATTCTGTTTCCTACAATTTATGTTCTATGATATTTTTTGATCAGAAGCGTAGTTTTCGAGATATATCGAGATATTTAAAAGTTCCGAAGCCGCACCAACATAATAGAGATACAGAAACACCGTGGCCCCTTTCTTTGAGATAACTCTGCACTAGTGCGAGCCGCAAATGCCACTTCCAGCTTAGCTGTGCAGAAGAAGAACAACAAGAAGAAGAAATATCTCGAAATATGTCCGTCAGGCCCCTTCCCTTGAGATAAATCTGCAAATATCTCGGAAACGAAGCGAGCTATGGCAAAATGTTAAGAGACCTTTTTTGTAGGGAATTAAGTTTCCTACTTTTTATGTTCTATGATATTTTTTGATCAGATGCGTAGTTCTCGAGATATATCAAGATATTTAAAAGTTCCGAAGCCGCACCAACATAATAGGGATACAGAAACACCGTGGCCCCTTTCTTTGAGATAACTCTGCACTAGTGCGAGCCGCAAATGCCACTTCCAGCTTAGCTGTGCAGAAGAAGAACAACAAGAAGAAGAAATATCTCGAAATATGTCCGTCAGGCCCCTTCCCTTGAGATAAATCTGCAAATATCTCGGAAACGAAGCGAGCTATGGCAAAATGTTAAGAGACCTTTTTTGTAGAGAATTAAGTTTCCTACTTTTTATGTTGTATGATATTTTTTGATCAGATGCGTAGTTCTCGAGATATATCAAGATATCTAAAAGTTCCGAAGCCGCACCAACATAATAGAGATACAGAAACACCGTGGCCCCTTTCTTTGAGATAACTCTGCACTATTGCGAGCTGCAAATGCCACTTCCAGCTTAGCTGTGCAGAAGAAGAACAACAAGAAGAAGAAATATCTCGAAATATGTCCGTCAGGCCCCTTCCCTTGAGATAAATCTGCAAATATCTCGGAAACGAAGAGAGCTATGGCAAAATGTTAAGAGACCTTTTTTGTAGAGAATTAAGTTTCCTACTTTTTATGTTCTATGATATTTTTTGATTAGATGCGTAGTTCTCGAGATATATCAAGATATTTAAAAGTTCCGAAGCCGCACCAACATAATAGAGATACAGAAACACCGTGGCCCCTTTCTTTGAGATAACTATGCACTATTGCGAGCTGCAAATGCCACTTCCAGCTTAGCTGTGCAGAAGAACAACAAGAAGAAGAAATATCTCGAAATATGTCCGTCAGGCCCCTTCCCTTGAGATATATCTGCAAATATCTCGGAAACGAAGCGAGCTATGGCAAAATGTTAAGAGACCTTTTTTGTAGAGAATTCTGTTTCCTACAATTTATGTTCTATGATATTTTTTGATCAGAAGCGTAGTTTTCGAGATATATCGAGATATTTAAAAGTTCCGAAGCCGCACCAACATAATAGAGATACAGAAACACCGTGGCCCCTTTCTTTGAGATAACTCTGCACTAGTGCGAGCCGCAAATGCCACTTCCAGCTTAGCTGTGCAGAAGAAGAACAACAAGAAGAAGAAATATCTCGAAATATGTCCGTCAGGCCCCTTCCCTTGAGATAAATCTGCAAATATCTCGGAAACGAAGCGAGCTATGGCAAAATGTTAAGAGACCTTTTTTGTAGGGAATTAAGTTTCCTACTTTTTATGTTCTATGATATTTTTTGATCAGATGCGTAGTTCTCGAGATATATCAAGATATTTAAAAGTTCCGAAGCCGCACCAACATAATAGAGATACAGAAACACCGTGGCCCCTTTCTTTGAGATAACTCTGCACTATTGCGAGCTGCAAATGCCACTTCCAGCTTAGCTGTGCAGAAGAAGAACAACAAGAAGAAGAAATATCTGGAAATATGTCCGTCAGGCCCCTTCCCTTGAGATAAATCTGCAAATATCTCGGAAACGAAGCGAGCTATGGCAAAATGTTAAGAGACCTTATTTGCAGAGAATTAAGTTTCCTACTTTTTATGTTCTATGATATTTTTTGATCAGATGCGTAGTTCTCGAGATATATCAAGATATTTAAAAGTTCCGAAACCGCACCAACATAATAGAGATACAGAAACACGGTGGCCCCTTTCTTTGAGATAACTCTGCACTAGTGCGAGCCGCAAATGCCACTTCCAGCTTAGCTGTGCAGAAGAAGAACAACAAGAAGAAGAAATATCTCGAAATATGTCCGTCAGGCCCCTTCCCTTGAGATAAATCTGCAAATATCTCGGAAACGAAGCGAGCTATGGCAAAATGTTAAGAGACCTTTTTTGTAGAGAATTAAGTTTCCTACTTTTTATCTTCTATGATATTTTTTGATCAGATGCGTAGTTCTCGAGATATATTAAGATATTTAAAAGTTCCGAAGCCGCACCAACATAATAGAGATACAGAAACACCGTGGCCCCTTTCTTTGAGATAACTCTGCACTAGTGCGAGCCGCAAATGCCACTTCCAGCTTAGCTGTGCAGAAGAAGAACAACAAGAAGAAGAAATATCTCGAAATATGTCCGTCAGGCCCCTTCCCTTGAGATAAATCTGCAAATATCTCGGAAACGAAGCGAGCTATGGCAAAATGTTAAGAGACCTTTTTTGTAGAGAATTCTGTTTCCTACAATTTATGTTCTATGATATTTTTTGATCAGAAGCGTAGTTTTCGAGATATATAGAGATATTTAAAAGTTCCGAAGCCGCACCAACATAATAGAGATACAGAAACACCGTGGCCCCTTTCTTTGAGATAACTCTGCACTATTGCGAGCTGCAAATGTCACTTCCAGCTTAGCTGTGCAGAGGAAGAACAACAAGAAGAAGAAATATCTCGAAATATGTCCGTCAGGCCAGTTCCTTTGAGCTGAATCTGCAAATATCTCGGAAACGAAGCGAGCTATGGCAAAATGTTAAGAGACGTTTTTTGTAGAGAATTATGTTTCCTACAATTTATGTTCTATGATATTTTTTGATCAGAAGCGTAGTTTTCGAGATATATCGAGATATTTAAAAGTTCCGAAGCCGCACCAACATAATAGAGATACAGAAACACCGTGGCCCCTTTCTTTGAGATAACTCTGCACTAGTGCGAGCCGCAAATGCCACTTCCAGCTTAGCTGTGCAGAAGAAGAACAACAAGAAGAAGAAATATCTCGAAATATGTCCGACAGGCCCCTTCCCTTGAGATAAATCTGCAAATATCTCGGAAACGAAGCGAGCTATGGCGAAATGTTAAGAGACCTTTTTTGTAGAGAATTAAGTTTCCTACTTTTCATGTTCTATGATATTTTTTGATCAGATGCGTAGTTCTCGAGATATATCAAGATATTTAAAAGTTCCGAAGCAGCACCAACATAATAGAGATACAGAAACACCGTGGCCCCTTTCTTTGAGATAACTCTGCATTATTGCGAGCTGTAAATGCCACTTCCAGCTTAGCTGTGCAGAAGAAGAACAACAAGAAGAAGAAATATCTCGAAATATGTCCGGCAGGCCCCTTCCCTTGAGATATATCTGCAAATATCTCGGAAACGAAGCGAGCTATGGCAAAATGTTAAGATACCTTTATTGTAGAGAATTATGTTTCCTACAATTTATGTTCTATGATATTTTTTGATCAGACGCGTAGTTTTCGAGATATATCGAGATATTTAAAAGTTCCGAAGCCGCACCAACATAATAGAGATACAGAAACACCGTGGCCCCTTTCTTTGAGATAACTCTGCAAGATTGCGAGCTGCAAATGCCACTTCCAGCTTAGCTGTGCAGAAGAAGAACAACAAGAAGAAGAAATATCTCGAAATATGTCCATCACGACCCTTCCCTTGAGATAAATCTGCAAGTATCTCGGAAACGAAGCGAGCTATGGCAAAATGTTAAGAGACCTTTTTTGTAGAGAATAATGTTTCCTACAATTTACGTTCTATGATATTTTTTGATCAGAAGCGTAGTTTTCGAGATATATCAAGATATTTAAAAGTTCCGAAGCCGCACCAACATAATAGAGATACAGAAACACCGTGGCCCCTTTCTTTGAGATTACTCTGCACTATTGCGACCTGCAAATGCCACTTCCAGCTCAGCTGTGCAGAAGAAGAACAACAAGAAGAAGAAATATCTCGAAATATGTCCGTCAGGCCCCTTCCCTTGAGATAAATCTGCAAATATCTCGGAAACGAAGCGAGCTATGGAAAAATGTTAAGAGACCGTTTTTGTAGAGAATTAAGTTTCCTACTTTTTATGTTCTATGATATTTTTTGATCAGATGCGTAGTTCTCGAGATATATCAAGATATTTAAAAGTTCCGAAGCCGCACCTTCATAATAGAGATACAGAAACACCGTGGCCCCTTTCTTTGAGATAACTCTGCACTAGTGCGAGCCGCAAATGCCACTTCCAGCTTAGCTGTGCAGAAGAAGAACAACAAGAAGAAGAAATATCTCGAAATATGTCCGACAGGCCCCTTCCCTTGAGATAAATCTGCAAATATCTCGGAAACGAAGCGAGCTATGGCGAAATGTTAAGAGACCTTTTTTGTAGAGAATTAAGTTTCCTACTTTTCATGTTCTATGATATTTTTTGATCAGATGCGTAGTTCTCGAGATATATCAAGATATTTAAAAGTTCCGAAGCAGCACCAACATAATAGAGATACAGAAACACCGTGGCCCCTTTCTTTGAGATAACTCTGCACTATTGCGAGCTGTAAATGCCACTTCCAGCTTAGCTGTGCAGAAGAAGAACAACAAGAAGAAGAAATATCTCGAAATATGTCCGGCAGGCCCCTTCCCTTGAGATATATCTGCAAATATCTCGGAAACGAAGCGAGCTATGGCAAAATGTGTAGATACCTTTTTTGTAGAGAATTATGTTTCCTATAATTTATGTTGTATGATATTTTTTGATCAGATGCGTAGTTCTCGAGATATATCGAGATATTTAAAAGTTCCGAAGCCGCACCAACATAATAGAGATACAGAAACACCGTGGCCCCTTTCTTTGAGATAACTCTGCAAGATTGCGAGCTGCAAATGCCACTTCCAGCTTAGCTGTGCAGAAGAAGAACAACAAGAAGAAGAAATATCTCGAAATATGTCCATCACGACCCTTCCCTTGAGATAAATCTGCAAGTATCTCGGAAACGAAGCGAGCTATGGCAAAATGTTAAGAGACCTTTTTTGTAGAGAATAATGTTTCCTACAATTTACGTTCTATGATATTTTTTGATCAGAAGCGTAGTTTTCGAGATATATCAAGATATTTAAAAGTTCCGAAGCCGCACCAACATAATAGAGATACAGAAACACCGTGGCCCCTTTCTTTGAGATAACTCTGCACTATTGCGACCTGCAAATGCCACTTCCAGCTCAGCTGTGCAGAAGAAGAACAACAAGAAGAAGAAATATCTCGAAATATGTCCGTCAGGCCAGTTCCTTTGAGCTGAATCTGCAAATATCTCGGAAACGAAGCGAGCTATGGCAAAATGTTAAGAGACGTTTTTTATAGAGAATTATGTTTCCTACAATTTATGTTCTATGATATTTTTTGATCAGAAGCGTAGTTTTCGAGATATATCGAGATATTTAAAAGTTCCGAAGCCGCACCAACATAATAGGGATACAGAAACACCGTGGCCCCTTTCTTTGAGATAACTCTGCACTAGTGCGAGCCGCAAATGCCACTTCCAGCTTAGCTGTGCAGAAGAAGAACAACAAGAAGAAGAAATATCTCGAAATATGTCCGTCAGGCCCCTTCCCTTGAGATAAATCTGCAAATATCTCGGAAACGAAGCGAGCTATGGCAAAATGTTAAGAGACCTTTTTTGTAGAGAATTATGTTTCCTACAATTTATGTTCTATGATATTTTTTGATCAGAAGCGTAGTTTTCGAGATATATCGAGATATTTAAAAGTTCCGAAGCCGCACCAACATAATAGGGATACAGAAACACCGTGGCCCCTTTCTTTGAGATAACTCTGCACTAGTGCGAGCCGCAAATGCCACTTCCAGCTTAGCTGTGCAGAAGAAGAACAACAAGAAGAAGAAATATCTCGAAATATGTCCGTCAGGCCCCTTCCCTTGAGATAAATCTGCAAATATCTCGGAAACGAAGAGAGCTATGGCAAAATGTTAAGAGACCTTTTTTGTAGAGAATTAAGTTTCCTACTTTTTATGTTCTATGATATTTTTTGATTAGATGCGTAGTTCTCGAGATATATCAAGATATTTAAAAGTTCCGAAGCCGCACCAACATAATAGAGATACAGAAACACCGTGGCCCCTTTCATTCAGATAACTATGCACTATTGCGAGCTGCAAATGCCACTTCCAGCTTAGCTGTGCAGAAGAACAACAAGAAGAAGAAATATCTCGAAATATGTCCGTCAGGCCCCTTCCCTTGAGATAAATCTGCAAATATCTCGGAAACGAAGAGAGCTATGGCAAAATGTTAAGAGACGTTTTTTGTAGAGAATTATGTTTCCTACAATTTATGTTCTATGATATTTTTTGATCAGAAGCGTAGTTTTCGAGATATATCGAGATATTTAAAAGTTCCGAAGCCGCACCAACATAATAGGGATACAGAAACACCGTGGCCCCTTTCTTTGAGATAACTCTGCACTAGTGCGAGCCGCAAATGCCACTTCCAGCTTAGCTGTGCAGAAGAAGAACAACAAGAAGAAGAAATATCTCGAAATATGTCCGTCAGGCCCCTTCCCTTGAGATAAATCTGCAAATATCTCGGAAACGAAGCGAGCTATGGCAAAATGTTAAGAGACCTTTTTTGTAGAGAATTATGTTTCCTACTTTTTATGTTCTATGATATTTTTTGATCAGATGCGTAGTTCTCGAGATATATCAAGATATTTAAAAGTTCCGAAGCCGCACCAACATAATAGAGATACAGAAACACCGTGGCCCCTTTCTTTGAGATAACTCTGCACTAGTGCGAGCCGCAAATGCCACTTCCAGCTTAGCTGTGCAGAAGAAGAACAACAAGAAGAAGAAATATCTCGAAATATGTCCGTCAGGCCCCTTCCCTTGAGATAAATCTGCAAATATCTCGGAAACGAAGCGAGCTATGGCAAAATGTTAAGAGACCTTTTTTGTAGAGAATTATGTTTCCTACAATTTATGTTCTATGATATTTTTTGATCAGAAGCGTAGTTTTCGAGATATATCGAGATATTTAAACGTTCCGAAGCCGCACCAACATAATAGGGATACAGAAACACCGTGGCCCCTTTCTTTGAGATAACTCTGCACTAGTGCGAGCCGCAAATGCCACTTCCAGCTTAGCTGTGCAGAAGAAGAACAACAAGAAGAAGAAATATCTCGAAATATGTCCGTCAGGCCCCTTCCCTTGAGATAAATCTGCAAATATCTCGGAAACGAAGCGAGCTATGGCAAAATGTTAAGAGACCTTTTTTGTAGAGAATTCTGTTTCCTACAATTTATGTTCTATGATATTTTTTGATCAGAAGCCTAGTTTTCGAGATATATCGAGATATTTAAAAGTTCCGAAGCCGCACCAACATAATAGAGATACAGAAACACCGTGGCCCCTTTCTTTGAGATAACCCTGCACTAGTGCGAGCCGCAAATGCCACTTCCAGCTTAGCTGTGCAGAAGAAGAACAACAAGAAGAAGAAATATCTCGAAATATGTCCGTCAGGCCCCTTCCCTTGAGATAAATCTGCAAATATCTCGGAAACGAAGCGAGCTATGGCAAAATGTTAAGAGACCTTTTTTGTAGAGAATTAAGTTTCCTACTTTTTATGTTCTATGATATTTTTTGATCAGATGCGTGGTTCTCGAGATATATCAAGATATTTAAAAGTTCCGAAGCCGCACCAACATAATAGAGATACAGAAACACCGTGGCCCCTTTCTTTGAGATAACTCTGCACTATTGCGAGCTGCAAATGTCACTTCCAGCTTAGCTGTGCAGAGGAAGAACAACAAGAAGAAGAAATATCTCGAAATATGTCCGTCAGGCCAGTTCCTTTGAGCTGAATCTGCAAATATCTCGGAAACGAAGCGAGCTGTGGCAAAATGTTAAGAGACGTTTTTTGTAGAGAATTATGTTTCCTACAATTTATGTTCTATGATATTTTTTGATCAGAAGCGTAGTTTTCGAGATATATCGAGATATTTAAAAGTTCCGAAGCCGCACCAACATAATAGAGATACAGAAACACCGTGGCCCCTTTCTTTGAGATAACTCTGCACTAGTGCGAGCCGCAAATGCCACTTCCTGCTTAGCTGTGCAGAAGAAGAACAACAAGAAGAAGAAATATCTCGAAATATGTCCGACAGGCCCCTTCCCTTGAGATAAATCTGCAAATATCTCGGAAACGAAGCGAGCTATGGCGAAATGTTAAGAGACCTTTTCTGTAGAGAATTAAGTTTCCTACTTTTTATGTTCTATGATATTTTTTGATCAGATGCGTAGTTCTCGAGATATATCAAGATATTTAAAAGTTCCGAAGCCGCACCAACATAATAGAGATACAGAAACACCGTGGCCCCTTTCTTTGAGATAACTCTGCACTATTGCGAGCTGCAAATGCCACTTCCAGCTTAGCTGTGCAGAGGAAGAACAACAAGAAGAAGAAGTATCTCGAAATATGTCCGTCAGGCCCGTTCCTTTGAGCTGAATCTGCAAATATCTCGGAAACGAAGCGAGCTATGGCAAAATGTTAAGAGACGTTTTTTGTAGAGAATTATGTTTCCTACAATTTATGTTCTATGATATTTTTTGATCAGAAGCGTAGTTTTCGAGATATATCGAGATATTTAAAAGTTCCGAAGCCGCACCAACATAATAGAGATACAGAAACACCGTGGCCCCTTTCTTTGAGATAACTCTGCACTATTGCGACCTGCAAATGCCACTTCCAGCTCAGCTGTGCAGAAGAAGAACAACAAGAAGAAGAAATATCTCGAAATATGTCCGTCAGGCCCCTTCCCTTGAGATAAATCTGCAAATATCTCGGAAACGAAGCGAGCTATGGCAAAACGTTAAGAGACCGTTTTTGTAGAGAATTAAGTTTCCTACTTTTTATGTTCTATGATATTTTTTGATCAGATGCGTAGTTCTCGAGATATATCAAGATATTTAAAAGTTCCGAAGCCGCACCAACATAATAGAGATACAGAAACACCGTGGCCCCTTTCTTTGAGATAACTCTGCACTATTGCGAGCTGCAAATGTCACTTCCAGCTTAGCTGTGCAGAGGAAGAACAACAAGAAGAAGAAATATCTCGAAATATGTCCGTCAGGCCAGTTCCTTTGAGCTGAATCTGCAAATATCTCGGAAACGAAGCGAGCTATGGCAAAATGTTAAGAGACGTTTTTTGTAGAGAATTATGTTTCCTACAATTTATGTTCTATGATATTTTTTGATCAGAAGCGTAGTTTTCGAGATATATCGAGATATTTAAAAGTTCCGAAGCCGCACCAACATAATAGAGATACAGAAACACCGTGGCCCCTTTCTTTGAGATAACTCTGCACTAGTGCGAGCCGCAAATGCCACTTCCAGCTTAGCTGTGCAGAAGAAGAACAACAAGAAGAAGAAATATCTCGAAATATGTCCGACAGGCCCCTTCCCTTGAGATAAATCTGCAAATATCTCGGAAACGAAGCGAGCTATGGCGAAATGTTAAGAGACCTTTTCTGTAGAGAATTAAGTTTCCTACTTTTTATCTTCTATGATATTTTTTGATCAGATGCGTAGTTCTCGAGATATATCAAGATATTTAAAAGTTCCGAAGCCGCACCAACATAATAGAGATACAGAAACACCGTGGCCCCTCTCTTTGAGATAACTCTGCACTATTGCGAGCTGCAAATGCCACTTCCAGCTTAGCTGTGCAGAAGAAGAACAACAAGAAGAAGAAATATCTCGAAATATGTCCGTCAGGCCCCTTCCCTTGAGATAAATCTGCAAATATCTCGGAAACGAAGCGAGCTATGGCAAAATGTTAAGAGACCGTTTTTGTAGAGAATTAAGTTTCCTACTTTTTATGTTCTATGATATTTTTTGATCAGATGCGTAGTTCTCGAGATATATCAAGATATTTAAAAGTTCCGAAGCCGCACCAACATAATAGAGATACAGAAACACCGTGGCCCCTTTCTTTGAGATAACTCTGCACTATTGCGAGCTGCAAATGTCACTTCCAGCTTAGCTGTGCAGAGGAAGAACAACAAGAAAAAGAAATATCTCGAAATATGTCCGTCAGGCCAGTTCCTTTGAGCTGAATCTGCAAATATCTCGGAAACGAAGCGAGCTATGGCAAAATGTTAAGAGACGTTTTTTGTAGAGAATTATGTTTCCTACAATTTATGTTCTATGATATTTTTTGATCAGAAGCGTAGTTTTCGAGATATATCGAGATATTTAAAAGTTCCGAAGCCGCACCAACATAATAGAGATACAGAAACACCGTGGCCCCTTTCTTTGAGATAACTCTGCACTATTGCGAGCTGCAAATGCCACTTCCAGCTTAGCTGTGCAGAGGAAGAACAACAAGAAGAAGAAGTATCTCGAAATATGTCCGTCAGGCCCGTTCCTTTGAGCTGAATCTGCAAATATCTCGGAAACGAAGCGAGCTATGGCAAAATGTTAAGAGACGTTTTTTGTAGAGAATTATGTTTCCTACAATTTATGTTCTATGATATTTTTTGATCAGAAGCGTAGTTTTCGAGATATATCGAGATATTTAAAAGTTCCGAAGCCGCACCAACATAATAGAGATACAGAAACACCGTGGCCCCTTTCTTTGAGATAACTCTGCACTATTGCGACCTGCAAATGCCACTTCCAGCTCAGCTGTGCAGAAGAAGAACAACAAGAAGAAGAAATATCTCGAAATATGTCCGTCAGGCCCCTTCCCTTGAGATAAATCTGCAAATATCTCGGAAACGAAGCGAGCTATGGCAAAATGTTAAGAGACCGTTTTTGTAGAGAATTAAGTTTCCTACTTTTTATGTTCTATGATATTTTTTGATCAGATGCGTAGTTCTCGAGATATATCAAGATATTTAAAAGTTCCGAAGCCGCACCAACATAATAGAGATACAGAAACACCGTGGCCCCTTTCTTTGAGATAACTCTGCACTATTGCGAGCTGCAAATGTCACTTCCAGCTTAGCTGTGCAGAGGAAGAACAACAAGAAGAAGAAATATCTCGAAATATGTCCGTCAGGCCAGTTCCTTTGAGCTGAATCTGCAAATATCTCGGAAACGAAGCGAGCTATGGCAAAATGTTAAGAGACGTTTTTTGTAGAGAATTATGTTTCCTACAATTTATGTTCTATGATATTTTTTGATCAGAAGCGTAGTTTTCGAGATATATCGAGATATTTAAAAGTTCCGAAGCCGCACCAACATAATAGAGATACAGAAACACCGTGGCCCCTTTCTTTGAGATAACTCTGCACTAGTGCGAGCCGCAAATGCCACTTCCAGCTTAGCTGTGCAGAAGAAGAACAACAAGAAGAAGAAATATCTCGAAATATGTCCGACAGGCCCCTTCCCTTGAGATAAATCTGCAAATATCTCGGAAACGAAGCGAGCTATGGCGAAATGTTAAGAGACCTTTTCTGTAGAGAATTAAGTTTCCTACTTTTTATCTTCTATGATATTTTTTGATCAGATGCGTAGTTCTCGAGATATATCAAGATATTTAAAAGTTCCGAAGCCGCACCAACATAATAGAGATACAGAAACACCGTGGCCCCTCTCTTTGAGATAACTCTGCACTATTGCGAGCTGCAAATGCCACTTCCAGCTTAGCTGTGCAGAAGAAGAACAACAAGAAGAAGAAATATCTCGAAATATGTCCGTCAGGCCCCTTCCCTTGAGATAAATCTGCAAATATCTCGGAAACGAAGCGAGCTATGGCAAAATGTTAAGAGACCGTTTTTGTAGAGAATTAAGTTTCCTACTTTTTATGTTCTATGATATTTTTTGATCAGATGCGTAGTTCTCGAGATATATCAAGATATTTAAAAGTTCCGAAGCCGCACCAACATAATAGAGATACAGAAACACCGTGGCCCCTTTCTTTGAGATAACTCTGCACTATTGCGAGCTGCAAATGTCACTTCCAGCTTAGCTGTGCAGAGGAAGAACAACAAGAAAAAGAAATATCTCGAAATATGTCCGTCAGGCCAGTTCCTTTGAGCTGAATCTGCAAATATCTCGGAAACGAAGCGAGCTATGGCAAAATGTTAAGAGACGTTTTTTGTAGAGAATTATGTTTCCTACAATTTATGTTCTATGATATTTTTTGATCAGAAGCGTAGTTTTCGAGATATATCGAGATATTTAAAAGTTCCGAAGCCGCACCAACATAATAGAGATACAGAAACACCGTGGCCCCTTTCTTTGAGATAACTCTGCACTAGTGCGAGCCGCAAATGCCACTTCCAGCTTAGCTGTGCAGAAGAAGAACAACAAGAAGAAGAAATATCTCGAAATATGTCCGACAGGCCCCTTCCCTTGAGATAAATCTGCAAATATCTCGGAAACGAAGCGAGCTATGGCAAAATGTTAAGATACCTTTTTTGTAGAGAATTATGTTTCCTATAATTTATGTTGTATGATATTTTTTGATCAGATGCGTAGTTCTCGAGATATATCAAGATATTTAAAAGTTCCGAAGCCGCACCAACATAATAGAGATACAGAAACACCGTGGCCCCTTTCTTTGAGATAACTCTGCACTATTGCGAGCTGCAAATGCCACTTCCAGCTTAGCTGTGCAGAGGAAGAACAACAAGAAGAAGAAATATCTCGAAATATGTCCGTCAGGCCCCTTCCCTTGAGGTAAATCTGCAAATATCTCGGAAACGAAGCGAGCTATGGCAAAATGTTAAGAGACCTTTTTGTAGAGAATTAAGTTTCCTACTTTTTATGTTCTATGATATTTTTTGATCAGATGCGTAGTTCTCGAGATATATCAAGATATTTAAAAGTTCCGAAGCCGCACCAACATAATAGAGATACAGAAACACCGTGGCCCCTTTCTTTGAGATAACTCTGCACTAGTGCGAGCCGCAAATGCCACTTCCAGCTTAGCTGTGCAGAAGAAGAACAACAAGAAGAAGAAATATCTCGAAATATGTCCGACAGGCCCCTTCCCTTGAGATAAATCTGCAAATATCTCGGAAACGAAGCGAGCTATGGCAAAATGTTAAGAGACCTTTTCTGTAGAGAATTAAGTTTCCTACTTTTTATCTTCTATGATATTTTTTGATCAGATGCGTAGTTCTCGAGATATATCAAGATATTTAAAAGTTCCGAAGCCGCACCAACATAATAGAGATACAGAAACACCGTGGCCCCTCTCTTTGAGATAACTCTGCACTATTGCGAGCTGCAAATGCCACTTCCAGCTTAGCTGTGCAGAAGAAGAACAACAAGAAGAAGAAATATCTCGAAATATGTCCGTCAGGCCCCTTCCCTTGAGATAAATCTGCAAATATCTCGGAAACGAAGCGAGCTATGGCAAAATGTTAAGAGACCGTTTTTGTAGAGAATTAAGTTTCCTACTTTTTATGTTCTATGATATTTTTTGATCAGATGCGTAGTTCTCGAGATATATCAAGATATTTAAAAGTTCCGAAGCCGCACCAACATAATAGAGATACAGAAACACCGTGGCCCCTTTCTTTGAGATAACTCTGCACTATTGCGAGCTGCAAATGTCACTTCCAGCTTAGCTGTGCAGAGGAAGAACAACAAGAAAAAGAAATATCTCGAAATATGTCCGTCAGGCCAGTTCCTTTGAGCTGAATCTGCAAATATCTCGGAAACGAAGCGAGCTATGGCAAAATGTTAAGAGACCTTTTTTGTAGAGAATTAAGTTTCCTACTTTTCATGTTCTATGATATTTTTTGATCAGATGCGTAGTTCTCGAGATATATCAAGATATTTAAAAGTTCCGAAGCAGCACCAACATAATAGAGATACAGAAACACCGTGGCCCCTTTCTTTGAGATAACTCTGCACTATTGCGAGCTGTAAATGCCACTTCCAGCTTAGCTGTGCAGAAGAAGAACAACAAGAAGAAGAAATATCTCGAAATATGTCCGGCAGGCCCCTTCCCTTGAGATATATCTGCAAATATCTCGGAAACGAAGCGAGCTATGGCAAAATGTTAAGATACCTTTTTTGTAGAGAATTATGTTTCCTATAATTTATGTTGTATGATATTTTTTGATCAGATGCGTAGTTCTCGAGATATATCAAGATATTTAAAAGTTCCGAAGCCGCACCAACATAATAGAGATACAGAAACACCGTGGCCCCTTTCTTTGAGATAACTCTGCACTATTGCGAGCTGCAAATGCCACTTCCAGCTTAGCTGTGCAGAGGAAGAACAACAAGAAGAAGAAATATCTCGAAATATGTCCGTCAGGCCCCTTCCCTTGAGGTAAATCTGCAAATATCTCGGAAACGAAGCGAGCTATGGCAAAATGTTAAGAGACCTTTTTGTAGAGAATTAAGTTTCCTACTTTTTATGTTCTATGATATTTTTTGATCAGATGCGTAGTTCTCGAGATATATCAAGATATTTAAAAGTTCCGAAGCCGCACCAACATAATAGAGATACAGAAACACCGTGGCCCCTTTCTTTGAGATAACTCTGCACTATTGCGAGCTGCAAATGCCACTTCCAGCTTAGCTGTGCAGAGGAAGAACAACAAGAAGAAGAAGTATCTCGAAATATGTCCGTCAGGCCCGTTCCTTTGAGCTGAATCTGCAAATATCTCGGAAACGAAGCGAGCTATGGCAAAATGTTAAGAGACGTTTTTTGTAGAGAATTATGTTTCCTACAATTTATGTTCTATGATATTTTTTGATCAGACGCGTAGTTTTCGAGATATATCGAGATATTTAAAAGTTCCGAAGCCGCACCAACATAATAGAGATACAGAAACACCGTGGCCCCTTTCTTTGAGATAACTCTGCAAGATTGCGAGCTGCAAATGCCACTTCCAGCTTAGCTGTGCAGAAGAAGAACAACAAGAAGAAGAAATATCTCGAAATATGTCCATCACGACCCTTCCCTTGAGATAAATCTGCAAGTATCTCGGAAACGAAGCGAGCTATGGCAAAATGTTAAGAGACCTTTTTTGTAGAGAATAATGTTTCCTACAATTTACGTTCTATGATATTTTTTGATCAGAAGCGTAGTTTTCGAGATATATCAAGATATTTAAAAGTTCCGAAGCCGCACCAACATAATAGAGATACAGAAACACCGTGGCCCCTTTCTTTGAGATAACTCTGCACTATTGCGACCTGCAAATGCCACTTCCAGCTCAGCTGTGCAGAAGGAGAACAACAAGAAGAAGAAATATCTCGAAATATGTCCGTCAGGCCCCTTCCCTTGAGATAAATCTGCAAATATCTCGGAAACGAAGCGAGCTATGGCAAAATGTTAAGAGACCGTTTTTGTAGAGAATTAAGTTTCCTACTTTTTATGTTCTATGATATTTTTTGATCAGATGCGTAGTTCTCGAGATATATCAAGATATTTAAAAGTTCCGAAGCCGCACCAACATAATAGAGATACAGAAACACCGTGGCCCCTTTCTTTGAGATAACTCTGCACTATTGCGAGCTGCAAATGTCACTTCCAGCTTAGCTGTGCAGAGGAAGAACAACAAGAAAAAGAAATATCTCGAAATATGTCCGTCAGGCCAGTGCCTTTGAGCTGAATCTGCAAATATCTCGGAAACGAAGCGAGCTATGGCAAAATGTTAAGAGACGTTTTTTGTAGAGAATTATGTTTCCTACAATTTATGTTCTATGATATTTTTTGATCAGAAGCGTAGTTCTCGAGATATATCAAGATATTTAAAAGTTCCGAAGCCGCACCAACATAATAGAGATACAGAAACACCGTGGCCCCTTTCTTAGAGATAACTCTGCACTATTGCGAGCTGCAAATGCCACTTCCAGCTTAGCTGTGCAGAAGAAGAACAACAAGAAGAAGAAATATCTCGAAATATGTCCGTCAGGCCCCTTCCCTTGAGATATATCTGCAAATATCTCGGAAACGAAGCGAGCTATGGCAAAATGTTAAGAGACCTTTTTTGTAGAGAATTATGGTTCCTACAATTTATGTTCTATGATATTTTTTGATCAGAAGCGTAGTTTTCGAGATATATCGAGATATTTAAAAGTTCCGAAGCCGCACCAACATAATAGAGATACAGAAACACCGTGGCCCCTTTCTTTGAGATAACTCTGCACTAGTGCGAGCTGCAAATGCCACTTCCAGCTTAGCTGTGCAGAAGAAGAACAACAAGAAGAAGAAATATCTCGAAATATGTCCGTCAGGCCCCTTCCCTTGAGATAAATCTGCAAATATCTCGGAAACGAAGCGAGCTATGGCAAAATGTTAAGAGACCTTTTTTGTAGAGAATTAAGTTTCCTACTTTTTATGTTATATGATATTTTTGATCAGATGCGTAGTTCTCGAGATATATCAAGATATTTAAAAGTTCCGAAGCCGCACCAACATAATAGAGATACAGAAACACCGTGGCCCCTTTCTTTGAGATAACTCTGCACTATTGCGAGCTGCAAATGCCACTTCCAGCTTAGCTGTGCAGAGGAAGAACAACAAGAAGAAGAAGTATCTCGAAATATGTCCGTCAGGCCCGTTCCTTTGAGCTGAATCTGCAAATATCTCGGATACGAAGCGAGCTATGGCAAAATGTTAAGAGACGTTTTTTGTAGTGAATTATGTTTCCTACAATTTATGTTCTATGATATTTTTTGATCAGAAGCGTAGTTTTCGAGATATATCGAGATATTTAAAAGTTCCGAAGCCGCACCAACATAATAGAGATACAGAAACACCGTGGCTCCTTTCTTTGAGATAACTCTGCACTAGTGCGAGCCGCAAATGCCACTTCCAGCTTAGCTGTGCAGAAGAAGAACAACAAGAAGAAGAAATATCTCGAAATATGTCCGTCAGGCCCCTTCCCTTGAGATAAATCTGCAAATATCTCGGAAACGAAGCGAGCTATGGCAAAATGTTAAGAGACCTTTTTTGTAGAGAATTAAGTTTCCTACTTTTTATGTTCTATGATATTTTTCGATCAGAGGCGTAGTTCTCGAGATATATCAAGATATATAAAAGTTCCGAAGCCGCACCAACATAATAGAGATACAGAAACACCGTGGCCCCTTTCTTTGAGATAACTCTGCACTAGTGCGAGCCGCAAATGCCACTTCCAGCTTAGCTGTGCAGAAGAAGAACAACAAGAAGAAGAAATATCTCGAAATATGTCCGGCAGGCCCCTTCCCTTGAGATATATCTGCAAATATCTCGGAAACGAAGCGAGCTATGGCAAAATGTTAAGATACCTTTTTTGTAGAGAATTATGTTTCCTACAATTTAGGTTCTATGATATTTTTTGATCAGATGCGTAGTTCTCGAGATATATCAAGATATTTAAAAGTTCCGAAGCCGCACCAACATAATAGAGATACAGAAACACCGTGGCCCCTTTCTTTGAGATAACTCTGCACTATTGCGAGCTGCAAATGCCACTTCCAGCTTAGCTGTGCAGAGGAAGAACAACAAGAAGAAGAAATATCTCGAAATATGTCCGACAGGCCCCTTCCCTTGAGATAAATCTGCAAATATCTCGGAAACGAAGTGAGCTATGGCGAAATGTTAAGAGACCTTTTTTGTAGAGAATTAAGTTTCCTACTTTTTATCTTCTATGATATTTTTTGATCAGATGCATAGTTCTCGAGATGTATCAAGATATTTAAAAGTTCCGAAGCCGCACCAACATAATAGAGATACAGAAACACCGTGGCCCCTTTCTTTGAGATAACTCTGCACTATTGCGCGCTGCAAATGCCACTTCCAGCTTAGCTGTGCAGAAGAAGAACAACAAGAAGAAGAAATATCTCGAAATATGTCCGTCAGGCCCCTTCCCTTGAGATAAATCTGCAAATATCTCGGAAACGAAGCGAGCTATGGCAAAATGTTAAGAGACCTTTTTTGTAGAGAATTAAGTTTCCTACTTTTTACGTTCTATGATATTTTTCGATCAGAGGCGTAGTTCTCGAGATATATCAAGATATTTAAAAGTTTCGAAGCCGCACCAACATAATAGAGATACAGAAACACCGTGGCTCCTTTCTTCGAGATAACTCTGCACTAGTGCGAGCCGCAAATGCCACTTCCAGCTTAGCTGTGCAGAAGAAGAACAACAAGAAGAAGAAATATCTCGAAATATG
This sequence comes from Osmia lignaria lignaria, assembly GCF_051020975.1. NCBI lineage: Eukaryota > Metazoa > Arthropoda > Insecta > Hymenoptera > Megachilidae > Osmia > Osmia lignaria. The sequence goes on from NW_027478165.1 coordinate 6,910,710, forward strand.
TCCATCAGGACCCTTCCCTTGAGATAAATCTGCAAATATCTCGGAAACGAAGCGAGCTATGGCAAAACGTTAAGAGACCTTTTTTGTAGAGAATTAAGTTTCCTACTTTTTATGTTCTATGATATTTTTTGATCAGATGCGTAGTTCTCGAGATATATCAAGATATTTAAAAGTTCCGAAGCCGCACCAACATAATAGAGATACAGAAACAGCGTGGCCCCTTTCTTTGAGATAACTCTGCACTATTGCGAGCTGCAAATGCCACTTCCAGCTTAGCTGTGCAGAGGAAGAACAACAAGAAGAAGAAGTATCTCGAAATATGTCCGTCAGGCCCGTTCCTTTGAGCTGAATCTGCAAATATCTCGGAAACGAAGCGAGCTATGGCAAAATGTTAAGAGACGTTTTTTGTAGTGAATTATGTTTCCTACAATTTATGTTCTATGATATTTTTTGATCAGAAGCGTAGTTTTCGAGATATATCGAGATATTTAAAAGTTCCGAAGCCGCACCAACATAATAGAGATACAGAAACACCGTGGCTCCTTTCTTTGAGATAACTCTGCACTATTGCGACCTGCAAATGCCACTTCCAGCTCAGCTGTGCAGAAGAAGAACAACAAGAAGAAGAAATATCTCGAAATATGTCCGTCAGGCCCCTTCCCTTGAGATAAATCTGCAAATATCTCGGAAACGAAGCGAGCTATGGCAAAATGTTAAGAGACCTTTTTTGTAGAGAATTAAGTTTCCTACTTTTTATGTTCTATGATATTTTTTGATCAGATGCGTAGTTCTCGAGATATATCAAGATATTTAAAAGTTCCGAAGCCGCACCAACATAATAGAGATACAGAAACACCGTGGCCCCTTTCTTTGAGATAACTCTGCACTATTGCGAGCTGCAAATGCCACTTCCAGCTTAGCTGTGCAGAGGAAGAACAACAAGAAGAAGAAGTATCCCGAAATATGTCCGTCAGGCCCGTTCCTTTGAGCTGAATCTGCAAATATCTCGGAAACGAAGCGAGCTATGGCAAAATGTTAAGAGACGTTTTTTGTAGAGAATTATGTTTCCTACAATTTACGTTCTATGATATTTTTTGATCAGAAGCGTAGTTTTCGAGATATATCGAGATATTTAAAAGTTCCGAAGCCGCACCAACATAATAGAGATACAGAAACACCGTGGCCCCTTTCTTTGAGATAACTCTGCACTAGTGCGAGCCGCAAATGCCACTTCCAGCTTAGCTGTGCAGAAGAAGAACAACAAGAAGAAGAAATATCTCGAAATATGTCCGACAGGCCCCTTCCCTTGAGATAAATCTGCAAATATCTCGGAAACGAAGCGAGCTATGGCGAAATGTTAAGAGACCTTTTTTGTAGAGAATTAAGTTTCCTACTTTTTATCTTCTATGATATTTTTTGATCAGATGCGTAGTTCTCGAGATGTATCAAGATATTTAAAAGTTCCGAAGCCGCACCAACATAATAGAGATACAGAAACACCGTGGCCCCTTTCTTTGAGATAACTCTGCACTATTGCGCGCTGCAAATGCCACTTCCAGCTTAGCTGTGCAGAAGAAGAACAACAAGAAGAAGAAATATCTCGAAATATGTCCGTCAGGCCCCTTCCCTTGAGATAAATCTGCAAATATCTCGGAAACGAAGCGAGCTATGGCAAAATGTTAAGAGACCTTTTTTGTAGAGAATTAAGTTTCCTACTTTTTACGTTCTATGATATTTTTCGATCAGAGGCGTAGTTCTCGAGATATATCAAGATATTTAAAAGTTCCGAAGCCGCACCAACATAATAGAGATACAGAAACACCGTGGCCCCGTTCTTTGAGATAACTCTGCACGATTGCGAGCTGGAAATGCCACTTCCAGTTTAGCTGTGCAGAAGAAGAACAACAAGAAGAAGAAGTATCTCGAAATATGTCCGTCAGGCCCCTTCCCTTGAGATAAATCTGCAAATATCTCGGAAACGAAGAGAGCTATGGCAAAATGTTAAGAGACCTTTTTTGTAGAGAATTATGTTTCCTACAATTTATGTTCTATGATATTTTTTGATCAGAAGCGTAGTTTTCGAGATATATCGAGATATTTAAAAGTTCCGAAGCCGCACCAACATAATAGAGATACAGAAACACCGTGGCCCCTTTCTTTGAGATAACTCTGCACTAGTGCGAGCCGCAAATGCCACTTCCAGCTTAGCTGTGCAGAAGAAGAACAACAAGAAGAAGAAATATCTCGAAATATGTCCGACAGGCCCCTTCCCTTGAGATAAATCTGCAAATATCTCGGAAACGAAGCGAGCTATGGCGAAATGTTAAGAGACCTTTTTTGTAGAGAATTAAGTTTCCTACTTTTTACGTTCTATGATATTTTTCGATCAGAGGCGTAGTTCTCGAGATATATCAAGATATTTAAAAGTTCCGAAGCCGCACCAACATAATAGAGATACAGAAACACCGTGGCCCCGTTCTTTGAGATAACTCTGCACGTTTGCGAGCTGGAAATGCCACTTCCAGTTTAGCTGTGCAGAAGAAGAACAACAAGAAGAAGAAGTATCTCGAAATATGTCCGTCAGGCCCCTTCCCTTGAGATAAATCTGCAAATATCTCGGAAACGAAGAGAGCTATGGCAAAATGTTAAGAGACCTTTTTTGTAGAGAATTATGTTTCCTACAATTTATGTTGTATGATATTTTTTGATCAGAAGCGTAGTTTTCGAGATATATCGAGATATTTAAAAGTTCCGAAGCCGCACCAACATAATAGAGATACAGAAACACCGTGGCCCCTTTCTTTGAGATAACTCTGCACTAGTGCGAGCCGCAAATGCCACTTCCAGCTTAGCTGTGCAGAAGAAGAACAACAAGAAGGAGAAATATCTCGAAATATGTCCGACAGGCCCCTTCCCTTGAGATAAATCTGCAAATATCTCGGAAACGAAGCGAGCTATGGCGAAATGTTAAGAGACCTTTTTTGTAGAGAATTAAGTTTCCTACTTTTTATCTTCTATGATATTTTTTGATCAGATGCGTAGTTCTCGAGATGTATCAAGATATTTAAAAGTTCCGAAGCCGCACCAACATAATAGAGATACAGAAACACCGTGGCCCCTTTCTTTGAGATAACTCTGCACTATTGCGCGCTGCAAATGCCACTTCCAGCTTAGCTGTGCAGAAGAAGAACAACAAGAAGAAGAAATATCTCGAAATATGTCCGTCAGGCCCCTTCCCTTGAGATAAATCTGCAAATATCTCGGAAACGAAGCGAGTTATGGCAAAATGTTAAGAGACCTTTTTTGTAGAGAATTAAGTTTCCTACTTTTTACGTTCTATGATATTTTTTGATCAGAAGCGTAGTTTTCGAGATATATCGAGATATTTAAAAGTTCCGAAGCCGCACCAACATAATAGAGATACAGAAACACCGTGGCCCCTTTCTTTGAGATAACTCTGCACTAGTGCGAGCCGCAAATGCCACTTCCAGCTTAGCTGTGCAGAAGAAGAACAACAAGAAGAAGAAGTATCTCGAAATATGTCCGACAGGCCCCTTCCCTTGAGATAAATCTGCAAATATCTCGGAAACGAAGCGAGCTATGCCGAAATGTTAAGAGACCTTTTTTGTAGAGAATTAAGTTTCCTACTTTTTATCTTCTATGATATTTTTTGATCAGATGCGTAGTTCTCGAGATGTATCAAGATATTTAAAAGTTCCGAAGCCGCACCAACATAATAGAGATACAGAAACACCGTGGCCCCTTTCTTTGAGATAACTCTGCACTATTGCGCGCTGCAAATGACACTTCCAGCTTAGCTGTGCAGAAGAAGAACAACAAGAAGAAGAAATATCTCGAAATATGTCCGTCAGGCCCCTTCCCTTGAGATAAATCTGCAAATATCTCGGAAACGAAGCGAGCTATGGCAAAATGTTAAGAGACCTTTTTTGTAGAGAATTAAGTTTCCTACTTTTTACGTTCTATGATATTTTTCGATCAGAGGCGTAGTTCTCGAGATATATCAAGATATTTAAAAGTTCCGAAGCCGCACCAACATAATAGAGATACAGAAACACCGTGGCCCCGTTCTTTGAGATAACTCTGCACGATTGCGAGCTGGAAATGCCACTTCCAGTTTAGCTGTGCAGAAGAAGAACAACAAGAAGAAGAAGTATCTCGAAATATGTCCGTCAGGCCCCTTCCCTTGAGATAAATCTGCAAATATCTCGGAAACGAAGAGAGCTATGGCAAAATGTTAAGAGACCTTTTTTGTAGAGAATTATGTTTCCTACAATTTATGTTCTATGATATTTTTTGATCAGAAGCGTAGTTTTCGAGATATATCGAGATATTTAAAAGTTCCGAAGCCGCACCAACATAATAGAGATACAGAAACACCGTGGCCCCTTTCTTTGAGATAACTCTGCACTAGTGCGAGCCGCAAATGCCACTTCCAGCTTAGCTGTGCAGAAGAAGAACAACAAGAAGAAGAAATATCTCGAAATATGTCCGACAGGCCCCTTCCCTTGAGATAAATCTGCAAATATCTCGGAAACGAAGCGAGCTATGGCGAAATGTTAAGAGACCTTTTTTGTAGAGAATTAAGTTTCCTACTTTTTACGTTCTATGATATTTTTCGATCAGAGGCGTAGTTCTCGAGATATATCAAGATATTTAAAAGTTCCGAAGCCGCACCAACATAATAGAGATACAGAAACACCGTGGCCCCGTTCTTTGAGATAACTCTGCACGATTGCGAGCTGGAAATGCCACTTCCAGTTTAGCTGTGCAGAAGAAGAACAACAAGAAGAAGAAGTATCTCGAAATATGTCCGTCAGGCCCCTTCCCTTGAGATAAATCTGCAAATATCTCGGAAACGAAGAGAGCTATGGCAAAATGTTAAGAGACCTTTTTTGTAGAGAATTATGTTTCCTACAATTTATGTTCTATGATATTTTTTGATCAGAAGCGTAGTTTTCGAGATATATCGAGATATTTAAAAGTTCCGAAGCCGCACCAACATAATAGAGATACAGAAACACCGTGGCCCCTTTCTTTGAGATAACTCTGCACTAGTGCGAGCCGCAAATGCCACTTCCAGCTTAGCTGTGCAGAAGAAGAACAACAAGAAGAAGAAATATCTCGAAATATGTCCGACAGGCCCCTTCCCTTGAGATAAATCTGCAAATATCTCGGAAACGAAGCGAGCTATGGCGAAATGTTAAGAGACCTTTTTTGTAGAGAATTAAGTTTCCTACTTTTTATGTTCAATGATATTTTTTGATCAGATGCGTAGTTCTCGAGATATATCAAGATATTTAAAATTTCCGAAGCCGCACCAACATAATAGAGATACAGAAACACCGTGGCCCCTTTCTTTGAGATAACTCTGCACTATTGCGAGCTGCAAATGCCACTTCCAGCTTAGCTGTGCAGAGGAAGAACAACAAGAAGAAGAAGTATCCCGAAATATGTCCGTCAGGCCCGCTCCTTTGAGCTGAATCTGCAAATATCTCGGAAACGAAGCGAGCTATGGCAAAATGTTAAGAGACGTTTTTTGTAGAGAATTATGTTTCCTACAATTTACGTTCTATGATATTTTTTGATCAGAAGCGTAGTTTTCGAGATATATCGAGATATTTAAAAGTTCCGAAGCCGCACCAACATAATAGAGATACAGAAACACCGTGGCCCCTTTCTTTGAGATAACTCTGCACTAGTGCGAGCCGCAAATGCCACTTCCAGCTTAGCTGTGCAGAAGAAGAACAACAAGAAGAAGAAATATCTCGAAATATGTCCGACAGGCCCCTTCCCTTGAGATAAATCTGCAAATATCTCGGAAACGAAGCGAGCTATGGCGAAATGTTAAGAGACCTTTTTTGTAGAGAATTAAGTTTCCTACTTTTTATCTTCTATGATATTTTTTGATCAGATGCGTAGTTCTCGAGATGTATCAAGATATTTAAAAGTTCCGAAGCCGCACCAACATAATAGAGATACAGAAACACCGTGGCCCCTTTCTTTGAGATAACTCTGCACTATTGCGCGCTGCAAATGCCACTTCCAGCTTAGCTGTGCAGAAGAAGAACAACAAGAAGAAGAAATATCTCGAAATATGTCCGTCAGGCCCCTTCCCTTGAGATAAATCTGCAAATATCTCGGAAACGAAGCGAGCTATGGCAAAATGTTAAGAGACCTTTTTTGTAGACAATTAAGTTTCCTACTTTTTACGTTCTATGATATTTTTCGATCAGAGGCGTAGTTCTCGAGATATATCAAGATATTTAAAAGTTCCGAAGCCGCACCAACATAATAGAGATACAGAAACACCGTGGCCCCGTTCTTTGAGATAACTCTGCACGATTGCGAGCTGGAAATGCCACTTCCAGTTTAGCTGTGCAGAAGAAGAACAACAAGAAGAAGAAGTATCTCGAAATATGTCCGTCAGGCCCCTTCCCTTGAGATAAATCTGCAAATATCTCGGAAACGAAGAGAGCTATGGCAAAATGTTAAGAGACCTTTTTTGTAGAGAATTATGTTTCCTACAATTTATGTTCTATGATATTTTTTGATCAGAAGCGTAGTTTTCGAGATATATCGAGATATTTAAAAGTTCCGAAGCCGCACCAACATAATAGAGATACAGAAACACCGTGGCCCCTTTCTTTGAGATAACTCTGCACTAGTGCGAGCCGCAAATGCCACTTCCAGCTTAGCTGTGCAGAAGAAGAACAACAAGAAGAAGAAATATCTCGAAATATGTCCGACAGGCCCCTTCCCTTGAGATAAATCTGCAAATATCTCGGAAACGAAGCGAGCTATGGCGAAATGTTAAGAGACCTTTTTTGTAGAGAATTAAGTTTCCTACTTTTTATGTTCTATGATATTTTTTGATCAGATGCGTAGTTCTCGAGATATATCAAGATATTTAAAAGTTCCGAAGCCGCACCAACATAATAGAGATACAGAAACACCGTGGCCCCTTTCTTTGAGATAACTCTGCACTATTGCGAGCTGCAAATGCCACTTCCAGCTTAGCTGTGCAGAGGAAGAACAACAAGAAGAAGAAGTATCCCGAAATATGTCCGTCAGGCCCGTTCCTTTGAGCTGAATCTGCAAATATCTCGGAAACGAAGCGAGCTATGGCAAAATGTTAAGAGACGTTTTTTGTAGAGAATTATGTTTCCTACAATTTACGTTCTATGATATTTTTTGATCAGAAGCGTAGTTTTCGAGATATATCGAGATATTTAAAAGTTCCGAAGCCGCACCAACATAATAGAGATACAGAAACACCGTGGCCCCTTTCTTTGAGATAACTCTGCACTAGTGCGAGCCGCAAATGCCACTTCCAGCTTAGCTGTGCAGAAGAAGAACAACAAGAAGAAGAAATATCTCGAAATATGTCCGACAGGCCCCTTCCCTTGAGATAAATCTGCAAATATCTCGGAAACGAAGCGAGCTATGGCGAAATGTTAAGAGACCTTTTTTGTAGAGAATTAAGTTTCCTACTTTTTATCTTCTATGATATTTTTTGATCAGATGCGTAGTTCTCGAGATGTATCAAGATATTTAAAAGTTCCGAAGCCGCACCAACATAATAGAGATACAGAAACACCGTGGCCCCTTTCTTTGAGATAACTCTGCACTAGTGCGAGCCGCAAATGCCACTTCCAGCTTAGCTGTGCAGAAGAAGAACAACAAGAAGGAGAAATATCTCGAAATATGTCCGACAGGCCCCTTCCCTTGAGATAAATCTGCAAATATCTCGGAAACGAAGCGAGCTATGGCGAAATGTTAAGAGACCTTTTTTGTAGAGAATTAAGTTTCATACTTTTTATCTTCTATGATATTTTTTGATCAGATGCGTAGTTCTCGAGATGTATCAAGATATTTAAAAGTTCCGAAGCCGCACCAACATAATAGAGATACAGAAACACCGTGGCCCCTTTCTTTGAGATAACTCTGCACTATTGCGCGCTGCAAATGCCACTTCCAGCTTAGCTGTGCAGAAGAAGAACAACAAGAAGAAGAAATATCTCGAAATATGTCCGTCAGGCCCCTTCCCTTGAGATAAATCTGCAAATATCTCGGAAACGAAGCGAGCTATGGCAAAATGTTAAGAGACCTTTTTTGTAGAGAATTAAGTTTCCTACTTTTTACGTTCTATGATATTTTTTGATCAGAAGCGTAGTTTTCGAGATATATCGAGATATTTAAAAGTTCCGAAGCCGCACCAACATAATAGAGATACAGAAACACCGTGGCCCCTTTCTTTGAGATAACTCTGCACTAGTGCGAGCCGCAAATGCCACTTCCAGCTTAGCTGTGCAGAAGAAGAACAACAAGAAGAAGAAATATCTCGAAATATGTCCGTCAGGCCCCTTCCCTTGAGATAAATCTGCAAATATCTCGGAAACGAAGCGAGCTATGGCAAAATGTTAAGAGACCTTTTTTGTAGAGAATTAAGTTTCCTACTTTTTACGTTCTATGATATTTTTCGATCAGAGGCGTAGTTCTCGAGATATATCAAGATATTTAAAAGTTCCGAAGCCGCACCAACATAATAGAGATACAGAAACACCGTGGCCCCGTTCTTTGAGATAACTCTGCACGATTGCGAGCTGGAAATGCCACTCCCAGTTTAGCTGTGCAGAAGAAGAACAACAAGAAGAAGAAGTATCTCGAAATATGTCCGTCAGGCCCCTTCCCTTGAGATAAATCTGCAAATATCTCGGAAACGAAGAGAGCTATGGCAAAATGTTAAGAGACCTTTTTTGTAGAGAATTATGTTTCCTACAATTTATGTTCTATGATATTTTTTGATCAGAAGCGTAGTTTTCGAGATATATCGAGATATTTAAAAGTTCCGAAGCCGCACCAACATAACAGAGATACAGAAACACCGTGGCCCCTTTCTTTGAGATAACTCTGCACTAGTGCGAGCCGCAAATGCCACTTCCAGCTTAGCTGTGCAGAAGAAGAACAACAAGAAGAAGAAATATCTCGAAATATGTCCGACAGGCCCCTTCCCTTGAGATAAATCTGCAAATATCTCGGAAACGAAGCGAGCTATGGCGAAATGTTAAGAGACCTTTTTTGTAGAGAATTAAGTTTCCTACTTTTTACGTTCTATGATATTTTTCGATCAGAGGCGTAGTTCTCGAGATATATCAAGATATTTAAAAGTTCCGAAGCCGCACCAACATAATAGAGATACAGAAACACCGTGGCCCCGTTCTTTGAGATAACTCTGCACGATTGCGAGCTGGAAATGCCACTTCCAGTTTAGCTGTGCAGAAGAAGAACAACAAGAAGAAGAAGTATCTCGAAATATGTCCGTCAGGCCCCTTCCCTTGAGATAAATCTGCAAATATCTCGGAAACGAAGAGAGCTATGGCAAAATGTTAAGAGACCTTTTTTGTAGAGAATTATGTTTCCTACAATTTATGTTCTATGATATTTTTTGATCAGAAGCGTAGTTTTCGAGATATATCGAGATATTTAAAAGTTCCGAAGCCGCACCAACATAATAGAGATACAGAAACACCGTGGCCCCTTTCTTTGAGATAACTCTGCACTAGTGCGAGCCGCAAATGCCACTTCCAGCTTAGCTGTGCAGAAGAAGAACAACAAGAAGAAGAAATATCTCGAAATATGTCCGACAGGCCCCTTCCCTTGAGATAAATCTGCAAATATCTCGGAAACGAAGCGAGCTATGGCGAAATGTTAAGAGACCTTTTTTGTAGAGAATTAAGTTTCCTACTTTTTACGTTCTATGATATTTTTCGATCAGAGGCGTAGTTCTCGAGATATATCAAGATATTTAAAAGTTCCGAAGCCGCACCAACATAATAGAGATACAGAAACACCGTGGCCCCGTTCTTTGAGATAACTCTGCACGATTGCGAGCTGGAAGTGCCACTTCCAGTTTAGCTGTGCAGAAGAAGAACAACAAGAAGAAGAAGTATCTCGAAATATGTCCGTCAGGCCCCTTCCCTTGAGATAAATCTGCAAATATCTCGGAAACGAAGAGAGCTATGGCAAAATGTTAAGAGACCTTTTTTGTAGAGAATTATGTTTCCTACAATTTATGTTCTATGATATTTTTTGATCAGAAGCGTAGTTTTCGAGATATATCGAGATATTTAAATGTTCCGAAGCCGCACCAACATAATAGAGATACAGAAACACCGTGGCCCCTTTGTTTGAGATAACTCTGCACTAGTGCGAGCCGCAAATGCCACTTCCAGCTTAGCTGTGCAGAAGAAGAACAACAAGAAGAAGAAATATCTCGAAATATGTCCGACAGGCCCCTTCCCTTGAGATAAATCTGCAAATATCTCGGAAACGAAGCGAGCTATGGCGAAATGTTAAGAGACCTTTTTTGTAGAGAATTAAGTTTCCTACTTTTTACGTTCTATGATATTTTTCGATCAGAGGCGTAGTTCTCGAGATATATCAAGATATTTAAAAGTTCCGAAGCCGCACCAACATAATAGAGATACAGAAACACCGTGGCCCCTTTCTTTGAGATAACTCTGCACTATTGCGCGCTGCAAATGCCACTTCCAGCTTAGCTGTGCAGAAGAAGAACAACAAGAAGAAGAAATATCTCGAAATATGTCCGTCAGGCCCCTTCCCTTGAGATAAATCTGCAAATATCTCGGAAACGAAGCGAGCTATGGCAAAATGTTAAGAGACCTTTTTTGTAGAGAATTAAGTTTCCTACTTTTTATCTTCTATGATATTTTTTGATCAGATGCGTAGTTCTCGAGATGTATCAAGATATTTAAAAGTTCCGAAGCCGCACCAACATAATAGAGATACAGAAACACCGTGGCCCCTTTCTTTGAGATAACTCTGCACTATTGCGCGCTGCAAATGCCACTTCCAGCTTAGCTGTGCAGAAGAAGAACAACAAGAAGAAGAAATATCTCGAAATATGTCCGTCAGGCCCCTTCCCTTGAGATAAATCTGCAAATATCTCGGAAACGAAGCGAGCTATGGCAAAATGTTAAGAGACCTTTTTTGTAGAGAATTAAGTTTCCTACTTTTTACGTTCTATGATATTTTTCGATCAGAGGCGTAGTTCTCGAGATATATCAAGATATTTAAAAGTTCCGAAGCCGCACCAACATAATAGAGATACAGAAACACCGTGGCCCCGTTCTTTGAGATAACTCTGCACGATTGCGAGCTGGAAATGCCACTTCCAGTTTAGCTGTGCAGAAGAAGAACAACAAGAAGAAGAAGTATCTCGAAATATGTCCGTCAGGCCCCTTCCCTTGAGATAAATCTGCAAATATCTCGGAAACGAAGAGAGCTATGGCAAAATGTTAAGAGACCTTTTTTGTAGAGAATTATGTTTCCTACAATTTATGTTCTATGATATTTTTTGATCAGAAGCGTAGTTTTCGAGATATATCGAGATATTTAAAAGTTCCGAAGCCGCACCAACATAATAGAGATACAGAAACACCGTGGCCCCTTTCTTTGAGATAACTCTGCACTAGTGCGAGCCGCAAATGCCACTTCCAGCTTAGCTGTGCAGAAGAAGAACAACAAGAAGAAGAAATATCTCGAAATATGTCCGACAGGCCCCTTCCCTTGAGATAAATCTGCAAATATCTCGGAAACGAAGCGAGCTATGGCGAAATGTTAAGAGACCTTTTTTGTAGAGAATTAAGTTTCCTACTTTTTATGTTCTATGATATTTTTTGATCAGATGCGTAGTTCTCGAGATATATCAAGATATTTAAAAGTTCCGAAGCCGCACCAACATAATAGAGATACAGAAACACCGTGGCCCCTTTCTTTGAGATAACTCTGCACTATTGCGAGCTGCAAATGCCACTTCCAGCTTAGCTGTGCAGAGGAAGAACAACAAGAAGAAGAAGTATCCCGAAATATGTCCGTCAGGCCCGTTCCTTTGAGCTGAATCTGCAAATATCTCGGAAACGAAGCGAGCTATGGCAAAATGTTAAGAGACGTTTTTTGTAGAGAATTATGTTTCCTACAATTTACGTTCTATGATATTTTTTGATCAGAAGCGTAGTTTTCGAGATATATCGAGATATTTAAAAGTTCCGAAGCCGCACCAACATAATAGAGATACAGAAACACCGTGGCCCCTTTCTTTGAGATAACTCTGCACTAGTGCGAGCCGCAAATGCCACTTCCAGCTTAGCTGTGCAGAAGAAGAACAACAAGAAGAAGAAATATCTCGAAATATGTCCGACAGGCCCCTTCCCTTGAGATAAATCTGCAAATATCTCGGAAACGAAGCGAGCTATGGCGAAATGTTAAGAGACCTTTTTTGTAGAGAATTAAGTTTCCTACTTTTTATCTTCTATGATATTTTTTGATCAGATGCGTAGTTCTCGAGATGTATCAAGATATTTAAAAGTTCCGAAGCCGCACCAACATAATAGAGATACAGAAACACCGTGGCCCCTTTCTTTGAGATAACTCTGCACTAGTGCGAGCCGCAAATGCCACTTCCAGCTTAGCTGTGCAGAAGAAGAACAACAAGAAGGAGAAATATCTCGAAATATGTCCGACAGGCCCCTTCCCTTGAGATAAATCTGCAAATATCTCGGAAACGAAGCGAGCTATGGCGAAATGTTAAGAGACCTTTTTTGTAGAGAATTAAGTTTCATACTTTTTATCTTCTATGATATTTTTTGATCAGATGCGTAGTTCTCGAGATGTATCAAGATATTTAAAAGTTCCGAAGCCGCACCAACATAATAGAGATACAGAAACACCGTGGCCCCTTTCTTTGAGATAACTCTGCACTATTGCGCGCTGCAAATGCCACTTCCAGCTTAGCTGTGCAGAAGAAGAACAACAAGAAGAAGAAATATCTCGAAATATGTCCGTCAGGCCCCTTCCCTTGAGATAAATCTGCAAATATCTCGGAAACGAAGCGAGCTATGGCAAAATGTTAAGAGACCTTTTTTGTAGAGAATTAAGTTTCCTACTTTTTACGTTCTATGATATTTTTTGATCAGAAGCGTAGTTTTCGAGATATATCGAGATATTTAAAAGTTCCGAAGCCGCACCAACATAATAGAGATACAGAAACACCGTGGCCCCTTTCTTTGAGATAACTCTGCACTAGTGCGAGCCGCAAATGCCACTTCCAGCTTAGCTGTGCAGAAGAAGAACAACAAGAAGAAGAAATATCTCGAAATATGTCCGTCAGGCCCCTTCCCTTGAGATAAATCTGCAAATATCTCGGAAACGAAGCGAGCTATGGCAAAATGTTAAGAGACCTTTTTTGTAGAGAATTAAGTTTCCTACTTTTTACGTTCTATGATATTTTTCGATCAGAGGCGTAGTTCTCGAGATATATCAAGATATTTAAAAGTTCCGAAGCCGCACCAACATAATAGAGATACAGAAACACCGTGGCCCCGTTCTTTGAGATAACTCTGCACGATTGCGAGCTGGAAATGCCACTTCCAGTTTAGCTGTGCAGAAGAAGAACAACAAGAAGAAGAAGTATCTCGAAATATGTCCGTCAGGCCCCTTCCCTTGAGATAAATCTGCAAATATCTCGGAAACGAAGAGAGCTATGGCAAAATGTTAAGAGACCTTTTTTGTAGAGAATTATGTTTCCTACAATTTATGTTCTATGATATTTTTTGATCAGAAGCGTAGTTTTCGAGATATATCGAGATATTTAAAAGTTCCGAAGCCGCACCAACATAATAGAGATACAGAAACACCGTGGCCCCTTTCTTTGAGATAACTCTGCACTAGTGCGAGCCGCAAATGCCACTTCCAGCTTAGCTGTGCAGAAGAAGAACAACAAGAAGAAGAAATATCTCGAAATATGTCCGACAGGCCCCTTCCCTTGAGATAAATCTGCAAATATCTCGGAAACGAAGCGAGCTATGGCGAAATGTTAAGAGACCTTTTTTGTAGAGAATTAAGTTTCCTACTTTTTATGTTCTATGATATTTTTTGATCAGATGCGTAGTTCTCGAGATATATCAAGATATTTAAAAGTTCCGAAGCCGCACCAACATAATAGAGATACAGAAACACCGTGGCCCCTTTCTTTGAGATAACTCTGCACTATTGCGAGCTGCAAATGCCACTTCCAGCTTAGCTGTGCAGAGGAAGAACAACAAGAAGAAGAAGTATCCCGAAATATGTCCGTCAGGCCCGTTCCTTTGAGCTGAATCTGCAAATATCTCGGAAACGAAGCGAGCTATGGCAAAATGTTAAGAGACGTTTTTTGTAGAGAATTATGTTTCCTTCAATTTACGTTCTATGATATTTTTTGATCAGAAGCGTAGTTTTCGAGATATATCGAGATATTTAAAAGTTCCGAAGCCGCACCAACATAATAGAGATACAGAAACACCGTGGCCCCTTTCTTTGAGATAACTCTGCACTAGTGCGAGCCGCAAATGCCACTTCCAGCTTAGCTGTGCAGAAGAAGAACAACAAGAAGAAGAAATATCTCGAAATATGTCCGACAGGCCCCTTCCCTTGAGATAAATCTGCAAATATCTCGGAAACGAAGCGAGCTATGGCGAAATGTTAAGAGACCTTTTTTGTAGAGAATTAAGTTTCCTACTTTTTATCTTCTATGATATTTTTTGATCAGATGCGTAGTTCTCGAGATGTATCAAGATATTTAAAAGTTCCGAAGCCGCACCAACATAATAGAGATACAGAAACACCGTGGCCCCTTTCTTTGAGATAACTCTGCACTAGTGCGAGCCGCAAATGCCACTTCCAGCTTAGCTGTGCAGAAGAAGAACAACAAGAAGGAGAAATATCTCGAAATATGTCCGACAGGCCCCTTCCCTTGAGATAAATCTGCAAATATCTCGGAAACGAAGCGAGCTATGGCGAAATGTTAAGAGACCTTTTTTGTAGAGAATTAAGTTTCATACTTTTTATCTTCTATGATATTTTTTGATCAGATGCGTAGTTCTCGAGATGTATCAAGATATTTAAAAGTTCCGAAGCCGCACCAACATAATAGAGATACAGAAACACCGTGGCCCCTTTCTTTGAGATAACTCTGCACTATTGCGCGCTGCAAATGCCACTTCCAGCTTAGCTGTGCAGAAGAAGAACAACAAGAAGAAGAAATATCTCGAAATATGTCCGTCAGGCCCCTTCCCTTGAGATAAATCTGCAAATATCTCGGAAACGAAGCGAGCTATGGCAAAATGTTAAGAGACCTTTTTTGTAGAGAATTAAGTTTCCTACTTTTTACGTTCTATGATATTTTTTGATCAGAAGCGTAGTTTTCGAGATATATCGAGATATTTAAAAGTTCCGAAGCCGCACCAACATAATAGAGATACAGAAACACCGTGGCCCCTTTCTTTGAGATAACTCTGCACTAGTGCGAGCCGCAAATGCCACTTCCAGCTTAGCTGTGCAGAAGAAGAACAACAAGAAGAAGAAATATCTCGAAATATGTCCGTCAGGCCCCTTCCCTTGAGATAAATCTGCAAATATCTCGGAAACGAAGCGAGCTATGGCAAAATGTTAAGAGACCTTTTTTGTAGAGAATTAAGTTTCCTACTTTTTACGTTCTATGATATTTTTCGATCAGAGGCGTAGTTCTCGAGATATATCAAGATATTTAAAAGTTCCGAAGCCGCACCAACATAATAGAGATACAGAAACACCGTGGCCCCGTTCTTTGAGATAACTCTGCACGATTGCGAGCTGGAAATGCCACTTCCAGTTTAGCTGTGCAGAAGAAGAACAACAAGAAGAAGAAGTATCTCGAAATATGTCCGTCAGGCCCCTTCCCTTGAGATAAATCTGCAAATATCTCGGAAACGAAGAGAGCTATGGCAAAATGTTAAGAGACCTTTTTTGTAGAGAATTATGTTTCCTACAATTTATGTTCTATGATATTTTTTGATCAGAAGCGTAGTTTTCGAGATATATCGAGATATTTAAAAGTTCCGAAGCCGCACCAACATAACAGAGATACAGAAACACCGTGGCCCCTTTCTTTGAGATAACTCTGCACTAGTGCGAGCCGCAAATGCCACTTCCAGCTTAGCTGTGCAGAAGAAGAACAACAAGAAGAAGAAATATCTCGAAATATGTCCGACAGGCCCCTTCCCTTGAGATAAATCTGCAAATATCTCGGAAACGAAGCGAGCTATGGCGAAATGTTAAGAGACCTTTTTTGTAGAGAATTAAGTTTCCTACTTTTTACGTTCTATGATATTTTTCGATCAGAGGCGTAGTTCTCGAGATATATCAAGATATTTAAAAGTTCCGAAGCCGCACCAACATAATAGAGATACAGAAACACCGTGGCCCCGTTCTTTGAGATAACTCTGCACGATTGCGAGCTGGAAATGCCACTTCCAGTTTAGCTGTGCAGAAGAAGAACAACAAGAAGAAGAAGTATCTCGAAATATGTCCGTCAGGCCCCTTCCCTTGAGATAAATCTGCAAATATCTCGGAAACGAAGAGAGCTATGGCAAAATGTTAAGAGACCTTTTTTGTAGAGAATTATGTTTCCTACAATTTATGTTCTATGATATTTTTTGATCAGAAGCGTAGTTTTCGAGATATATCGAGATATTTAAAAGTTCCGAAGCCGCACCAACATAATAGAGATACAGAAACACCGTGGCCCCTTTCTTTGAGATAACTCTGCACTAGTGCGAGCCGCAAATGCCACTTCCAGCTTAGCTGTGCAGAAGAAGAACAACAAGAAGAAGAAATATCTCGAAATATGTCCGACAGGCCCCTTCCCTTGAGATAAATCTGCAAATATCTCGGAAACGAAGCGAGCTATGGCGAAATGTTAAGAGACCTTTTTTGTAGAGAATTAAGTTTCCTACTTTTTACGTTCTATGATATTTTTCGATCAGAGGCGTAGTTCTCGAGATATATCAAGATATTTAAAAGTTCCGAAGCCGCACCAACATAATAGAGATACAGAAACACCGTGGCCCCGTTCTTTGAGATAACTCTGCACGATTGCGAGCTGGAAGTGCCACTTCCAGTTTAGCTGTGCAGAAGAAGAACAACAAGAAGAAGAAGTATCTCGAAATATGTCCGTCAGGCCCCTTCCCTTGAGATAAATCTGCAAATATCTCGGAAACGAAGAGAGCTATGGCAAAATGTTAAGAGACCTTTTTTGTAGAGAATTATGTTTCCTACAATTTATGTTCTATGATATTTTTTGATCAGAAGCGTAGTTTTCGAGATATATCGAGATATTTAAATGTTCCGAAGCCGCACCAACATAATAGAGATACAGAAACACCGTGGCCCCTTTGTTTGAGATAACTCTGCACTAGTGCGAGCCGCAAATGCCACTTCCAGCTTAGCTGTGCAGAAGAAGAACAACAAGAAGAAGAAATATCTCGAAATATGTCCGACAGGCCCCTTCCCTTGAGATAAATCTGCAAATATCTCGGAAACGAAGCGAGCTATGGCGAAATGTTAAGAGACCTTTTTTGTAGAGAATTAAGTTTCCTACTTTTTACGTTCTATGATATTTTTCGATCAGAGGCGTAGTTCTCGAGATATATCAAGATATTTAAAAGTTCCGAAGCCGCACCAACATAATAGAGATACAGAAACACCGTGGCCCCGTTCTTTGAGATAACTCTGCACGATTGCGAGCTGGAAATGCCACTTCCAGTTTAGCTGTGCAGAAGAAGAACAACAAGAAGAAGAAGTATCTCGAAATATGTCCGTCAGGCCCCTTCCCTTGAGATAAATCTGCAAATATCTCGGAAACGAAGAGAGCAATGGCAAAATGTTAAGAGACCTTTTTTGTAGAGAATTATGTTTCCCACAATTTATGTTCTATGATATTTTTTGATCAGAAGCGTAGTTTTCGAGATATATCGAGATATTTAAAAGTTCCGAAGCCGCACCAACATAATAGAGATACAGAAACACCGTGGCCCCTTTCTTTGAGATAACTCTGCACTAGTGCGAGCCGCAAATGCCACTTCCAGCTTAGCTGTGCAGAAGAAGAACAACAAGAAGAAGAAATATCTCGAAATATGTCCGACAGGCCCCTTCCCTTGAGATAAATCTGCAAATATCTCGGAAACGAAGCGAGCTATGGCGAAATGTTAAGAGACCTTTTTTGTAGAGAATTATGTTTCCCACAATTTATGTTCTATGATATTTTTTGATCAGAAGCGTAGTTTTCGAGATATATCGAGATATTTAAAAGTTCCGAAGCCGCACCAACATAATAGAGATACAGAAACACCGTGGCCCCTTTCTTTGAGATAACTCTGCACTAGTGCGAGCCGCAAATGCCACTTCCAGCTTAGCTGTGCAGAAGAAGAACAACAAGAAGAAGAAATATCTCGAAATATGTCCGACAGGCCCCTTCCCTTGAGATAAATCTGCAAATATCTCGGAAACGAAGCGAGCTATTGCGAAATGTTAAGAGACCTTTTTTGTAGAGAATTAAGTTTCCTACTTTTTATCTTCTATGATATTTTTTGATCAGATGCGTAGTTCTCGAGATGTATCAAGATATTTAAAAGTTCCGAAGCCGCACCAACATAATAGAGATACAGAAACACCGTGGCCCCTTTCTTTGAGATAACTCTGCACTATTGCGCGCTGCAAATGCCACTTCCAGCTTAGCTGTGCAGAAGAAGAGCAACAAGAAGAAGAAATATCTCGAAATATGTCCGTCAGGCCCCTTCCCTTGAGATAAATCTGCAAATATCTCGGAAACGAAGCGAGCTATGGCAAAATGTTAAGAGACCTTTTTTGTAGAGAATAATGTTTCCTACAATTTACGTTCTATGATATTTTTTGATCAGAGGCGTAGTTCTCGAGATATATCAAGATATTTAAAAGTTCCGAAGCCGCACCAACATAATAGAGATACAGAAATACCGTGGCCCCTTTCTTTGAGATAACTCTGCACTATTGCGAGCTGCAAATGCCACTTCCAGCTTAGCTGTGCAGAGGAAGAACAACAAGAAGAAGAAATATCTCGAAATATGTCCGTCAGGCCAGTTCCTTTGAGCTGAATCTGCAAATATCTCGGAAACGAAGCGAGCTATGGCAAAATGTTAAGAGACCTTTTTTGTAGAGAATTATGTTTCCTACAATTTATGTTCTATGATATTTTTTGATCAGAAGCGTAGTTTTCGAGATATATCGAGATATGTAAAAGTTCCGAAGTCGCACCAACATAATAGAGATACAGAAACACCGTGGCCCCTTTCTTTGAGATAACTCTGCACTAGTGCGAGCTGCAAATGCCACTTCCAGCTTAGCTGTGCAGAAGAAGAACAACAAGAAGAAGAAATATCTCGAAATATGTCCGTCAGGCCCCTTCCCTTGAAATAAATCTGCAAATATCTCGGAAACGAAGCGAGCTATGGCAAAATGTTAAGAGACCTTTTTTGTAGAGAATTAAGTTTCCTACTTTTTATGTTCTATGATATTTTTCGATCAGAGGCGTAGTTTTCGAGATATATCGAGATACTTAAAAGTTCCGAAGCCGCACCAACATAATAGAGATACAGAAACACCGTGGCCCCTTTCTTTGAGATAACTCTGCACTAGTGCGAGCTGCAAATGCCACTTCCAGCTTAGCTGTGCAGAAGAAGAACAACAAGAAGAAGAAATATCTCGAAATATGTCCGTCAGGCCCCTTCCCTTGAAATAAATCTGCAAATATCTCGGAAACGAAGCGAGCTATGGCAAAATGTTAAGAGACCTTTTTTGTAGAGAATTAAGTTTCCTACTTTTTATGTTCTATGATATTTTTCGATCAGAGGCGTAGTTCTCGAGATATATCAAGATATTTAAAAGTTCCGAAGCCGCACCAACATAATAGAGATACAGAAACACCGTGGCCCCTTTCTTTGAGATAACTCTGCACGAGTGCGAGCTGGAAATGCGACTTCCAGTTTAGCTGTGCAGAAGAAGAACAACAAGAAGAAGAAATATCTCGAAATATGTCCATCAGGACCCTTCCCTTGAGATAAATCTGCAAATATCTCGGAAACGAAGCGAGCTATGGCAAAATGTTAAGAGACCTTTTTTGTAGAGAATTATGTTTCCTACAATTTATGTTCTATGATATTTTTTGATCAGAAGCGTAGTTTTCGAGATATATCGAGATATGTAAAAGTTCCGAAGCCGCACCAACATAATAGAGATACAGAAACACCGTGGCCCCTTTCTTTGGGATAACTCTGCACTATTGCGAGCAGCAAATGCCACTTCCAGCTTAGCTGTGCAGAAGAAGAACAACAAGAAGAAGAAATATCTCGAAATATGTCCGTCAGGCCGCTTCCCTTGAGATAAATCTGCAAATATCTCGGAAACGAAGCGAGCTATGGGAAAATGTTAAGAGACCTTTTTTGTAGAGAATTAAGTTTCCTACTTTTTATGTTCTATGATATTTTTCGATCAGAGGCGTAGTTCTCGAGATATATCAAGATATTTAAAAGTTCCGAAGCCGCACCAACATAATAGAGATACAGAAACACCGTGGCCCCTTTCTTTGAGATAACTCTGCACGATTGCGAGCTGGAAATGCCACTTCCAGTTTAGCTGTGCAGAAGAAGAACAACAAGAAGAAGAAATATCTCGAAATATGTCCGTCAGGCCAGTTCCTTTGACCTGAATCTGCAAATATCTCGGAAACGAAGCGAGCTATGGCAAAATGTTAAGAGACGTTTTTTGTAGAGAATTGTTTCCTACAATTTATGTTCTATGATATTTTTTGATCAGAAGCGTAGTTTTCGAGATATATCGAGATATGTAAAAGTTCCGAAGCCGCACCAACATAATAGGGATACAGAAACACCGTGGCCCCTTTCTTTGAGATAACTCTGCACTAGTGCGAGCCGCAAATGCCACTTCCAGCTTAGCTGTGCAGAAGAAGAACAACAAGAAGAAGAAATATCTCGAAATATGTCCGTCAGGCGCCTTCCCTTGAGATAAATCTGCAAATATCTCGGAAACGAAGCGAGCTATGGCAAAATGTTAAGAGACCTTTTTTGTAGAAAATTAGGTTTCCTACTTTTTATGTTCTATGATATTTTTTGATCAGATGCGTAGTTCTCGAGATATATCAAGATATTTAAAAGTTCCGAAGCCGCACCAACATAATAGAGATACAGAAACACCGTGGCCCCTTTCTTTGAGATAACTCTGCACTATTGCGAGCTGTAAATGCCACTTCCAGCTTAGCTGTGCAGAAGAAGAACAACAAGAAGAAGAAATATCTCGAAATATGTCCGTCAGGCCCCTTCCCTTGAGATATATCTGCAAATATCTCGGAAACGAAGCGAGCTATGGCAAAATGTTGAGAGACCTTTTTTGTAGAGAATTATGTTTCCTACAATTTATGTTCTATGATATTTTTTGATCAGAAGCGTAGTTTTCGAGATATATCGAGATATTTAAAAGTTCCGAAGCCGCACCAACATAATAGAGATACAGAAACACCGTGGCCCCTTTCTTTGAGATAACTCTGCACTAGTGCGAGCTGCAAATGCCACTTCCAGCTTAGCTGTGCAGAAGAAGAACAACAAGAAGAAGAAATATCTCGAAATATGTCCGTCAGGCCCCTTCCCTTGAAATAAATCTGCACATATCTCGGAAACGAAGCGAGCTATGGCAAAATGTTAAGAGACCTTTTTTGTAGAGAATTAAGTTTCCTACTTTTTATGTTCTATGATATTTTTCGATCAGAGGCGTAGTTCTCGAGATATATCAAGATATTTAAAAGTTCCGAAGCCGCACCAACATAATAGAGATACAGAAACACCGTGGCCCCTTTCTTTGAGATAACTCTGCACGAGTGCGAGCTGGAAATGCCACTTCCAGTTTAGCTGTGCAGAAGAAGAACAACAAGAAGAAGAAATATCTCGAAATATGTCCATCAGGACCCTTCCCTTGAGATAAATCTGCAAATATCTCGGAAACGAAGCGAGCTATGGCAAAATATTAAGAGACCTTTTTTGTAGAGAATTATGTTTCCTACAATTTATGTTCTATGATATTTTTTGATCAGAAGCGTAGTTTTCGAGATATATCGAGATATGTATAAGTTCCGAAGCCGCACCAACATAATAGAGATACAGAAACACCGTGGCCCCTTTCTTTGAGATAACTCTGCACTAGTGCGAGCTGCAAATGCCACTTCCAGCTTAGCTGTGCAGAAGAAGAACAACAAGAAGAAGAAATATCTCGAAATATGTCCGTCAGGCCCCTTCCCTTGAAATAAATCTGCAAATATCTCGGAAACGAAGCGAGCTATGGCAAAATGTTAAGAGACCTTTTTTGTAGAGAATTAAGTTTCCTACTTTTTATGTTCTATGATATTTTTCGATCAGAGGCGTAGTTCTCGAGATATATCAAGATATTTAAAAGTTCCGAAGCCGCACCAACATAATAGAGATACAGAAACACCGTGGCCCCTTTCTTTGAGATAACTCTGCACGAGTGCGAGCTGGAAATGCCACTTCCAGTTTAGCTGTGCAGAAGAAGAACAACAAGAAGAAGAAATATCTCGAAATATGTCCATCAGGACCCTTCCCTTGAGATAAATCTGCAAATATCTCGGAAACGAAGCGAGCTATGGCAAAATGTGAAGAGACCTTTTTTGTAGAGAATTATGTTTCCTACAATTTATGTTCTATGATATTTTTTGATCAGAAGCGTAGTTTTCGAGATATATCGAGATATGTAAAAGTTCCGAAGCCGCACCAACATAATAGAGATACAGAAACACCGTGGCCCCTTTCTTTGGGATAACTCTGCACTATTGCGAGCTGCAAATGCCACTTCCAGCTTAGCTGTGCAGAAGAAGAACAACAAGAAGAAGAAATATCTCGAAATATGTCCGTCAGGCCGCTTCCCTTGAGATAAATCTGCAAATATCTCGGAAACGAAGCGAGCTATGGGAAAATGTTAAGAGACCTTTTTTGTAGAGAATTAAGTTTCCTACTTTTTATGTTCTATGATATTTTTCGATCAGAGGCGTAGTTCTCGAGATATATCAAGATATTTAAAAGTTCCGAAGCCGCACCAACATAATAGGGATACAGAAACACCGTGGCCCCTTTCTTTGAGATAACTCTGCACTAGTGCGAGCCGCAAATGCCGCCTCCAGCTTAGCTGTGCAGAAGAAGAACAACAAGAAGAAGAAATATCTCGAAATATGTCCGTCAGGCCGCTTCCCTTGAGATAAATCTGCAAATATCTCGGAAACGAAGCGAGCTATGGCAAAATGTTAAGAGACCTTTTTTGTAGAGAATTAAGTTTCCTACTTTTTATGTTCTATGATATTTTTCGATCAGAGGCGTAGTTCTCGAGATATATCAAGATATTTAAAAGTTCCGAAGCCGCACCAACATAATAGAGATACAGAAACACCGTGGCCCCTTTCTTTGAGATAACTCTGCACGATTGCGAGCTGGAAATGCCACTTCCAGTTTCGCTGTGCAGAAGAAGAACAACAAGAAGAAGAAATATCTCGAAATATGTCCGTCAGGCCAGTTCCTTTGAGCTGAATCTGCAAATATCTCGGAAACGAAGCGAGCTATGGCAAAATGTTAAGAGACGTTTTTTGTAGAGAATTGTTTCCTACAATTTATGTTCTATGATATTTTTTGATCAGAAGCGTAGTTTTCGAGATATATCGAGATATTTAAAAGTTCCGAAGCCGCACCAACATAATAGGGATACAGAAACACCGTGGCCCCTTTCTTTGAGATAACTCTGCACTAGTGCGAGCCGCAAATGCCGCTTCCAGCTTAGCTGTGCAGAAGAAGAACAACAAGAAGAAGAAATATCTCGAAATATGTCCGTTAGGCCCCTTCCCTTGAGATAAATCTGCAAATATCTCGGAAACGAAGCGAGCTATGGCAAAATGTTAAGAGACCTTTTTTGTAGAGAATTAAGTTTCCTACTTTTTATGTTCTATGATATTTTTTTATCAGATGCGTAGTTCTCGAGATATATTAAGATATTTAAAAGTTCCGAAGCCGCACCAACATAATAGAGATACAGAAACACCGTGGCCCCTTTCTTTGAGATAACTCTGCACTATTGCGAGCTGCAAATGCCACTTCCAGCTTAGCTGTGCAGAAGAAGAACAACAAGAAGAAGAAGTATCTCGAAATATGTCCGTCAGGCCCCTTCCCTTGAGATAAATCTGCAAATATCTCGGAAACGAAGAGAGCTGTGGCAAAATGTTAAGAGACCTTTTTTGTAGAGAATTAAGTTTCCTACTTTTTATGTTCTATGATATTTTTTGATCAGATGCGTAGGTCTCGAGATATATCAAGATATTTAAAAGTTCCGAAGCCGCACCAACATAATAGAGATACAGAAACACCGTGGCCCCTTTCTTTGAGATAACTCTGCACTATTGCGAGCTGTAAATGCCACTTCCAGCTTAGCTGTGCAGAAGAAGAACAACAAGAAGAAGAAATATCTCGAAATATGTCCGTCAGGCCCCTTCCCTTGAGATAAATATGCAAATATCTCGGAAACGAAGCGAGCTATGGCAAAATGTTAAGCGACCTTTTTTGTAGAGAATTAAGTGTCCTACTTTTTATGTTCTATGATATTTTTTGATCAGATGCGTAGTTCTCGAGATATATCAAGATATTTAAAAGTTCCGAAGCCCCACCAACATAATAGAGATACAGAAACACCGTGGCCCCTTTCTTTGAGATAACTCTGCACTATTGCGACCTGCAAATGCCACTTCCAGCTCAGCTGTGCAGAAGAAGAACAACAAGAAGAAGAAATATCTCGAAATATGTCCGTCAGGCCCCTTCCCTTGAGATAAATCTGCAAATATCTCGGAAACGAAGCGAGCTATGGCAAAATGTTAAGAGACCGTTTTTGTAGAGAATTAAGTTTCCTACTTTTTATGTTCTATGATATTTTTTGATCAGATGCGTAGTTCTCGAGATATATCAAGATATTTAAAAGTTCCGAAGCCGCACCAACATAATAGAGATACAGAAACACCGTGGCCCCTTTCTTTGAGATAACTCTGCACTATTGCGAGATGCAAATGCCACTTCCAGCTTAGCTGTGCAGAAGAAGAACAACAAGAAGAAGAAATATCTCGAAATATGTCCGTCAGGCCCCTTCCCTTGAGATATATCTGCAAATATCTCGGAAACGAAGCGAGCTATGGCAAAATGTTAAGAGACCTTTTTTGTAGAGAATTATGTTTCCTACAATGTAGGTTCTATGATATTTTTTGATCAGAAGCGTAGTTTTCGAGATATATCGAGATATTTAAAAGTTCCCAAGCCGCACCAACATAATAGAGATACAGAAACACCGTGGCCCCTTTCTTTGAGATAACTCTGCACGATTTTGAGCTGGAAATGCCACTTCCAGTTTAGCTGTGCAGAAGAAGAACAACAAGAAGAAGAAATATCTCGAAATATGTCCGTCAGGCCCCTTCCCTTGAAATAAATCTGCAAATATCTCGGAAACGAAGCGAGCTATGGCAAAATGTTAAGAGACCTTTTTTGTAGAGAATTAAGTTTCCTACTTTTTATGTTCTATGATATTTTTCGATCAGAGGCGTAGTTCTCGAGATATATCAAGATATTTAAAAGTTCCGAAGCCGCACCAACATAATAGAGATACAGAAACACCGTGGCCCCTTTCTTTGAGATAACTCTGCACTAGTGCGAGCCGCAAATGCCACTTACAGCTTAGCTGTGCAGAAGAAGAACAACGAGAAGAAGAAATCTCTCGAAATATGTCCGTCAGGCCCCTGCCCTTGAGATATATCTGCAAATATCTCGGAAACGAAGCGAGCTATGGCAAAATGTTAAGAGACCTTTTTTGTAGAGAATTAAGTTTCCTACATTTTATGTTCTATGATATTTTTTGATCAGATGCGTAGTTCTCGAGATATATCAAGATATTTAAAAGTTCCGAAGCCGCACCAACATAATAGAGATACAGAAACACCGTGGCTCCTTTCTTTGAGATAACTCTGCACTATTGCGAGCTGGAAATGCCACTTCCAGTTTAGCTGTGCAGAAGAAGAACAACAAGAAGAAGAAATATCTCGAAATATGTCCGTCAGGCCAGTTCCTTTGAGCTGAATCTGCAAATATCTCGGAAACGAAGCGAGCTATGGCAAAATGTTAAGAGACGTTTTTTGTAGAGAATTGTTTCCTACAATTTATGTTCTATGATATTTTTTGATCAGAAGCGTAGTTTTCGAGATATATCGAGATATTTAAAAGTTCCGAAGCCGCACCAACATAATAGGGATACAGAAACACCGTGGCCCCTTTCTTTGAGATAACTCTGCACTAGTGCGAGCCGCAAATGCCGCTTCCAGCTTAGCTGTGCAGAAGAAGAACAACAAGAAGAAGAAATATCTCGAAATATGTCCGTTAGGCCCCTTCCCTTGAGATAAATCTGCAAATATCTCGGAAACGAAGCGAGCTATGGCAAAATGTTAAGAGACCTTTTTTGTAGAGAATTAAGTTTCCTACTTTTTATGTTCTATGATATTTTTTTATCAGATGCGTAGTTCTCGAGATATATTAAGATATTTAAAAGTTCCGAAGCCGCACCAACATAATAGAGATACAGAAACACCGTGGCCCCTTTCTTTGAGATAACTCTGCACTATTGCGAGCTGCAAATGCCACTTCCAGCTTAGCTGTGCAGAAGAAGAACAACAAGAAGAAGAAGTATCTCGAAATATGTCCGTCAGGCCCCTTCCCTTGAGATAAATCTGCAAATATCTCGGAAACGAAGAGAGCTGTGGCAAAATGTTAAGAGACCTTTTTTGTAGAGAATTAAGTTTCCTACTTTTTATGTTCTATGATATTTTTTGATCAGATGCGTAGGTCTCGAGATATATCAAGATATTTAAAAGTTCCGAAGCCGCACCAACATAATAGAGATACAGAAACACCGTGGCCCCTTTCTTTGAGATAACTCTGCACTATTGCGAGCTGTAAATGCCACTTCCAGCTTAGCTGTGCAGAAGAAGAACAACAAGAAGAAGAAATATCTCGAAATATGTCCGTCAGGCCCCTTCCCTTGAGATAAATATGCAAATATCTCGGAAACGAAGCGAGCTATGGCAAAATGTTAAGCGACCTTTTTTGTAGAGAATTAAGTGTCCTACTTTTTATGTTCTATGATATTTTTTGATCAGATGCGTAGTTCTCGAGATATATCAAGATATTTAAAAGTTCCGAAGCCCCACCAACATAATAGAGATACAGAAACACCGTGGCCCCTTTCTTTGAGATAACTCTGCACTATTGCGACCTGCAAATGCCACTTCCAGCTCAGCTGTGCAGAAGAAGAACAACAAGAAGAAGAAATATCTCGAAATATGTCCGTCAGGCCCCTTCCCTTGAGATAAATCTGCAAATATCTCGGAAACGAAGCGAGCTATGGCAAAATGTTAAGAGACCGTTTTTGTAGAGAATTAAGTTTCCTACTTTTTATGTTCTATGATATTTTTTGATCAGATGCGTAGTTCTCGAGATATATCAAGATATTTAAAAGTTCCGAAGCCGCACCAACATAATAGAGATACAGAAACACCGTGGCCCCTTTCTTTGAGATAACTCTGCACTATTGCGAGATGCAAATGCCACTTCCAGCTTAGCTGTGCAGAAGAAGAACAACAAGAAGAAGAAATATCTCGAAATATGTCCGTCAGGCCCCTTCCCTTGAGATATATCTGCAAATATCTCGGAAACGAAGCGAGCTATGGCAAAATGTTAAGAGACCTTTTTTGTAGAGAATTATGTTTCCTACAATGTAGGTTCTATGATATTTTTTGATCAGAAGCGTAGTTTTCGAGATATATCGAGATATTTAAAAGTTCCCAAGCCGCACCAACATAATAGAGATACAGAAACACCGTGGCCCCTTTCTTTGAGATAACTCTGCACGATTTTGAGCTGGAAATGCCACTTCCAGTTTAGCTGTGCAGAAGAAGAACAACAAGAAGAAGAAATATCTCGAAATATGTCCGTCAGGCCCCTTCCCTTGAAATAAATCTGCAAATATCTCGGAAACGAAGCGAGCTATGGCAAAATGTTAAGAGACCTTTTTTGTAGAGAATTAAGTTTCCTACTTTTTATGTTCTATGATATTTTTCGATCAGAGGCGTAGTTCTCGAGATATATCAAGATATTTAAAAGTTCCGAAGCCGCACCAACATAATAGAGATACAGAAACACCGTGGCCCCTTTCTTTGAGATAACTCTGCACTAGTGCGAGCCGCAAATGCCACTTACAGCTTAGCTGTGCAGAAGAAGAACAACGAGAAGAAGAAATCTCTCGAAATATGTCCGTCAGGCCCCTGCCCTTGAGATATATCTGCAAATATCTCGGAAACGAAGCGAGCTATGGCAAAATGTTAAGAGACCTTTTTTGTAGAGAATTAAGTTTCCTACATTTTATGTTCTATGATATTTTTTGATCAGATGCGTAGTTCTCGAGATATATCAAGATATTTAAAAGTTCCGAAGCCGCACCAACATAATAGAGATACAGAAACACCGTGGCTCCTTTCTTTGAGATAACTCTGCACTATTGCGAGCTGGAAATGCCACTTCCAGTTTAGCTGTGCAGAAGAAGAACAACAAGAAGAAGAAATATCTCGAAATATGTCCGTCAGGCCCCTGCATTGAGATATATCTGCAAATATCTCGGAAACGAAGCGAGCTATGGCAAAATGTTAAGAGACCTTTTTTGTAGAAAATTAAGTTTCCTACTTTTTATGTTCTATGATATTTTTCGATCAGAGGCGTAGTTCTCGAGATATATCAAGATATTTAAAAGTTCCGAAGCCGCACCAACATAATAGAGATACAGAAACACCGTGGCCCCTTTCTTTGAGATAACTCTGCACGATTGCGGGCTGGAAATGCCACTTCCAGTTTAGCTGTGCAGAAGAAGAACAACAAGAAGAAGAAATATCTCGAAATATGTCCATCAGGACCCTTCCTTTGAGATAAATCTGCAAATATCTCGGAAACGATGCGAGCTATGGCAAAATGTTAAGAGACCATTTTTGTAGAGAATAATGTTTGCTACAATTTACGTTCTATGATATTTTTTGATCAGAAGCGTAGTTTTCGAGATATATCAAGATATTTAAAAGTTCCGAAGCCGCACCAACATAATAGAGATACAGAAACACCGTGGCCCCTTTCTTTGAGATAACTCTGCACTAGTGCGAGCCGCAAATGCCACTTCCAGCTTAGCTGTGCAGAAGAAGAACAACAAGAAGAAGAAATATCTCGAAATATGTCCGTCAGGCCCCTTCCCTTGAGATAAATATGCAAATATCTCGGAAACGAAGCGAGCTATGGCAAAATGTTGAGAGACCTTTTTTGTAGAGAATTATGTTTCCTACAATTTATGTTCTATGATATTTTTTGATCAGAAGCGTAGTTTTCGAGATATATCGAGATATTTAAAAGTTCCGAAGCCGCACCAACATAATAGAGATACAGAAACACCGTGGCCCCTTTCTTTGAGATAACTCTGCACTAGTGCGAGCCGCAAATGCCACTTCCAGCTTAGCTGTGCAGAAGAAGAACAACAAGAAGAAGAAATATCTTGAAATATGTCCGTCAGGCCCCTTCCCTTGAGATAAATATGCAAATATCTCGGAAACGAAGCGAGCTATGGCAAAATGTTAAGCGACCTTTTTTGTAGAGAATTAAGTGTCCTACTTTTTATGTTCTATGATATTTTTTGATCAGAAGCGTAGTTTTCGAGATATATCGAGATACTTAAAAGTTCCGAAGCCGCACCAACATAATAGAGATACAGAAACACCGTGGCCCCTTTCTTTGAGATAACTGTGCACTAGTGCGAGCCGCAAATGCCACTTCCAGCTTAGCTGTGCAGAAGAAGAACAACAAGAAGAAGAAATATCTCGAAATATGTCCGTCAGGCCCCTTCCCTTGAGATAAATCTGCAAATATCTCGGAAACGAAGCGAGCTATGGCAAAATGTTAGGAGACCTTTTTTGTACAGAATTATGTTTCCTACTTTTTATGTTCTATGATATTTTTTGATCAGACGCGTAGTTCTCGAGATATATCAAGATATTTAAAAGTTCCGAAGCCGCACCAACATAATAGAGATACAGAAACACCGTGGCCCCTTTCTTTGAGATATCTCTGCACTATTGCAAGCTGCAAATGCCACTTCCAGCTTAGCTGTGCAGAAGAAGAACAACAAGAAGAAGAAATATCTCGAAATATGTCCGTGAGGCCCCTTCCCTTGAGATAAATCTGCAAATATCTCGGAAACGAAGCGAGCTATGGCAAAATGTTAAGAGACCTTTTTTGTAGAGAATTAAGTTTCCTACTTTTTATGTTCTATGATATTTTTTGATCAGATGCGTAGTTCTCGAGATATATTAAGATATTTAAAAGTTCCGAAGCCGCACCAACATAATAGAGATACAGAAACACCGTGGCCCCTTTCTTTGAGATAACTCTGCACTATTGCGAGCTGCAAATGCCACTTCCAGCTTAGCTGTGCAGAAGAAGAACAACGAGAAGAAGAAATATCTCGAAATATGTCCGTCAGGCCCCTTCCCTTGAGATAAATCTGCAAATATCTCGGAAACGAAGCGAGCTATGGCAAAATGTTAAGAGACCTTTTTTGTAGAGAACTAAGTTTCCTACATTTTATGTTCTATGATATTTTTTGATCAGATGCGTAGTTCTCGAGATATATCAAGATATTTAAAAGTTCCGAAGCCGCACCAACATAATAGAGATACAGAAACACCGTGGCTCCTTTCTTTGAGATAACTCTGCACTATTGCGAGCTGGAAATGCCACTTCCAGTTTAGCTGTGCAGAAGAAGAACAACAAGAAGAAGAAATATCTCGAAATATGTCCGTTAGGCCCCTTCCCTTGAGATAAATCTGCAAATATCTCGGAAACGAAGCGAGCTATGGCAAAATGTTAAGAGACCTTTTTTGTACAGAATTATGTTTCCTACTTTTTATGTTCTATGATATTTTTTGACCAGACGCGTAGTTCTCGAGATATAGCAAGATATTTAAAAGTTCCGAAGCCGCACCAACATAATAGAGATACAGAAACACCGCGGCCCCTTTCTTTGAGATAACTCTGCACTAGCGCGAGCCGCAAATGCCACTTACAGCTTAGCTGTGCT
The DNA here is from genome assembly GCF_051020975.1 of Osmia lignaria lignaria. Taxonomy (NCBI): domain Eukaryota; kingdom Metazoa; phylum Arthropoda; class Insecta; order Hymenoptera; family Megachilidae; genus Osmia; species Osmia lignaria. The sequence goes on from NW_027478165.1 coordinate 6,941,898, forward strand.
GAAGAAGAACAACGAGAAGAAGAAATATCTCGAAATATGTCCGTCAGGCCCCTTCCCTTGAGATAAATCTGCAAATATCTCGGAAACGAAGCGAGCTATGGCAAAATGTTAAGAGACCTTTTTTGTACAGAATTATGTTTCCTACTTTTTATGTTCTATGATATTTTTTGATCAGACGCGTAGTTCTCGAGATATATCAAGATATTTAAAAGTTCCGAAGCCGCACCAACATAATAGAGATACAGAAACACCGTGGCTCCTTTCTTTGAGATAACTCTGCACTATTGCGAGCTGGAAATGCCACTTCCAGTTTAGCTGTGCAGAAGAAGAACAACAAGAAGAAGAAATATCTCGAAATATGTCCGTGAGGCCCCTTCCCTTGAGATAAATCTGGAAATATCTCGGAAACAAAGAGAGCTATGGCAAAATGTTAAGAGACCTTTTTTGTAGAGAATTAAGTTTCCTACTTTTTACGTTCTATGACATTTTTTGATCAGATGCGTAGTTCTCGAGATATATCAAGATATTTAAAAGTTCCGAAGCCGCACCAACATAATAGAGATACAGAAACACCGTGGCCCCTTTCTTTGAGATAACTCTGCACTAGTGCGAGCCGCAAATGCCACTTACAGCTTAGCTGTGCAGAAGAAGAACAACAAGAAGAAGAAATATCTCGAAATATGTCCGTTAGGCCCCTTCCCTTGAGATAAATCTGCAAATATCTCGGAAACGAAGCGAGCTATGGCAAAATGTTAAGAGACCTTTTTTGTAGAGAATTAAGTTTCCTACTTTTTATGTTCTATGATATTTTTTGATCAGATGCGTAGTTCTCGAGATATATTAAGATATTTAAAAGTTCCGCAGCCGCACCAACATAATAGAGATACAGAAACACCGTGGCCCCTTTCTTTGAGATAACTCTGCACTATTGCGAGCTGTAAATGCCACTTCCAGCTTAGCTGTGCAGAAGAAGAACAACAAGAAGAAGAAATATCTTGAAATATGTCCGTCAGGCCCCTTCCCTTGAGATATATCTGCAAATATCTCGGAAACGAAGCGAGCTATGGCAAAATGTTAAGAGACCTTTTTTGTCGAGAATTATGTTTCCTACAATTTATGTTCTATGATATTTTTTGATCAGAAGCGTAGTTCTCGAGATATATCAAGATATTTAAAAGTTCCGAAGCCGCACCAACATAATAGAGATACAGAAACACCGTGGCCCCTTTCTTTGAGATAACTCTGCACTAGTGCGAGCCGCAAATGCCACTTACAGCTTAGCTGTGCAGAAGAAGAACAACGAGAAGAAGAAATATCTCGAAATATGTCCGTCAGGCCCCTTCCCTTGAGATAAATCTGCAAATATCTCGGAAACGAAGCGAGGTATGGCAAAATGTTAAGAGACCTTTTTTGTAGAGAATTAAGTTTCCTACATTTTATGTTCTATGATATTTTTTGATCAGATGCGTAGTTCTCGAGATATATCAAGATATTTAAAAGTTCCGAAGCCGCACCAACAAAATAGAGATACAGAAACACCGTGGCTCCTTTCTTTGAGATAACTCTGCACTATTGCGAGCTGGAAATGCCACTTCCAGTTTAGCTGTGCAGAAGAAGAACAACAAGAAGAAGAAATATCTCGAAATATGTCCGTCAGGGCCCTGCCCTTGAGATATATCTGCAAATATCTCGGAAACGAAGCGAGCTATGGCAAAATGTTGAGAGACCTTTTTTGTAGAGAATTATGTTTCCTACAATTTATGTTCTATGATATTTTTTGATCAGAAGCGTAGTTTTCGAGATATATCGAGATATTTAAAAGTTCCGAAGCCGCACCAACATAATAGAGATACAGAAACACCGTGGCCCCTTTCTTTGAGATAACTCTGCACTAGTGCGAGCCGCAAATGCCACTTCCAGCTTAGCTGTGCAGAAGAAGAACAACAAGAAGAAGAAATATCTCGAAATATGTCCGTCAGGCCCCTTCCCTTGAGATAAATATGCAAATATCTCGGAAACGAAGCGAGCTATGGCAAAATGTTGAGAGACCTTTTTTGTAGAGAATTATGTTTCCTACAATTTATGTTCTATGATATTTTTTGATCAGAAGCGTAGTTTTCGAGATATATCGAGATATTTAAAAGTTCCGAAGCCGCACCAACATAATAGAGATACAGAAACACCGTGGCCCCTTTCTTTGAGATAACTCTGCACTAGTGCGAGCCGCAAATGCCACTTCCAGCTTAGCTGTGCAGAAGAAGAACAACAAGAAGAAGAAATATCTCGAAATATGTCCGTCAGGCCCCTTCCCTTGAGATAAATCTGCAAATATCTCGGAAACGAAGCGAGCTATGGCAAAATGTTAGGAGACCTTTTTTGTACAGAATTATGTTTCCTACTTTTTATGTTCTATGATATTTTTTGATCAGACGCGTAGTTCTCGAGATATATCAAGATATTTAAAAGTTCCGAAGCCGCACCAACATAATAGAGATACAGAAACACCGTGGCCCCTTTCTTTGAGATATCTCTGCACTATTGCGAGCTGCAAATGCCACTTCCAGCTTAGCTGTGCAGAAGAAGAACAACAAGAAGAAGAAATATCTCGAAATATGTCCGTGAGGCCCCTTCCCTTGAGATAAATCTGCAAATATCTCGGAAACGAAGCGAGCTATGGCAAAATGTTAAGAGACCTTTTTTGTAGAGAATTAAGTTTCCTACTTTTTATGTTCTATGATATTTTTTGATCAGATGCGTAGTTCTCGAGATATATTAAGATATTTAAAAGTTCCGAAGCCGCACCAACATAATAGAGATACAGAAACACCGTGGCCCCTTTCTTTGAGATAACTCTGCACTATTGCGAGCTGCAAATGCCACTTCCAGCTTAGCTGTGCAGAAGAAGAACAACAAGAAGAAGAAGTATCTCGAAATATGTCCGTCAGGCCCCTTCCCTTGAGATAAATCTGCAAATATCTCGGAAACCAAGCGAGCTATGGCAAAATGTTAAGAGATCTTTTTTGTAGAGAATTAAGTTTCCTACTTTTTATGTTCTATGATATTTTTTGATCAGATGCGTAGTTCTCGAGATATATCAAGATATTTAAAAGTTCCGAAGCCGCACCAACATAATAGAGATACAGAAACACCGTGGCCCCTTTCTTTGAGATAACTCTGCACTATTGCGAGCTGCAAGTGCCACTTCCAGCTTAGCTGTGAAGAAGAAGAACAACAAGAAGAAGAAATATCTCGAAATATGTCCGTCAGGCCCCTTCCCTTGAGATAAATCTGCAAATATCTCGGAAACGAAGCGAGCTATGGCAAAATGTTAAGAGACCTTTTTTGTAGAGAATTATGTTTCCTACAATTTACGTTCCATGATATTTTTTGATCAGAAGCGTAGTTTTCGAGATATATCGAGATATTTAAAAGTTCCGAAGCCGCACCAACATAATAGAGATACAGAAACACCGTGGCCCCTTTCTTTGAGATAACTCTGCACTATTGCGACCTGCAAATGCCACTTCCAGCTTAGCTGTGCAGAAGAGGAACAACAAGAAGAAGAAATATCTCGAAATATGTCCGTCAGGCCCCTTCCCTTGAGCTAAATCTGCAAATATCTCGGAAACGATGCCAGCTATGGGAAAATGTTAAGAGACCTTTTTTGTAGAGAATTAAGTTTCCTACTTTTTATGTTCTATGATATTTTTTGATCAGATGCGTAGTTCTCGAGATATATCAAGATATTTAAAAGTTCCGAAGCCGCACCAACATAATAGAGATACAGAAACACCGTGGCCCCTTTCTTTGCGATAACTCTGCACTATTGCGAGCTGCAAATGCCACTTCCAGCTTAGCTGTGCAGAAGAAGAACAACAAGAAGAAGAAATATCTCGAAATATGTCCGTCAGGCCCCTTCCCTTGAGGTAAATCTGCAAATATCTCGGAAACGAAGCGAGCTATGGCAAAATGTTAAGAGACCTTTTTTGTAGAGAATTAAGTTTCCTACTTTTTATGTTCTATGATATTTTTTGATCAGATGCGTAGTTCTCGAGATATATCAAGATATTTAAAAGCTCCGAAGCTGCACCAACATAATAGAGGTACAGAAACACCGTGGCCCCTTTCTTTGAGATAACTCTGCACTATTGCGAGCTGCAAATGCCACTTCCAGCTTAGCTGTGCAGAAGAAGAACAACAAGAATAAGAAATATTTCGAAATATGTCCGTCAGGCCCCTTCCCTTGAGATAAATCTGCAAATATCTCGGAAACGAAGAGAGCTATGGCAAAATGTTAAGAGACCTTTTTTGTAGAGAATTATGTTTCCTACAATTTATGTTCTATGATATTTTTTGATCAGAAGCGTAGTTTTCGAGATATATCGAGATATTTAAAAGTTCCGAAGCCGCACCAACATAATAGAGATACAGAAACACCGTGGCCCCTTTCTTTGAGATAACTCTGCACTAGTGCGAGCCGCAAATGCCACTTCCAGCTTAGCTGTGCAGAAGAAGAACAACGAGAAGAAGAAATCTCTCGAAATATGTCCGTCAGGCCCCTTCCCTTGAGATAAATCTGCAAATATCTCGGAAACGAAGCGAGCTATGGCAAAATGTTAAGAGACCTTTTTTGTAGAGAATTTAGTTTCCTACATTTTATGTTCTATGATATTTTTTGATCAGATGCGTAGTTCTCGAGATATATCAAGATATTTAAAAGTTCCGAAGCCGCACCAACATAATAGAGATACAGAAACACCGTGGCTCCTTTCTTTGAGATAACTCTGCACTATTGCGAGCTGGAAATGCCACTTCCAGTTTAGCTGTGCAGAAGAAGAACAACAAGAAGAAGAAATATCTCGAAATATGTCCGTCAGGCCCCTGCCCTTGAGATATATCTGCAAATATCTCGGAAACGAAGCGAGCTATGGCAAAATGTTGAGAGACCTTTTTTGTAGAGAATTATGTTTCCTACAATTTATGTTCTATGATATTTTTTGATCAGAAGCGTAGTTTTCGAGATATATCGAGATATTTAAAAGTTCCGAAGCCGCACCAACATAATAGAGATACAGAAACACCGTGGCCCCTTTCTTTGAGATAACTCTGCACTAGTGCGAGCCGCAAATGCCACTTCCAGCTTAGCTGTGCAGAAGAAGAACAACAAGAAGAAGAAATATCTCGAAATATGTCCGTCAGGCCCCTTCCCTTGAGATAAATATGCAAATATCTCGGAAACGAAGCGAGCTATGGCAAAATGTTCAGAGACCTTTTTTGTAGAGAATTATGTTTCCTACAATTTATGTTCTATGATATTTTTTGATCAGAAGCGTAGTTTTCGAGATATATCGAGATATTTAAAAGTTCCGAAGCCGCACCAACATAATAGAGATACAGAAACACCGTGGCCCCTTTCTTTGAGATAACTCTGCACTAGTGCGAGCCGCAAATGCCACTTCCAGCTTAGCTGTGCAGAAGAAGAACAACAAGAAGAAGAAATATCTCGAAATATGTCCGTCAGGCCCCTTCCCTTGAGATAAATATGCAAATATCTCGGAAACGAAGCGAGCTATGGCAAAATGTTAAGCGACCTTTTTTGTAGAGAATTAAGTGTCCTACTTTTTATGTTCTATGATATTTTTTGATCAGATGCGTAGTTCTCGAGATATATCAAGATATTTAAAAGTTCCCAAGCCCCACCAACATAATAGAGATACAGAAACACCGTGGCCCCTTTCTTTGAGATAACTCTGCACTATTGCGAGCTGCAAATGCCACTTCCAGCTTAGCTGTGCAGAGGAAGAACAACAAGAAGAAGAAATATCTCGAAATATGTCCGTCAGGCCCCTTCCCTTGAGATAAATCTGCAAATATCTCGGAAACGAAGCGAGCTATGGCAAAATGTTAAGAGACCTTTTTTGTAGAGAATTAAGTTTCCTACATTTTATGTTCTATGATATTTTTTGATCAGATGCGTAGTTCTCGAGATATATCAAGATATTTAAAAGTTCCGAAGCCGCACCAACATAATAGAGATACAGAAACACCGTGGCTCCTTTCTTTGAGATAACTCTGCACTATTGCGAGCTGGAAATGCCACTTCCAGTTTAGCTGTGCAGAAGAAGAACAACAAGAAGAAGAAATATCTCGAAATATGTCCGTTAGGCCCCTTCCCTTGAGATAAATCTGCAAATATCTCGGAAACGAAGCGAGCTATGGCAAAATGTTAAGAGACCTTTTTTGTACAGAATTATGTTTCCTACTTTTTATGTTCTATGATATTTTTTGATCAGACGCGTAGTTCTCGAGATATATCAAGATATTTAAAAGTTCCGAAGCCGCACCAACATAATAGAGATACAGAAACACCGTGGCCCCTTTCTTTGAGATAACTCTGCACTAGTGCGAGCCGCAAATGCCACTTACAGCTTAGCTGTGCAGAAGAAGAACAACAAGAAGAAGAAATATCTCGAAATATGTCCGTTAGGCCCCTTCCCTTGAGATAAATCTGCAAATATCGCGGAAACGAAGCGAGCTATGGCAAAATGTTAAGAGACCTTTTTTGTAGAGAATTAAGTTCCCTACTTTTTATGTTCTATGATATTTTTTGATCAGATGCGTAGTTCTCGAGATATATTAAGATATTTAAAAGTTCCGCAGCCGCACCAACATAATAGAGATACAGAAACACCGTGGCCCCTTTCTTTGAGATAACTCTGCACTATTGCGAGCTGTAAATGCCACTTCCAGCTTAGCTGTGCAGAAGAAGAACAACAAGAAGAAGAAATATCTTGAAATATGTCCGTCAGGCCCCTTCCCTTGAGATATATCTGCAAATATCTCGGAAACGAAGCGAGCTATGGCAAAATGTTAAGAGACCTTTTTTGTCGAGAATTATGTTTCCTACAATTTATGTTCTATGATATTTTTTGATCAGAAGCGTAGTTTTCGAGATATATCGAGCAATTTAAAAGTTCCGAAGCCGCACCAACATAATAGAGATACAGAAACACCGTGGCCCCTTTCTTTGAGATGACTCTGCACTATTGCGAGCTGCAAATGCCACTTCCAGCTTAGCTGTGCAGAAGAAGAACAACAAGAAGAAGAAATATCTCGAAATATGTCCGTCAGGCCCCTTCCCTTGAGATAAATCTGCAAATATCTCGGAAACGAAGAGAGCTATGGCAAAATGTTAAGAGACCTTTTTTGTAGAGAATTAAGTTTCCTACTTTTCATGTTCTATGATATTTTTTGATCAGATGCGTAGTTCTCGAGATATATCAAGATATTTAAAAGTTCCGAAGCCGCACCAACATAATAGAGATACAGAAACACCGTGGCCCCTTTCTTTGAGATAACTCTGCACTAGTGCGAGCCGCAAATGCCACTTCCAGCTTAGCTGTGCAGAAGAAGAACAACAAGAAGAAGAAATATCTCGAAATATGTCCGTCAGGCCCCTTCCCTTGAGATAAATCTGCAAATATCTCGGAAACGAAGCGAGCTATGGCAAAATGTTAGGAGACCTTTTTTGTACAGAATTATGTTTCCTACTTTTTATGTTCTATGATATTTTTTGATCAGACGCGTAGTTCTCGAGATATATCAAGATATTTAAAAGTTCCGAAGCCGCACCAACATAATAGAGATACAGAAACACCGTGGCCCCTTTCTTTGAGATATCTCTGCACTATTGCGAGCTGCAAATGCCACTTCCAGCTTAGCTGTGCAGAAGAAGAACAACAAGAAGAAGAAATATCTCGAAATATGTCCGTGAGGCCCCTTCCCTTGAGATAAATCTGCAAATATCTCGGAAACGAAGCGAGCTATGGCAAAATGTTAAGAGACCTTTTTTGTAGAGAATTAAGTTTCCTACTTTTTATGTTCTATGATATTTTTTGATCAGATGCGTAGTTCTCGAGATATATTAAGATATTTAAAAGTTCCGAAGCCGCACCAACATAATAGAGATACAGAAACACCGCGGCCCCTTTCTTTGAGATAACTCTGCACTAGCGCGAGCCGCAAATGCCACTTACAGCTTAGCTGTGCAGAAGAAGAACAACGAGAAGAAGAAATATCTCGAAATATGTCCGTCAGGCCCCTTCCCTTGAGATAAATCTGCAAATATCTCGGAAACGAAGCGAGCTATGGCAAAATGTTAAGAGAACTTTTTTGTACAGAATTATGTTTCCTACTTTTTATGTTCTATGATATTTTTTGATCAGACGCGTAGTTCTCGAGATATATCAAGATATTTAAAAGATCCGAAGCCGCACCAACATAATAGAGATACAGAAACACCGTGTCTCCTTTCTTTGAGATAACTCTGCACTATTGCGAGCTGGAAATGCCACTTCCAGTTTAGCTGTGCAGAAGAAGAACAACAAGACGAAGAAATATCTCGAAATATGTCCGTGAGGCCCCTTCCCTTGAGATAAATCTGGAAATATCTCGGAAACGAAGAGAGCTATGGCAAAATGTTAAGAGACCTTTTTTGTAGAGAATTAAGTTTCCTACTTTTTACGTTCTATGACATTTTTTGATCAGATGCGTAGTTCTCGAGATATATCAAGATATTTAAAAGTTCCGAAGCCGCACCAACATAATAGAGATACAGAAACACCGTGGCCCCTTTCTTTGAGATAACTCTGCACTAGTGCGAGCCGCAAATGCCACTTACAGCTTAGCTGTGCAGAAGAAGAACAACAAGAAGAAGAAATATCTCGAAATATGTCCGTTAGGCCCCTTCCCTTGAGATAAATCTGCAAATATCTCGGAAACGAAGCGAGCTATGGCAAAATGTTAAGAGACCTTTTTTGTAGAGAATTAAGTTTCCTACTTTTTATGTTCTATGATATTTTTTGATCAGATGCGTAGTTCTCGAGATATATTAAGATATTTAAAAGTTCCGCAGCCGCACCAACATAATAGAGATACAGAAACACCGTGGCCCCTTTCTTTGGGATAACTCTGCACTATTGCGAGCTGTAAATGCCACTTCCAGCTTAGCTGTGCAGAAGAAGAACAACAAGAAGAAGAAATATCTTGAAATATGTCCGTCAGGCCCCTTCCCTTGAGATATATCTGCAAATATCTCGGAAACGAAGCGAGCTATGGCAAAATGTTAAGAGACCTTTTTTGTCGAGAATTATGTTTCCTACAATTTATGTTCTATGATATTTTTTGATCAGAAGCGTAGTTTTCGAGATATATCGAGATATTTAAAAGTTCCGAAGCCGCACCAACATAATAGAGATACAGAAACACCGTGGCCCCTTTCTTTGAGATGACTCTGCACTATTGCGAGCTGCAAATGCCACTTCCAGCTTAGCTGTGCAGAAGAAGAACAACAAGAAGAAGAAATATCTTGAAATATGTCCGTCAGGCCCCTTCCCTTGAGATATATCTGCAAATATCTCGGAAACGAAGCGAGCTATGGCAAAATGTTAAGAGACCTTTTTTGTCGACAATTATGTTTCCTACAATTTATGTTCTATGATATTTTTTGATCAGAAGCGTAGTTCTCGAGATATATCAAGATATTTAAAAGTTCCGAAGCCGCACCAACATAATAGAGATACAGAAACACCGTGGCCCCTTTCTTTGAGATAACTCTGCACTATTGCGAGCTGCAAATGCCACTTCCAGCTTAGCTGTGCAGGAGAAGAACAACAAGAAGAAGAAATATCTCGAAATATGTCCGTCAGGCCCCTTCCCTTGAGATAAATCTGCAAATATCTCGGAAACGAAGAGAGCTATGGCAAAATGTTAAGAGACCTTTTTTGTAGAGAATTAAGTTTCCTACATTTTATGTTCTATGATATTTTTTGATCAGATGCGTAGTTCTCGAGATATATCAAGATATTTAAAAGTTCCGAAGCCGCACCAACATAATAGAGATACAGAAACACCGTGGCTCCTTTCTTTGAGATAACTCTGCACTATTGCGAGCTGGAAATGCCACTTCCAGTTTAGCTGTGCAGAAGAAGAACAACAAGAAGAAGAAATATCTCGAAATATGTCCGTCAGGCCCCTGCCCTTGAGATATATCTGCAAATATCTCGGAAACGAAGCGAGCTATGGCAAAATGTTGAGAGACCTTTTTTGTAGAGAATTATGTTTCCTACAATTTATGTTCTATGATATTTTTTGATCAGAGGCGTAGTTTTCGAGATATATCGAGATATTTAAAAGTTCCGAAGCCGCACCAACATAATAGAGATACAGAAACACCGTGGCCCCTTTCTTTGAGATAACTCTGCACTAGTGCGAGCCGCAAATGCCACTTCCAGCTTAGCTGTGCAGAAGAAGAACAACAAGAAGAAGAAATATCTCGAAATATGTCCGTCAGGCCCCTTCCCTTGAGATAAATATGCAAATATCTCGGAAACGAAGCGAGCTATGGCAAAATGTTCAGAGACCTTTTTTGTAGAGAATTATGTTTCCTACAATTTATGTTCAATGATATTTTTTGATCAGAAGCGTAGTTTTCGAGATATATCGAGATATTTAAAAGTTCCGAAGCCGCACCAACATAATAGAGATACAGAAACACCGTGGCCCCTTTCTTTGAGATAACTCTGCACTAGTGCGAGCCGCAAATGCCACTTCCAGCTTAGCTGTGCAGAAGAAGAACAACAAGAAGAAGAAATATCTCGAAATATGTCCGTCAGGCCCCTTCCCTTGAGATAAATATGCAAATATCTCGGAAACGAAGCGAGCTATGGCAAAATGTTAAGCGACCTTTTTTGTAGAGAATTAAGTGTCCTACTTTTTATGTTCTATGATATTTTTTGATCAGATGCGTAGTTCTCGAGATATATCAAGATATTTAAAAGTTCCCAAGCCCCACCAACATAATAGAGATACAGAAACACCGTGGCCCCTTTCTTTGAGATAACTCTGCACTATTGCGAGCTGCAAATGCCACTTCCAGCTTAGCTGTGCAGAGGAAGAACAACAAGAAGAAGAAATATCTCGAAATATGTCCGTCAGGCCCCTTCCCTTGAGATAAATCTGCAAATATCTCGGAAACGAAGCGAGCTATGGCAAAATGTTAAGAGACCTTTTTTGTAGAGAATTAAGTTTCCTACATTTTATGTTCTATGATATTTTTTGATCAGATGCGTAGTTCTCGAGATATATCAAGATATTTAAAAGTTCCGAAGCCGCACCAACATAATAGAGATACAGAAACACCGTGGCTCCTTTCTTTGAGATAACTCTGCACTATTGCGAGCTGGAAATGCCACTTCCAGTTTAGCTGTGCAGAAGAAGAACAACAAGAAGAAGAAATATCTCGAAATATGTCCGTTAGGCCCCTTCCCTTGAGATAAATCTGCAAATATCTCGGAAACGAAGCGAGCTATGGCAAAATGTTAAGAGACCTTTTTTGTACAGAATTATGTTTCCTACTTTTTATGTTCTATGATATTTTTTGATCAGACGCGTAGTTCTCGAGATATATCAAGATATTTAAAAGTTCCGAAGCCGCACCAACATAATAGAGATACAGAAACACCGTGGCCCCTTTCTTTGAGATAACTCTGCACTAGTGCGAGCCGCAAATGCCACTTACAGCTTAGCTGTGCAGAAGAAGAACAACAAGAAGAAGAAATATCTCGAAATATGTCCGTTAGGCCCCTTCCCTTGAGATAAATCTGCAAATATCGCGGAAACGAAGCGAGCTATGGCAAAATGTTAAGAGACCTTTTTTGTAGAGAATTAAGTTCCCTACTTTTTATGTTCTATGATATTTTTTGATCAGATGCGTAGTTCTCGAGATATATTAAGATATTTAAAAGTTCCGCAGCCGCACCAACATAATAGAGATACAGAAACACCGTGGCCCCTTTCTTTGAGATAACTCTGCACTATTGCGAGCTGTAAATGCCACTTCCAGCTTAGCTGTGCAGAAGAAGAACAACAAGAAGAAGAAATATCTTGAAATATGTCCGTCAGGCCCCTTCCCTTGAGATATATCTGCAAATATCTCGGAAACGAAGCGAGCTATGGCAAAATGTTAAGAGACCTTTTTTGTCGAGAATTAAGTTTCCTACTTTTTATGTTCTATGATATTTTTTGATCAGACGCGTAGTTCTCGAGATATATCAAGATATTTAAAAGATCCGAAGCCGCACCAACATAATAGAGATACAGAAACACCGTGTCTCCTTTCTTTGAGATAACTCTGCACTATTGCGAGCTGGAAATGCCACTTCCAGTTTAGCTGTGCAGAAGAAGAACAACAAGACGAAGAAATATCTCGAAATATGTCCGTGAGGCCCCTTCCCTTGAGATAAATCTGGAAATATCTCGGAAACGAAGAGAGCTATGGCAAAATGTTAAGAGACCTTTTTTGTAGAGAATTAAGTTTCCTACTTTTTACGTTCTATGACATTTTTTGATCAGATGCGTAGTTCTCGAGATATATCAAGATATTTAAAAGTTCCGAAGCCGCACCAACATAATAGAGATACAGAAACACCGTGGCCCCTTTCTTTGAGATAACTCTGCACTAGTGCGAGCCGCAAATGCCACTTACAGCTTAGCTGTGCAGAAGAAGAACAACAAGAAGAAGAAATATCTCGAAATATGTCCGTTAGGCCCCTTCCCTTGAGATAAATCTGCAAATATCTCGGAAACGAAGCGAGCTATGGCAAAATGTTAAGAGACCTTTTTTGTAGAGAATTAAGTTTCCTACTTTTTATGTTCTATGATATTTTTTGATCAGATGCGTAGTTCTCGAGATATATTAAGATATTTAAAAGTTCCGCAGCCGCACCAACATAATAGAGATACAGAAACACCGTGGCCCCTTTCTTTGGGATAACTCTGCACTATTGCGAGCTGTAAATGCCACTTCCAGCTTAGCTGTGCAGAAGAAGAACAACAAGAAGAAGAAATATCTTGAAATATGTCCGTCAGGCCCCTTCCCTTGAGATATATCTGCAAATATCTCGGAAACGAAGCGAGCTATGGCAAAATGTTAAGAGACCTTTTTTGTCGAGAATTATGTTTCCTACAATTTATGTTCTATGATATTTTTTGATCAGAAGCGTAGTTTTCGAGATATATCGAGATATTTAAAAGTTCCGAAGCCGCACCAACATAATAGAGATACAGAAACACCGTGGCCCCTTTCTTTGAGATGACTCTGCACTATTGCGAGCTGCAAATGCCACTTCCAGCTTAGCTGTGCAGAAGAAGAACAACAAGAAGAAGAAATATCTTGAAATATGTCCGTCAGGCCCCTTCCCTTGAGATATATCTGCAAATATCTCGGAAACGAAGCGAGCTATGGCAAAATGTTAAGAGACCTTTTTTGTCGACAATTATGTTTCCTACAATTTATGTTCTATGATATTTTTTGATCAGAAGCGTAGTTCTCGAGATATATCAAGATATTTAAAAGTTCCGAAGCCGCACCAACATAATAGAGATACAGAAACACCGTGGCCCCTTTCTTTGAGATAACTCTGCACTATTGCGAGCTGCAAATGCCACTTCCAGCTTAGCTGTGCAGGAGAAGAACAACAAGAAGAAGAAATATCTCGAAATATGTCCGTCAGGCCCCTTCCCTTGAGATAAATCTGCAAATATCTCGGAAACGAAGAGAGCTATGGCAAAATGTTAAGAGACCTTTTTTGTAGAGAATTAAGTTTCCTACATTTTATGTTCTATGATATTTTTTGATCAGATGCGTAGTTCTCGAGATATATCAAGATATTTAAAAGTTCCGAAGCCGCACCAACATAATAGAGATACAGAAACACCGTGGCTCCTTTCTTTGAGATAACTCTGCACTATTGCGAGCTGGAAATGCCACTTCCAGTTTAGCTGTGCAGAAGAAGAACAACAAGAAGAAGAAATATCTCGAAATATGTCCGTCAGGCCCCTGCCCTTGAGATATATCTGCAAATATCTCGGAAACGAAGCGAGCTATGGCAAAATGTTGAGAGACCTTTTTTGTAGAGAATTATGTTTCCTACAATTTATGTTCTATGATATTTTTTGATCAGAAGCGTAGTTTTCGAGATATATCGAGATATTTAAAAGTTCCGAAGCCGCACCAACATAATAGAGATACAGAAACACCGTGGCCCCTTTCTTTGAGATAACTCTGCACTAGTGCGAGCCGCAAATGCCACTTCCAGCTTAGCTGTGCAGAAGAAGAACAACAAGAAGAAGAAATATCTCGAAATATGTCCGTCAGGCCCCTTCCCTTGAGATAAATATGCAAATATCTCGGAAACGAAGCGAGCTATGGCAAAATGTTCAGAGACCTTTTTTGTAGAGAATTATGTTTCCTACAATTTATGTTCAATGATATTTTTTGATCAGAAGCGTAGTTTTCGAGATATATCGAGATATTTAAAAGTTCCGAAGCCGCACCAACATAATAGAGATACAGAAACACCGTGGCCCCTTTCTTTGAGATAACTCTGCACTAGTGCGAGCCGCAAATGCCACTTCCAGCTTAGCTGTGCAGAAGAAGAACAACAAGAAGAAGAAATATCTCGAAATATGTCCGTCAGGCCCCTTCCCTTGAGATAAATATGCAAATATCTCGGAAACGAAGCGAGCTATGGCAAAATGTTAAGCGACCTTTTTTGTAGAGAATTAAGTGTCCTACTTTTTATGTTCTATGATATTTTTTGATCAGATGCGTAGTTCTCGAGATATATCAAGATATTTAAAAGTTCCCAAGCCCCACCAACATAATAGAGATACAGAAACACCGTGGCCCCTTTCTTTGAGATAACTCTGCACTATTGCGAGCTGCAAATGCCACTTCCAGCTTAGCTGTGCAGAGGAAGAACAACAAGAAGAAGAAATATCTCGAAATATGTCCGTCAGGCCCCTTCCCTTGAGATAAATCTGCAAATATCTCGGAAACGAAGCGAGCTATGGCAAAATGTTAAGAGACCTTTTTTGTAGAGAATTAAGTTTCCTACATTTTATGTTCTATGATATTTTTTGATCAGATGCGTAGTTCTCGAGATATATCAAGATATTTAAAAGTTCCGAAGCCGCACCAACATAATAGAGATACAGAAACACCGTGGCTCCTTTCTTTGAGATAACTCTGCACTATTGCGAGCTGGAAATGCCACTTCCAGTTTAGCTGTGCAGAAGAAGAACAACAAGAAGAAGAAATATCTCGAAATATGTCCGTTAGGCCCCTTCCCTTGAGATAAATCTGCAAATATCTCGGAAACGAAGCGAGCTATGGCAAAATGTTAAGAGACCTTTTTTGTACAGAATTATGTTTCCTACTTTTTATGTTCTATGATATTTTTTGATCAGACGCGTAGTTCTCGAGATATATCAAGATATTTAAAAGTTCCGAAGCCGCACCAACATAATAGAGATACAGAAACACCGTGGCCCCTTTCTTTGAGATAACTCTGCACTAGTGCGAGCCGCAAATGCCACTTACAGCTTAGCTGTGCAGAAGAAGAACAACAAGAAGAAGAAATATCTCGAAATATGTCCGTTAGGCCCCTTCCCTTGAGATAAATCTGCAAATATCGCGGAAACGAAGCGAGCTATGGCAAAATGTTAAGAGACCTTTTTTGTAGAGAATTAAGTTCCCTACTTTTTATGTTCTATGATATTTTTTGATCAGATGCGTAGTTCTCGAGATATATTAAGATATTTAAAAGTTCCGCAGCCGCACCAACATAATAGAGATACAGAAACACCGTGGCCCCTTTCTTTGAGATAACTCTGCACTATTGCGAGCTGTAAATGCCACTTCCAGCTTAGCTGTGCAGAAGAAGAACAACAAGAAGAAGAAATATCTTGAAATATGTCCGTCAGGCCCCTTCCCTTGAGATATATCTGCAAATATCTCGGAAACGAAGCGAGCTATGGCAAAATGTTAAGAGACCTTTTTTGTCGAGAATTATGTTTCCTACAATTTATGTTCTATGATATTTTTTGATCAGAAGCGTAGTTTTCGAGATATATCGAGCAATTTAAAAGTTCCGAAGCCGCACCAACATAATAGAGATACAGAAACACCGTGGCCCCTTTCTTTGAGATGACTCTGCACTATTGCGAGCTGCAAATGCCACTTCCAGCTTAGCTGTGCAGAAGAAGAACAACAAGAAGAAGAAATATCTCGAAATATGTCCGTCAGGCCCCTTCCCTTGAGATAAATCTGCAAATATCTCGGAAACGAAGAGAGCTATGGCAAAATGTTAAGAGACCTTTTTTGTAGAGAATTAAGTTTCCTACTTTTCATGTTCTATGATATTTTTTGATCAGATGCGTAGTTCTCGAGATATATCAAGATATTTAAAAGTTCCGAAGCCGCACCAACATAATAGAGATACAGAAACACCGTGGCCCCTTTCTTTGAGATAACTCTGCACTAGTGCGAGCCGCAAATGCCACTTCCAGCTTAGCTGTGCAGAAGAAGAACAACAAGAAGAAGAAATATCTCGAAATATGTCCGTCAGGCCCCTTCCCTTGAGATAAATCTGCAAATATCTCGGAAACGAAGCGAGCTATGGCAAAATGTTAGGAGACCTTTTTTGTACAGAATTATGTTTCCTACTTTTTATGTTCTATGATATTTTTTGATCAGACGCGTAGTTCTCGAGATATATCAAGATATTTAAAAGTTCCGAAGCCGCACCAACATAATAGAGATACAGAAACACCGTGGCCCCTTTCTTTGAGATATCTCTGCACTATTGCGAGCTGCAAATGCCACTTCCAGCTTAGCTGTGCAGAAGAAGAACAACAAGAAGAAGAAATATCTCGAAATATGTCCGTGAGGCCCCTTCCCTTGAGATAAATCTGCAAATATCTCGGAAACGAAGCGAGCTATGGCAAAATGTTAAGAGACCTTTTTTGTAGAGAATTAAGTTTCCTACTTTTTATGTTCTATGATATTTTTTGATCAGATGCGTAGTTCTCGAGATATATTAAGATATTTAAAAGTTCCGAAGCCGCACCAACATAATAGAGATACAGAAACACCGCGGCCCCTTTCTTTGAGATAACTCTGCACTAGCGCGAGCCGCAAATGCCACTTACAGCTTAGCTGTGCAGAAGAAGAACAACGAGAAGAAGAAATATCTCGAAATATGTCCGTCAGGCCCCTTCCCTTGAGATAAATCTGCAAATATCTCGGAAACGAAGCGAGCTATGGCAAAATGTTAAGAGAACTTTTTTGTACAGAATTATGTTTCCTACTTTTTATGTTCTATGATATTTTTTGATCAGACGCGTAGTTCTCGAGATATATCAAGATATTTAAAAGATCCGAAGCCGCACCAACATAATAGAGATACAGAAACACCGTGTCTCCTTTCTTTGAGATAACTCTGCACTATTGCGAGCTGGAAATGCCACTTCCAGTTTAGCTGTGCAGAAGAAGAACAACAAGACGAAGAAATATCTCGAAATATGTCCGTGAGGCCCCTTCCCTTGAGATAAATCTGGAAATATCTCGGAAACGAAGAGAGCTATGGCAAAATGTTAAGAGACCTTTTTTGTAGAGAATTAAGTTTCCTACTTTTTACGTTCTATGACATTTTTTGATCAGATGCGTAGTTCTCGAGATATATCAAGATATTTAAAAGTTCCGAAGCCGCACCAACATAATAGAGATACAGAAACACCGTGGCCCCTTTCTTTGAGATAACTCTGCACTATTGCGAGCTGCAAATGCCACTTCCAGCTTAGCTGTGCAGGAGAAGAACAACAAGAAGAAGAAATATCTCGAAATATGTCCGTCAGGCCCCTTCCCTTGAGATAAATCTGCAAATATCTCGGAAACGAAGAGAGCTATGGCAAAATGTTAAGAGACCTTTTTTGTAGAGAATTAAGTTTCGTACTTTTTACGTTCTATGACATTTTTTGATCCGTTGCGTAGTTCTCGAGATATATCAAGATATTTAAAAGTTCCGAAGCCGCACCAACATAATAGAGATACAGAAACACCGTGGCCCCTTTCTTTGAGATAACTCTGCACTATTGCGAGCTGTAAATGCCACTTCCAGCTTAGCTGTGCAGAAGAAGAACAACAAGAAGAAGAAATATCTTGAAATATGTCCGTCAGGCCCCTTCCCTTGAGATATATCTGCAAATATCTCGGAAACGAAGCGAGCTATGGCAAAATGTTAAGAGACCTTTTTTGTCGAGAATTATGTTTCCTACAATTTATGTTCTATGATATTTTTTGATCAGAAGCGTAGTTCTCGAGATATATCAAGATATTTAAAAGTTCCGAAGCCGCACCAACATAATAGAGATACAGAAACACCGTGGCCCCTTTCTTTGAGATAACTCTGCACTATTGCGAGCTGCAAATGCCACTTCCAGCTTAGCTGTGCAGAGGAAGAACAACAAGAAGAAGAAATATCTCGAAATATGTCCGTCAGGCCCCTTCCCTTGAGATAAATCTGCAAATATCTCGGAAACGAAGCGAGCTATGGCAAAATGTTAAGAGACCTTTTTTGTAGAGAATTAAGTTTCCTACATTTTATGTTCTATGATATTTTTTGATCAGATGCGTAGTTCTCGAGATATATCAAGATATTTAAAAGTTCCGAAGCCGCACCAACATAATAGAGATACAGAAACACCGTGGCTCCTTTCTTTGAGATAACTCTGCACTATTGCGAGCTGGAAATGCCACTTCCAGTTTAGCTGTGCAGAAGAAGAACAACAAGAAGAAGAAATATCTCGAAATATGTCCGTTAGGCCCCTTCCCTTGAGATAAATCTGCAAATATCTCGGAAACGAAGCGAGCTATGGCAAAATGTTAAGAGACCTTTTTTGTACAGAATTATGTTTCCTACTTTTTATGTTCTATGATATTTTTTGATCAGACGCGTAGTTCTCGAGATATATCAAGATATTTAAAAGTTCCGAAGCCGCACCAACATAATAGAGATACAGAAACACCGTGGCCCCTTTCTTTGAGATAACTCTGCACTAGTGCGAGCCGCAAATGCCACTTACAGCTTAGCTGTGCAGAAGAAGAACAACAAGAAGAAGAAATATCTCGAAATATGTCCGTTAGGCCCCTTCCCTTGAGATAAATCTGCAAATATCGCGGAAACGAAGCGAGCTATGGCAAAATGTTAAGAGACCTTTTTTGTAGAGAATTAAGTTCCCTACTTTTTATGTTCTATGATATTTTTTGATCAGATGCGTAGTTCTCGAGATATATTAAGATATTTAAAAGTTCCGCAGCCGCACCAACATAATAGAGATACAGAAACACCGTGGCCCCTTTCTTTGAGATAACTCTGCACTATTGCGAGCTGTAAATGCCACTTCCAGCTTAGCTGTGCAGAAGAAGAACAACAAGAAGAAGAAATATCTTGAAATATGTCCGTCAGGCCCCTTCCCTTGAGATATATCTGCAAATATCTCGGAAACGAAGCGAGCTATGGCAAAATGTTAAGAGACCTTTTTTGTCGAGAATTATGTTTCCTACAATTTATGTTCTATGATATTTTTTGATCAGAAGCGTAGTTTTCGAGATATATCGAGCAATTTAAAAGTTCCGAAGCCGCACCAACATAATAGAGATACAGAAACACCGTGGCCCCTTTCTTTGAGATGACTCTGCACTATTGCGAGCTGCAAATGCCACTTCCAGCTTAGCTGTGCAGAAGAAGAACAACAAGAAGAAGAAATATCTCGAAATATGTCCGTCAGGCCCCTTCCCTTGAGATAAATCTGCAAATATCTCGGAAACGAAGAGAGCTATGGCAAAATGTTAAGAGACCTTTTTTGTAGAGAATTAAGTTTCCTACTTTTCATGTTCTATGATATTTTTTGATCAGATGCGTAGTTCTCGAGATATATCAAGATATTTAAAAGTTCCGAAGCCGCACCAACATAGTAGAGATACAGAAACACCGTGGCCCCTTTCTTTGAGATAACTCTGCACTAGTGCGAGCCGCAAATGCCACTTCCAGCTTAGCTGTGCAGAAGAAGAACAACAAGAAGAAGAAATATCTCGAAATATGTCCGTCAGGCCCCTTCCCTTGAGATAAATCTGCAAATATCTCGGAAACGAAGCGAGCTATGGCAAAATGTTAGGAGACCTTTTTTGTACAGAATTATGTTTCCTACTTTTTATGTTCTATGATATTTTTTGATCAGACGCGTAGTTCTCGAGATATATCAAGATATTTAAAAGTTCCGAAGCCGCACCAACATAATAGAGATACAGAAACACCGTGGCCCCTTTCTTTGAGATATCTCTGCACTATTGCGAGCTGCAAATGCCACTTCCAGCTTAGCTGTGCAGAAGAAGAACAACAAGAAGAAGAAATATCTCGAAATATGTCCGTGAGGCCCCTTCCCTTGAGATAAATCTGCAAATATCTCGGAAACGAAGCGAGCTATGGCAAAATGTTAAGAGACCTTTTTTGTAGAGAATTAAGTTTCCTACTTTTTATGTTCTATGATATTTTTTGATCAGATGCGTAGTTCTCGAGATATATTAAGATATTTAAAAGTTCCGAAGCCGCACCAACATAATAGAGATACAGAAACACCGCGGCCCCTTTCTTTGAGATAACTCTGCACTAGCGCGAGCCGCAAATGCCACTTACAGCTTAGCTGTGCAGAAGAAGAACAACGAGAAGAAGAAATATCTCGAAATATGTCCGTCAGGCCCCTTCCCTTGAGATAAATCTGCAAATATCTCGGAAACGAAGCGAGCTATGGCAAAATGTTAAGAGAACTTTTTTGTACAGAATTATGTTTCCTACTTTTTATGTTCTATGATATTTTTTGATCAGACGCGTAGTTCTCGAGATATATCAAGATATTTAAAAGATCCGAAGCCGCACCAACATAATAGAGATACAGAAACACCGTGTCTCCTTTCTTTGAGATAACTCTGCACTATTGCGAGCTGGAAATGCCACTTCCAGTTTAGCTGTGCAGAAGAAGAACAACAAGACGAAGAAATATCTCGAAATATGTCCGTGAGGCCCCTTCCCTTGAGATAAATCTGGAAATATCTCGGAAACGAAGAGAGCTATGGCAAAATGTTAAGAGACCTTTTTTGTAGAGAATTAAGTTTCCTACTTTTTACGTTCTATGACATTTTTTGATCAGATGCGTAGTTCTCGAGATATATCAAGATATTTAAAAGTTCCGAAGCCGCACCAACATAATAGAGATACAGAAACACCGTGGCCCCTTTCTTTGAGATAACTCTGCACTATTGCGAGCTGCAAATGCCACTTCCAGCTTAGCTGTGCAGGAGAAGAACAACAAGAAGAAGAAATATCTCGAAATATGTCCGTCAGGCCCCTTCCCTTGAGATAAATCTGCAAATATCTCGGAAACGAAGAGAGCTATGGCAAAATGTTAAGAGACCTTTTTTGTAGAGAATTAAGTTTCGTACTTTTTACGTTCTATGACATTTTTTGATCCGTTGCGTAGTTCTCGAGATATATCAAGATATTTAAAAGTTCCGAAGCCGCACCAACATAATAGAGATACAGAAACACCGTGGCCCCTTTCTTTGAGATAACTCTGCACTATTGCGAGCTGTAAATGCCACTTCCAGCTTAGCTGTGCAGAAGAAGAACAACAAGAAGAAGAAATATCTTGAAATATGTCCGTCAGGCCCCTTCCCTTGAGATATATCTGCAAATATCTCGGAAACGAAGCGAGCTATGGCAAAATGTTAAGAGACCTTTTTTGTCGAGAATTATGTTTCCTACAATTTATGTTCTATGATATTTTTTGATCAGAAGCGTAGTTCTCGAGATATATCAAGATATTTAAAAGTTCCGAAGCCGCACCAACATAATAGAGATACAGAAACACCGTGGCCCCTTTCTTTGAGATAACTCTGCACTATTGCGAGCTGCAAATGCCACTTCCAGCTTAGCTGTGCAGAAGAAGAACAACAAGAAGAAGAAATATCTCGAAATATGTCCGTCAGGCCCCTTCCCTTGAGATAAATCTGCAAATATCTCGGAAACGAAGAGAGCTATGGCAAAATGTTAAGAGACCTTTTTTGTAGAGAATTAAGTTTCCTACTTTTCATGTTCTATGATATTTTTTGATCAGATGCGTAGTTCTCGAGATATATCAAGATATTTAAAAGTTCCGAAGCCGCACCAACATAATAGAGATACAGAAACACCGTGGCCCCTTTCTTTGAGATAACTCTGCACTAGTGCGAGCCGCAAATGCCACTTCCAGCTTAGCTGTGCAGAAGAAGAACAACAAGAAGAAGAAATATCTCGAAATATGTCCGACAGGCCCCTTCCCTTGAGATAAATCTGCAAATATCTCGGAAACGAAGCGAGCTATGGCGAAATGTTAAGAGACCTTTTTTGTAGAGAATTATGTTTCCTACTTTTTATCTTCTATGATATTTTTTGATCAGATGCGTAGTTCTCGAGATGTATCAAGATATTTAAAAGTTCCGAAGCCGCACCAACATGATAGAGATACAGAAACACCGTGGCCCCTTTCTTTGAGATAACTCTGCACTATTGCGCGCTGCAAATGCCACTTCCAGCTTAGCTGTGCAGAAGAAGAACAACAAGAAGAAGAAATATCTCGAAATATGTCCGTCAGGCCCCTTCCCTTGAGATAAATCTGCAAATATCTCGGAAACGAAGCGAGCTATGGCAAAATGTTAAGAGACCTTTTTTGTAGAGAATAATGTTTCCTACAATTTACGTTGTATGATATTTTTTGATCAGAGGCGTAGTTCTCGAGATATATCAAGATATTTAAAAGTTCCGAAGCCGCACCAACATAATAGAGATACAGAAACACCGTGGCTCCTTTCTTTGAGATAACTCTGCACTATTGCGAGCTGGAAATGCCACTTCCAGTTTAGCTGTGCAGAAGAAGAACAACAAGAAGAAGAAATATCTCGAAATATGTCCGTTAGGCCCCTTCCCTTGAGATAAATCTGCAAATATCTCGGAAACGAAGCGAGCTATGGCAAAATGTTAAGAGACCTTTTTTGTACAGAATTATGTTTCCTACTTTTTATGTTCTATGATATTTTTTGATCAGACGCGTAGTTCTCGAGATATAGCAAGATATTTAAAAGTTCCGAAGCCGCACCAACATAATAGAGATACAGAAACACCGTGGCCCCTTTCTTTGAGATAACTCTGCACTAGTGCGAGCCGCAAATGCCACTTACAGCTTAGCTGTGCAGAAGAAGAACAACAAGAAGAAGAAATATCTCGAAATATGTCCGTTAGGCCCCTTCCCTTGAGATAAATCTGCAAATATCTCGGAAACGAAGCGAGCTATGGCAAAATGTTAAGAGACCTTTTTTGTAGAGAATTAAGTTTCCTACTTTTTATGTTCTATGATATTTTTTGATCAGATGCGTAGTTCTCGAGATATATTAAGATATTTAAAAGTTCCGCAGCCGCACCAACATAATAGAGATACAGAAACACCGTGGCCCCTTTCTTTGAGATAACTCTGCACTATTGCGAGCTGTAAATGCCACTTCCAGCTTAGCTGTGCAGAAGAAGAACAACAAGAAGAAGAAATATCTTGAAATATGTCCGTCAGGCCCCTTCCCTTGAGATATATCTGCAAATATCTCGGAAACGAAGCGAGCTATGGCAAAATGTTAAGAGACCTTTTTTGTCGAGAATTATGTTTCCTACAATTTATGTTCTATGATATTTTTTGATCAGAAGCGTAGTTTTCGAGATATATCGAGCAATTTAAAAGTTCCGAAGCCGCACCAACATAATAGAGATACAGAAACACCGTGGCCCCTTTCTTTGAGATGACTCTGCACTATTGCGAGCTGCAAATGCCACTTCCAGCTTAGCTGTGCAGAAGAAGAACAACAAGAAGAAGAAATATCTCGAAATATGTCCGTCAGGCCCCTTCCCTTGAGATAAATCTGCAAATATCTCGGAAACGAAGAGAGCTATGGCAAAATGTTAAGAGACCTTTTTTGTAGAGAATTAAGTTTCCTACTTTTCATGTTCTATGATATTTTTTGATCAGATGCGTAGTTCTCGAGATATATCAAGATATTTAAAAGTTCCGAAGCCGCACCAACATAATAGAGATACAGAAACACCGTGGCCCCTTTCTTTGAGATCACTCTGCACTATTGCGAGCTGCAAATGCCACTTCCAGCTTAGCTGTGCAGAAGAAGAACAACAAGAAGAAGAAATATCTCGAAATATGTCCGTCAGGCCCCTGCCCTTGAGATATATCTGCAAATATCTCGGAAACGAAGCGAGCTATGGCAAAATGTTGAGAGACCTTTTCTGTAGAGAATTATGTTTCCTACAATTTATGTTCTATGATATTTTTTGATCAGAAGCGTAGTTTTCGAGATATATCGGGATATTTAAAAGTTCCGAAGCCGCACCAACATAATAGAGATACAGAAACACCGTGGCCCCTTTCTTTGAGATAACTCTGCACTAGTGCGAGCCGCAAATGCCACTTCCAGCTTAGCTGTGCAGAAGAAGAACAACAAGAAGAAGAAATATCTCGAAATATGTCCGTCAGGCCCCTTCCCTTGAGATAAATATGCAAATATCTCGGAAACGAAGCGAGCTATGGCAAAATGTTGAGAGACCTTTTTTGTAGAGAATTATGTTTCCTACAATTTATGTTCTATGATATTTTTTGATCAGAAGCGTAGTTTTCGAGATATATCGAGATATTTAAAAGTTCCGAAGCCGCACCAACATAATAGAGATACAGAAACACCGTGGCCCCTTTCTTTGAGATAACTCTGCACTAGTGCGAGCCGCAAATGCCACTTCCAGCTTAGCTGTGCAGAAGAAGAACAACAAGAAGAAGAAATATCTCGAAATATGTCCGTCAGGCCCCTTCCCTTGAGATAAATCTGCAAATATCTCGGAAACGAAGCGAGCTATGGCAAAATGTTAGGAGACCTTTTTTGTACAGAATTATGTTTCCTACTTTTTATGTTCTATGATATTTTTTGATCAGACGCGTAGTTCTCGAGATATATCAAGATATTTAAAAGTTCCGAAGCCGCACCAACATAATAGAGATACAGAAACACCGTGGCCCCTTTCTTTGAGATATCTCTGCACTATTGCGAGCTGCAAATGTCACTTCCAGCTTAGCTGTGCAGAAGAAGAACAACAAGAAGAAGAAATATCTCGAAATATGTCCGTGAGGCCCCTTCCCTTGAGATAAATCTGCAAATATCTCGGAAACGAAGCGAGCTATGGCAAAATGTTAAGAGACCTTTTTTGTAGAGAATTAAGTTTCCTACTTTTTATGTTCTATGATATTTTTTGATCAGATGCGTAGTTCTCGAGATATATTAAGATATTTAAAAGTTCCGAAGCCGCACCATCATAATAGAGATACAGAAACACCGTGGCCCCTTTCTTTGAGATAACTCTGCACTATTGCGAGCTGCAAATGCCACTTCCAGCTTAGCTGTGCAGAAGAAGAACAACAAGAAGAAGAAGTATCTCGAAATATGTCCGTCAGGCCCCTTCCCTTGAGATAAATCTGCAAATATCTCGGAAACCAAGCGAGCTATGGCAAAATGTTAAGAGATCTTTTCTGTAGAGAATTAAGTTTCCTACTTTTTATGTTCTATGATATTTTTTGATCAGATGCGTAGTTCTCGAGATATATCAAGATATTTAAAAGTTCCGAAGCCGCACCAACATAATAGAGATACAGAAACACCGTGGCCCCTTTCTTTGAGATAACTCTGCACTAGCGCGAGCCGCAAATGCCACTTACAGCTTAGCTGTGCAGAAGAAGAACAACGAGAAGAAGAAATATCTCGAAATATGTCCGTCAGGCCCCTTCCCTTGAGATAAATCTGCAAATATCTCGGAAACGAAGCGAGCTATGGCAAAATGTTAAGAGACCTTTTTTGTAGAGAATTAAGTTTCCTACATTTTATGTTCTATGATATTTTTTGATCAGATGCGTAGTTCTCGAGATATATCAAGATATTTAAAAGTTCCGAAGCCGCACCAACATAATAGAGATACAGAAACACCGTGGCTCCTTTCTTTGAGATAACTCTGCACTATTGCGAGCTGGAAATGCCACTTCCAGTTTAGCTGTGCAGAAGAAGAACAACAAGAAGAAGAAATATCTCGAAATATGTCCGTGAGGCCCCTTCCCTTGAGATAAATCTGGAAATATCTCGGAAACGAAGAGAGCTATGGCAAAATGTTAAGAGACCTTTTTTGTAGAGAATTAAGTTTCCTACTTTTTACGTTCTATGACATTTTTTGATCAGATGCGTAGTTCTCGAGATATATCAAGATATTTAAAAGTTCCGAAGCCGCACCAACATAATAGAGATACAGAAACACCGTGGCCCCTTTCTTTGAGATAACTCTGCACTAGTGCGAGCCGCAAATGCCACTTACAGCTTAGCTGTGCAGAAGAAGAACAACAAGAAGAAGAAATATCTCGAAATATGTCCGTTAGGCCCCTTCCCTTGAGATAAATCTGCAAATATCTCGGAAACGAAGCGAGCTATGGCAAAATGTTAAGAGACCTTTTTTGTAGAGAATTAAGTTTCCTACTTTTTATGTTCTATGATATTTTTTGATCAGATGCGTAGTTCTCGAGATATATTAAGATATTTAAAAGTTCCGCAGCCGCACCAACATAATAGAGATACAGAAACACCGTGGCCCCTTTCTTTGAGATAACTCTGCACTATTGCGATCTGTAAATGCCACTTCCAGCTTAGCTGTGCAGAAGAAGAACAACAAGAAGAAGAAATATCTTGAAATATGTCCGTCAGGCCCCTTCCCTTGAGATATATCTGCAAATATCTCGGAAACGAAGCGAGCTATGGCAAAATGTTAAGAGACCTTTTTTGTCGAGAATTATGTTTCCTACAATTTATGTTCTATGATATTTTTTGATCAGAAGCGTAGTTTTCGAGATATATCGAGATATTTAAAAGTTCCGAAGCCGCACCAACATAATAGAGATACAGAAACACCGTGGCCCCTTTCTTTGAGATGACTCTGCACTATTGCGAGCTGCAAATGCCACTTCCAGCTTAGCTGTGCAGAAGAAGAACAACAAGAAGAAGAAATATCTTGAAATATGTCCGTCAGGCCCCTTCCCTTGAGATATATCTGCAAATATCTCGGAAACGAAGCGAGCTATGGCAAAATGTTAAGAGACCTTTTTTGTCGAGAATTATGTTTCCTACAATTTATGTTCTATGATATTTTTTGATCAGAAGCGTAGTTCTCGAGATATATCAAGATATTTAAAAGTTCCGAAGCCGCACCAACATAATAGAGATACAGAAACACCGTGGCCCCTTTCTTTGAGATAACTCTGCACTATTGCGAGCTGCAAATGCCACTTCCAGCTTAGCTGTGCAGAAGAAGAACAACAAGAAGAAGAAATATCTCGAAATATGTCCGTCAGGCCCCTTCCCTTGAGATAAATCTGCAAATATCTCGGAAACGAAGAGAGCTATGGCAAAATGTTAAGAGACCTTTTTTGTAGAGAATTAAGTTTCCTACTTTTTACTTTCTATGACATTTTTTGATCAGATGCGTAGTTCTCGAGATATATCAAGATATTTAAAAGTTCCGAAGCCGCACCAACATAATAGAGATACAGAAACACCGTGGCCCCTTTCTTTGAGATAACTCTGCACTATTGCGAGCTGTAAATGCCACTTCCAGCTTAGCTGTGCAGAAGAAGAACAACAAGAAGAAGAAATATCTTGAAATATGTCCGTCAGGCCCCTTCCCTTGAGATATATCTGCAAATATCTCGGAAACGAAGCGAGCTATGGCAAAATGTTAAGAGACCTTTTTTGTCGAGAATTATGTTTCCTACAATTTATGTTCTATGATATTTTTTGATCAGAAGCGTAGTTCTCGAGATATATCAAGATATTTAAAAGTTCCGAAGCCGCACCAACATAATAGAGATACAGAAACACCGTGGCCCCTTTCTTTGAGATAACTCTGCACTATTGCGAGCTGCAAATGCCACTTCCAGCTTAGCTGTGCAGAAGAAGAACAACAAGAAGAAGAAATATCTCGAAATATGTCCGTCAGGCCCCTTCCCTTGAGATAAATCTGCAAATATCTCGGAAACGAAGAGAGCTATGGCAAAATGTTAAGAGACCTTTTTTGTAGAGAATTAAGTTTCCTACTTTTCATGTTCTATGATATTTTTTGATCAGATGCGTAGTTCTCGAGATATATCAAGATATTTAAAAGTTCCGAAGCCGCACCAACATAATAGAGATACAGAAACACCGTGGCCCCTTTCTTTGAGATCACTCTGCACTATTGCGAGCTGCAAATGCCACTTCCAGCTTAGCTGTGCAGAAGAAGAACAACAAGAAGAAGAAATATTTCGAAATATGTCCGTCAGACCCCTTCCCTCGAGATAAATCTGCAAATATCTCGGAAACGAAGAGAGCTATGGCAAAATGTTAAGAGACCTTTTTTGTAGAGAATTAAGTTTCCTACTTTTCATGTTCTATGATATTTTTTGATCAGATGCGTAGTTCTCGAGATATATCAAGATATTTAAAAGTTCCGAAGCCGCACCAACATAATAGAGATACAGAAACACCGTGGCCCCTTTCTTTGAGATAACTCTGCACTATTGCGAGCTGCAAATGCCACTTCCAGCTTAGCTGTGCAGAAGAAGAACAACAAGAAGAAGAAATATCTCGAAATATGTTCGTCAGGCCCCTTCCCTTGAGATAAATCTGCAAATATCTCGGAAACGAAGCGAGCTATGGCAAAATGTTTAGAGACCTTTTTTGTAGAGAATTAAGTTTCCTACTTTTTATGTTCTATGATATTTTTTGATCAGATGCGTAGTTCTCGAGATATATCAAGATATTTAAAAGTTCCGAAGCCGCACCAACATAATAGAGATACAGAAACACCGTGGCCCCTTTCTTTGAGATAACTCTGCACTATTGCGAGCTGCAAGTGCCACTTCCAGCTTAGCTGTGCAGAAGAAGAACAACAAGAAGAAGAAATATCTCGAAATATGTCCGTCAGGCCCCTTCCCTTGAGGTAAATCTGCAAATATCTCGGAAACGAAGCGAGCTATGGCAAAATGTTAAGAGACCTTTTTTGTAGAGAATTAAGTTTCCTACTTTTTATGTTCTATGATATTTTTTGATCAGATGCGTAGTTCTCGAGATATATCAAGATATTTAAAAGCTCCGAAGCTGCACCAACATAATAGAGGTACAGAAACACCGTGGCCCCTTTCTTTGAGATAACTCTGCACTATTGCGAGCTGCAAATGCTACTTCCAGCTTAGCTGTGCAGAAGAAGAACAACAAGAAGAAGAAATATCTCGAAATATGTCCGTCAGGCCCCATCCCTTGAGATAAATCTGTAAATATCTCGGAAACGAAGCGAGCTATGGCAAAATGTTAAGAGACCTTTTCTGTAGAGAATTATGTTTCCTACAATTTACGTTCTCTGATATTTTTTGATCAGAAGCGTAGTTTTCGAGATATATCGAGATATTTAAAAGTTCCGAAGCCGCACCAACATAATAGAGATACAGAAACACGGTGGCCCCTTTCTTTGAGATAACTCTGCACTATTGCGACCTGCAAATGCCACTTCCAGCTTAGCTGTGCAGAAGAGGAACAACAAGAAGAAGAAATATCTCGGAATATGTCGTCAGGCCCCTTCCCTTGAGCTAAATCTGCAAATATCTCGGAAACGATGCCAGCTATGGGAAAATGTTAAGAGACCTTTGTTGTAGAGAATTAAGTTTCCTACTTTTTATGTTCTATGATATTTTTTGATCAGATGCGTAGTTCTCGAGATATATCAAGATATTTAAAAGTTCCGAAGCCGCACCAACATAATAGAGATACAGAAACACCGTGGCCCCTTTCTTTGCGATAACTCTGCACTATTGCGAGCTGCAAATGCCACTTCCAGCTTAGCTGTGCAGAAGAAGAACAACAGGAAGAAGAAATATCTCGAAATATGTCCGTCAGGCCCCTTCCCTTGAGGTAAATCTGCAAATATCTCGGAAACGAAGCGAGCTATGGCAAAATGTTAAGAGACCTTTTTTGTAGAGAATTAAGTTTCCTACTTTTTATGTTCTATGATATTTTTTGATCAGATGCGTAGTTCTCGAGATATATCAAGATATTTAAAAGCTCCGAAGCTGCACCAACATAATAGAGGTACAGAAACACCGTGGCCCCTTTCTTTGAGATAACTCTGCACTATTGCGAGCTGCAAATGCTACTTCCAGCTTAGCTGTGCAGAAGAAGAACAACAAGAAGAAGAAATATTTCGAAATATGTCCGTCAGGCCCCTTCCCTTGAGATAAATCTGCAAATATCTCGGAAACGAAGCGAGCTATGGCAAAATGTTAAGAGACCTTTTTTGTAGAGAATTAAGTTTCCTACTTTTCATGTTCTATGATATTTTTTGATCAGATGCGTAGTTCTCGAGATATATCAAGATATTTAAAAGTTCCGAAGCCGCACCAACATAATAGAGATACAGAAACACCGTGGCCCCTTTCTTTGAGATAACTCTGCACTATTGCGAGCTGCAAATGCCACTTCCAGCTTAGCTGTGCAGAAGAAGAACAACAAGAAGAAGAAATATCTCGAAATATGTTCGTCAGGCCCCTTCCCTTGAGATAAATCTGCAAATATCTCGGAAACGAAGCGAGCTATGGCAAAATGTTTAGAGACCTTTTTTGTAGAGAATTAAGTTTCCTACTTTTTATGTTCTATGATATTTTTTGATCAGATGCGTAGTTCTCGAGATATATCAAGATATTTAAAAGTTCCGAAGCCGCACCAACATAATAGAGATACAGAAACACCGTGGCCCCTTTCTTTGAGATAACTCTGCACTATTGCGAGCTGCAAGTGCCACTTCCAGCTTAGCTGTGCAGAAGAAGAACAACAAGAAGAAGAAATATCTCGAAATATGTCCGTCAGGCCCCTTCCCTTGAGGTAAATCTGCAAATATCTCGGAAACGAAGCGAGCTATGGCAAAATGTTAAGAGACCTTTTTTGTAGAGAATTAAGTTTCCTACTTTTTATGTTCTATGATATTTTTTGATCAGATGCGTAGTTCTCGAGATATATCAAGATATTTAAAAGCTCCGAAGCTGCACCAACATAATAGAGGTACAGAAACACCGTGGCCCCTTTCTTTGAGATAACTCTGCACTATTGCGAGCTGCAAATGCTACTTCCAGCTTAGCTGTGCAGAAGAAGAACAACAAGAAGAAGAAATATCTCGAAATATGTCCGTCAGGCCCCATCCCTTGAGATAAATCTGTAAATATCTCGGAAACGAAGCGAGCTATGGCAAAATGTTAAGAGACCTTTTCTGTAGAGAATTATGTTTCCTACAATTTACGTTCTCTGATATTTTTTGATCAGAAGCGTAGTTTTCGAGATATATCGAGATATTTAAAAGTTCCGAAGCCGCACCAACATAATAGAGATACAGAAACACGGTGGCCCCTTTCTTTGAGATAACTCTGCACTATTGCGACCTGCAAATGCCACTTCCAGCTTAGCTGTGCAGAAGAGGAACAACAAGAAGAAGAAATATCTCGGAATATGTCGTCAGGCCCCTTCCCTTGAGCTAAATCTGCAAATATCTCGGAAACGATGCCAGCTATGGGAAAATGTTAAGAGACCTTTGTTGTAGAGAATTAAGTTTCCTACTTTTTATGTTCTATGATATTTTTTGATCAGATGCGTAGTTCTCGAGATATATCAAGATATTTAAAAGTTCCGAAGCCGCACCAACATAATAGAGATACAGAAACACCGTGGCCCCTTTCTTTGCGATAACTCTGCACTATTGCGAGCTGCAAATGCCACTTCCAGCTTAGCTGTGCAGAAGAAGAACAACAGGAAGAAGAAATATCTCGAAATATGTCCGTCAGGCCCCTTCCCTTGAGGTAAATCTGCAAATATCTCGGAAACGAAGCGAGCTATGGCAAAATGTTAAGAGACCTTTTTTGTAGAGAATTAAGTTTCCTACTTTTTATGTTCTATGATATTTTTTGATCAGATGCGTAGTTCTCGAGATATATCAAGATATTTAAAAGCTCCGAAGCTGCACCAACATAATAGAGGTACAGAAACACCGTGGCCCCTTTCTTTGAGATAACTCTGCACTATTGCGAGCTGCAAATGCTACTTCCAGCTTAGCTGTGCAGAAGAAGAACAACAAGAATAAGAAATATTTCGAAATATGTCCGTCAGGCCCCTTCCCTTGAGATAAATCTGCAAATATCTCGGAAACGAAGCGAGCTATGGCAAAATGTTAAGAGACCTTTTTTGTAGAGAATTAAGTTTCCTACTTTTTATGTTCTATGATATTTTTTGATCAGATGCGTAGTTCTCGAGATATATCCAGATATTTAAAAGTTCCGAAGCGGCACCAACATAATAGAGATACAGAAACACCGTGGCCCCTTTCTTTGAGGTAACTCTGCACTATTGCGAGCTGCAAATGCCACTTCCAGCTTAGCTGTGCAGAAGAAGAACAACAAGAAGAAGAAATATCTCGAAATATGTCCCTCAGGCCCCTTCCCTTGAGATAAATCTGCAAATATCTCGGAAACCAAGCGAGCTATGGCAAAATGTTAAGAGACCTTATTTGTAGGGAATTAAGTTTCCTACTTTTTATGTTCTACGATATTTTTTGATCAGATGCGTAGTTCTCGAGATATATCGAGATATTTAAAAGTTCCGAAGCCGCACCAACATAATAGAGATACAGAAACATCGTGGCCCCTTTCTTTGGGATAACTCTGCACTATTGCGAGCTGCAAATGCCACTTCCAGCTTAGCTGTGCAGAAGAAGAACAACAAGAAGAAGAAATATCTCGAAATATGTCCCTCAGGCCCCTTCCCTTGAGATAAATCTGCACATATCTCGGAAACCAAGCGAGCTATGGCAAAATGTTAAGAGACCTTATTTGTAGAGAATTAAGTTTCCTACTTTTTATGTTCTACGATATTTTTTGATCAGATGCGTAGTTCTCGAGATATATCAAGATATTTAAAAGTTCCGAAGCCGCACTAACATAATACAGATACAGAAACACCGTGGCCCCTTTCTTTGAGATAACTCTGCACTATTGCGCGCTGCAAATGCCACTTCCAGCTTAGCTGTGCAGAAGAAGAACAACAACAAGAAGAAATATCTCGAAATATGTCCGTCAGGCCCCTTCCCTTGAGATAAATCTGCAAATATCGCGGAAACGAAGCGAGCTATGGCAAAATGTTAAGAGACCTTTTTTGTAGAGAATTAAGTTTCCTACTTTTTATGTTCTATGATATTTTTTGATCAGATGCGTAGTTCTCGAGATATATCAAGATATTTAAAAGTTCCGAAGCCGCACCAACATAATAGAGATACAGAAACACCGTGGCCCCTTTCTTTGAGATAACTCTGCACTATTGCGAGCTGCAGATGCCACTTCCAGCTTAGCTGTGCAGAAGAAGAACAACAAGAAGAAGAAATATCTGGAAATATGTCCGTCAGGCCCCTTCCCTTGAGATAAATCTGCAAATATCTCGGAAACGAAGCGAGCTACGGCAAAATGTTAAGAGACCTTTTTTGTAGAAAATTAGGATTCCTACTTTTTATGTTCTATGATATTTTTTGAACAGATGCGTAGTTCTCGAGATATATCAAGATATTTAAAAGTTCCGAAGCCGCACTAACATAATAGAGATACAGAAACACCGTGGCCCCTTTCTTTGAGATAACTCTGCACTATTGCGCGCTGCAAATGCCACTTCCAGCTTAGCTGTGCAGAAGAAGAACAACAAGAAGAAGAAATATCTCGAAATATGTCCGTCAGGCCCCTTCCGTTGAGATAAATCTGCAAATATCTCGGAAACGAAGCGAGCTATGGCAAAATGTTAAGAGACCTTTTTTGTAGAGAATTAAGTTTCCTACTTTTTATGTTCTACGATATTTTTTGATCAGATGCGTAGTTCTCGAGATATATCAAGATATTTAAAAGTTCCGAAGCCGCACCAACATAATAGAGATACAGAAACACCGTGGCCCCTTTCTTTGAGATAACTCTGCACTACTGCGAGCTGCAAATGCCACTTCCAGCTTAGCTGTGCAGAAGAAGAACAACAAGAAGAAGAAATATCTCGAAATATGTCCGTCAGGCCCCTTCCCTTGAGATAAATCTGCAAATATCTCGGAAACGAAGCGAGCTATGGCAAAATGTTAAGAGACCTTTTTCGTAGAGAATTAAGTTTCCTACTGTTTATGTTCTATGATATTTTTTGATCAGATGCGTAGTTCTCGAGATATATCAAGATATTTAAAAGCTCCGAAGCTGCACCAACATAATAGAGGTACAGAAACACCGTGGCCCCTTTCTTTGAGATAACTCTGCACTATTGCGAGCTGCAAATGCCACTTCCAGCTTAGCTGTGCAGAAGAAGAACAACAAGAACAAGAAATATCTCGAAATATGTCCGTCAGGCCCCTTCCCTTGAGATAAATCTGCAAATATCTCGGAAACGAAGCGAGCTATGGCAAAATGTTAAGAGACCTTTTTTGTAGAGAATTAAGTTTCCTACTTTTTATGTTCTATGATATTTTTTGATCAGATGCGTAGTTCTCGAGATATATCCAGATATTTAAAAGTTCCGAAGCGGCACCAACATAATAGAGATACAGAAACACCGTGGCCCCTTTCTTTGAGGTAACTCTGCACTATTGCGAGCTGCAAATGCCACTTCCAGCTTAGCTGTGCAGAAGAAGAACAACAAGAAGAAGAAATATCTCGAAATATGTCCCTCAGGCCCCTTCCCTTGAGATAAATCTGCAAATATCTCGGAAACCAAGCGAGCTATGGCAAAATGTTAAGAGACCTTATTTGTAAAGAATTAAGTTTCCTACTTTTTATGTTCTACGATATTTTTTGATCAGATGCGTAGTTCTCGAGATATATCAAGATATTTAAAAGTTCCGAAGCCGCACCAACATAATAGAGATACAGAAACACCGTGGCCCCTTTCTTTGAGATAACTCTGCACTATTGCGAGCTGCAAATGCCACTTCCAGCTTAGCTGTGCAGAAGAAGAACAACAAGAAGAAGAAATATCTGGAAATATGTCCGTCAGGCCCCTTCCCTTGAGATAAATCTGCAAATATCTCGGAAACGAAGCGAGCTACGGCAAAATGTTAAGAGACCTTTTTTGTAGAAAATTAGGATTCCTACTTTTTATGTTCTATGATATTTTTTGACCAGATGCGTAGTTCTCGAGATATATCAAGATATTTAAAAGTTCCGAAGCCGCACTAACATAATAGAGATACAGAAACACCGTGGCCCCTTTCTTTGAGATAACTCTGCACTATTGCGCGCTGCAAATGCCACTTCCAGCTTAGCTGTGCAGAAGAAGAACAACAAGAAGAAGAAATATCTGGAAATATGTCCGTCAGGCCCCTTCCCTTGAGATAAATCTGCAAATATCTCGGAAACGAAGCGAGCTATGGCAAAATGTTAAGAGACCTTTTTTGTAGAGAATTAAGTTTCCTACTTTTTATGTTCTATGATATTTTTCGATCAGATGCGTAGTTCTCGAGATATATCAAGATATTTAAAAGTTCCGAAGCCGCACCAACATAATAGAGATACAGAAACACCGTGGCCCCTTTCTTTGAGATAACTCTGCACTACTGCGAGCTGCAAATGCCACTTCCAGCTTAGCTGTGCAGAAGAAGAACAACAAGAAGAAGAAATATCTCGAAATATGTCCGTCAGGCCCCTTCCCTTGAGATAAATCTGCAAATATCTCGGAAACGAAGCGAGCTATGGCAAAATCTTAAGAGACCTTTTTTGTAGAGAATTATGTTTCCTACAATTTACGTTCTCTGATATTTTTTGATCAGAAGCGTAGTTTTCGAGATATATCGAGATATTTAAAAGTTCCGAAGCCGCACCAACATAATAGAGATACAGAAACACCGTGGCCCCTTTCTTTGAGATAACTCTGCACAAGTGCGAGCTGCAAATGCCACTTCCAGCTTAGCTGTGCAGAAGAAGAACAACAAGAAGAAGAAATATCTCGAAATATGTCCGTCAGGCCCCTTCCCTTGAGATAAATCTGCAAATATCTCGGAAACGAAGCGAGCTATGGCAAAATGTTAAGAGACCTTTTTTGTAGAGAATTATGTTTCCTACAATTTATGTTCTATGATATTTTTCGATCAGAAGCGTAGTTCTCGAGATATATCAAGATATTTAAAAGTTCCGAAGCCGCACCAACATAATAGAGATACAGAAACACCGTGGCCCCTTTCTTTGAGGTAACTCTGCACTATTGCGAGCTGCAAATGCCACTTCCAGCTTAGCTGTGCAGAAGAAGAACAACAAGAAGAAGAAATATCTCGAAATATGTCCCTCAGGCCCCTTCCCTTGAGATAAATCTGCAAATATCTCGGAAACCAAGCGAGCTATGGCAAAATGTTAAGAGACCTTATTTGTAGAGAATTAAGTTTCCTACTTTTTATGTTCTACGATATTTTTTGATCAGATGCGGAGTTCTCGAGATATATCAAGATATTTAAAAGTTCCGAAGCCGCACCAACATAATAGAGATACAGAAACACCGTGGCCCCTCTCTTTGAGATAACTCTGCACTATTGCGAGCTGCAAATGCCACTTCCAGCTTAGCTGTGCAGAAGAAGAACAACAAGAAGAAGAAATATCTCGAAATATGTCCGTCAGGCCCCTTCCCTTGAGATAAATCTGCAAATATCTCGGAAACGAAGCGAACTATGGCAAAATCTTAAGAGACCTTTTTTGTAGAGAATTATGTTTCCTACAATTTACGTTCTCTGATATTTTTTGATCAGAAGCGTAGTTTTCGAGATATATCGAGATATTTAAAAGTTCCGAAGCCGCACCAACATAATAGAGATACAGAAACACCGTGGCCCCTTTCTTTGAGATAACTCTGCACTATTGCGAGCTGCAAATGCCACTTCCAGCTTAGCTGTGCAGAAGAAGAACAACAAGAAGAAGAAATATCTCGAAATATGTCCGTCAGGCCCCTTCCCTTGAGATAAATCTGCAAATATCTCGGAAACGAAGCGAACTATGGCAAAATCTTAAGAGACCTTTTTTGTAGAGAATTATGTTTCCTACAATTTACGTTCTCTGATATTTTTTGATCAGAAGCGTAGTTTTCGAGATATATCGAGATATTTAAAAGTTCCGAAGCCGCACCAACATAATAGAGATACAGAAACACCGTGGCCCCTTTCTTTGAGATAACTCTGCACTATTGCGAGCTGCAAATGCCACTTCCAGCTTAGCTGTGCAGAAGAAGAACAACAAGAAGAAGAAATATCTGGAAATATGTCCGTCAGGCCCCTTCCCTTGAGATAAATCTGCAAATATCTCGGAAACGAAGCGAGCTACGGCAAAATGTTAAGAGACCTTTTTTGTAGAAAATTAGGATTCCTACTTTTTATGTTCTATGATATTTTTTGACCAGATGCGTAGTTCTCGAGATATATCAAGATATTTAAAAGTTCCGAAGCCGCACTAACATAATAGAGATACAGAAACACCGTGGCCCCTTTCTTTGAGATAACTCTGCACTATTGCGCGCTGCAAATGCCACTTCCAGCTTAGCTGTGCAGAAGAAGAACAACAACAAGAAGAAATATCTCGAAATATGTCCGTCAGGCCCCTTCCGTTGAGATAAATCTGCAAATATCTCGGAAACGAAGCGAGCTATGGCAAAATGTTAAGAGACCTTTTTTGTAGAGAATTAAGTTTCCTACTTTTTATGTTCTACGATATTTTTTGATCAGATGCGTAGTTCTCGAGATATATCAAGATATTTAAAAGTTCCGAAGCCGCACCAACATAATAGAGATACAGAAACACCGTGGCCCCTTTCTTTGAGATAACTCTGCACTACTGCGAGCTGCAAATGCCACTTCCAGCTTAGCTGTGCAGAAGAAGAACAACAAGAAGAAGAAATATCTCGAAATATGTCCGTCAGGCCCCTTCCCTTGAGATAAATCTGCAAATATCTCGGAAACGAAGCGAGCTATGGCAAAATGTTAAGAGACCTTTTTTGTAGAGAATTAAGTTTCCTACTTTTTATGTTCTATGATATTTTTTGATCAGATGCGTAGTTCTCGAGATATATCAAGATATTTAAAAGCTCCGAAGCTGCACCAACATAATAGAGGTACAGAAACACCGTGGCCCCTTTCTTTGAGATAACTCTGCACTATTGCGAGCTGCAAATGCCACTTCCAGCTTAGCTGTGCAGAAGAAGAACAACAAGAACAAGAAATATCTCGAAATATGTCCGTCAGGCCCCTTCCCTTGAGATAAATCTGCAAATATCTCGGAAACGAAGCGAGCTATGGCAAAATGTTAAGAGACCTTTTTTGTAGAGAATTATGTTTCCTACAATTTACGTTCTCTGATATTTTTTGATCAGAAGCGTAGTTTTCGAGATATATCGAGATATTTAAAAGTTCCGAAGCCGCACCAACATAATAGAGATACAGAAACACGGTGGCCCCTTTCTTTGAGATAACTCTGCACTATTGCGACCTGCAAATGCCACTTCCAGCTTAGCTGTGCAGAAGAGGAACAACAAGAAGAAGAAATATCTCGGAATATGTCGTCAGGCCCCTTCCCTTGAGCTAAATCTGCAAATATCGCGGAAACGATGCCAGCTATGGGAAAATGTTAAGAGACCTTTGTTGTAGAGAATTAAGTTTCCTACTTTTTATGTTCTATGATATTTTTTGATCAGATGCGTAGTTTTCGAGATATATCGAGATATTTAAAAGTTCCGAAGCCGCACCAACATAATAGAGATACAGAAACATCGTGGCCCCTTTCTTTGGGATAACTCTGCACTATTGCGAGCTGCAAATGCCACTTCCAGCTTAGCTGTGCAGAAGAAGAACAACAAGAAGAAGAAATATCTCGAAATATGTCCCTCAGGCCCCTTCCCTTGAGATAAATCTGCAAATATCTCGGAAACCAAGCGAGCTATGGCAAAATGTTAAGAGACCTTATTTGTAGAGAATTAAGTTTCCTACTTTTTATGTTCTACGATATTTTTTGATCAGATGCGTAGTTCTCGAGATATATCAAGATATTTAAAAGTTCCGAAGCCGCACCAACATAATAGAGATACAGAAACACCGTGGCCCCTTTCTTTGAGATAACTCTGCACTATTGCGAGCTGCAAATGCCACTTCCAGCTTAGCTGTGCAGAAGAAGAACAACAAGAAGAAGAAATATCTGGAAATATGTCCGTCAGGCCCCTTCCCTTGAGATAAATCTGCAAATATCTCGGAAACGAAGCGAGCTACGGCAAAATGTTAAGAGACCTTTTTTGTAGAAAATTAGGATTCCTACTTTTTATGTTCTATGATATTTTTTGAACAGATGCGTAGTTCTCGAGATATATCAAGATATTTAAAAGTTCCGAAGCCGCACTAACATAATACAGATACAGAAACACCGTGGCCCCTTTCTTTGAGATAACTCTGCACTATTGCGCGCTGCAAATGCCACTTCCAGCTTAGCTGTGCAGAAGAAGAACAACAACAAGAAGAAATATCTCGAAATATGTCCGTCAGGCCCCTTCCCTTGAGATAAATCTGCAAATATCGCGGAAACGAAGCGAGCTATGGCAAAATGTTAAGAGACCTTTTTTGTAGAGAATTAAGTTTCCTACTTTTTATGTTCTATGATATTTTTTCATCAGATGCGTAGTTCTCGAGATATATCAAGATATTTAAAAGTTCCGAAGCCGCACCAACATAATAGAGATACAGAAACACCGTAGCCCCTTTCTTTGAGATAACTCTGCACTACTGCGAGCTGCAAATGCCACTTCCAGCTTAGCTGTGCAGAAGAAGAACAACAAGAAGAAGAAATATCTCGAAATATGTCCGTCAGGCCCCTTCCCTTGAGATAAATCTGCAAATATCTCGGAAACGAAGCGAGCTATGGCAAAATGTTAAGAGACCTTTTTTGTAGAGAATTAAGTTTCCTACTTTTTATGTTCTATGATATTTTTTGATCAGATGCGTAGTTCTCGAGATATATCCAGATATTTAAAAGTTCCGAAGCGGCACCAACATAATAGAGATACAGAAACACCGTGGCCCCTTTCTTTGAGGTAACTCTGCACTATTGCGAGCTGCAAATGCCACTTCCAGCTTAGCTGTGCAGAAGAAGAACAACAAGAAGAAGAAATATCTCGAAATATGTCCCTCAGGCCCCTTCCCTTGAGATAAATCTGCAAATATCTCGGAAACCAAGCGAGCTATGGCAAAATGTTAACAGACCTTATTTGTAAAGAATTAAGTTTCCTACTTTTTATGTTCTACGATATTTTTTGATCAGATGCGTAGTTCTCGAGATATATCAAGATATTTAAAAGTTCCGAAGCCGCACCAACATAATAGAGATACAGAAACACCGTGGCCCCTTTCTTTGAGATAACTCTGCACTATTGCGAGCTGCAAATGCCACTTCCAGCTTAGCTGTGCAGAAGAAGAACAACAAGAAGAAGAAATATCTCGAAATATGTCCGTCAGGCCCCTTCCCTTGAGATAAATCTGCAAATATCTCGGAAACGAAGCGAACTATGGCAAAATCTTAAGAGACCTTTTTTGTAGAGAATTATGTTTCCTACAATTTACGTTCTCTGATATTTTTTGATCAGAAGCGTAGTTTTCGAGATATATCGAGATATTTAAAAGTTCCGAAGCCGCACCAACATAATAGAGATACAGAAACACCGTGGCCCCTTTCTTTGAGATAACTCTGCACAAGTGCGAGCTGCAAATGCCACTTCCAGCTTAGCTGTGCAGAAGAAGAACAACAAGAAGAAGAAATATCTCGAAATATGTCCGTCAGGCCCCTTCCCTTGAGATAAATCTGCAAATATCTCGGAAACGAAGCGAGCTATGGCAAAATGTTAAGAGACCTTTTTTGTAGAGAATTAAGTTTCCTACTTTTTATGTTCTATGATATTTTTTGATCAGATGCGTAGTTCTCGAGATATATCAAGATATTTAAAAGCTCCGAAGCTGCACCAACATAATAGAGGTACAGAAACACCGTGGCCCCTTTCTTTGAGATAACTCTGCACTATTGCGAGCTGCAAATGCCACTTCCAGCTTAGCTGTGCAGAAGAAGAACAACAAGAACAAGAAATATCTCGAAATATGTCCGTCAGGCCCCTTCCCTTGAGATAAATCTGCAAATATCTCGGAAACGAAGCGAGCTATGGCAAAATGTTAAGAGACCTTTTTTGTAGAGAATTATGTTTCCTATAATTTACGTTCTCTGATATTTTTTGATCAGAAGCGTAGTTTTCGAGATATATCGAGATATTTAAAAGTTCCGAAGCCGCACCAACATAATAGAGATACAGAAACACGGTGGCCCCTTTCTTTGAGATAACTCTGCACTATTGCGACCTGCAAATGCCACTTCCAGCTTAGCTGTGCAGAAGAGGAACAACAAGAAGAAGAAATATCTCGGAATATGTCGTCAGGCCCCTTCCCTTGAGCTAAATCTGCAAATATCGCGGAAACGATGCCAGCTATGGGAAAATGTTAAGAGACCTTTGTTGTAGAGAATTAAGTTTCCTACTTTTTATGTTCTATGATATTTTTTGATCAGATGCGTAGTTTTCGAGATATATCGAGATATTTAAAAGTTCCGAAGCCGCACCAACATAATAGAGATACAGAAACATCGTGGCCCCTTTCTTTGGGATAACTCTGCACTATTGCGAGCTGCAAATGCCACTTCCAGCTTAGCTGTGCAGAAGAAGAACAACAAGAAGAAGAAATATCTCGAAATATGTCCCTCAGGCCCCTTCCCTTGAGATAAATCTGCAAATATCTCGGAAACCAAGCGAGCTATGGCAAAATGTTAAGAGACCTTATTTGTAGAGAATTAAGTTTCCTACTTTTTATGTTCTACGATATTTTTTGATCAGATGCGTAGTTCTCGAGATATATCAAGATATTTAAAAGTTCCGAAGCCGCACCAACATAATAGAGATACAGAAACACCGTGGCCCCTTTCTTTGAGATAACTCTGCACTATTGCGAGCTGCAAATGCCACTTCCAGCTTAGCTGTGCAGAAGAAGAACAACAAGAAGAAGAAATATCTGGAAATATGTCCGTCAGGCCCCTTCCCTTGAGATAAATCTGCAAATATCTCGGAAACGAAGCGAGCTACGGCAAAATGTTAAGAGACCTTTTTTGTAGAAAATTAGGATTCCTACTTTTTATGTTCTATGATATTTTTTGAACAGATGCGTAGTTCTCGAGATATATCAAGATATTTAAAAGTTCCGAAGCCGCACTAACATAATACAGATACAGAAACACCGTGGCCCCTTTCTTTGAGATAACTCTGCACTATTGCGCGCTGCAAATGCCACTTCCAGCTTAGCTGTGCAGAAGAAGAACAACAACAAGAAGAAATATCTCGAAATATGTCCGTCAGGCCCCTTCCCTTGAGATAAATCTGCAAATATCGCGGAAACGAAGCGAGCTATGGCAAAATGTTAAGAGACCTTTTTTGTAGAGAATTAAGTTTCCTACTTTTTATGTTCTATGATATTTTTTGATCAGATGCGTAGTTCTCGAGATATATCAAGATATTTAAAAGTTCCGAAGCCGCACCAACATAATAGAGATACAGAAACACCGTAGCCCCTTTCTTTGAGATAACTCTGCACTACTGCGAGCTGCAAATGCCACTTCCAGCTTAGCTGTGCAGAAGAAGAACAACAAGAAGAAGAAATATCTCGAAATATGTCCGTCAGGCCCCTTCCCTTGAGATAAATCTGCAAATATCTCGGAAACGAAGCGAGCTATGGCAAAATGTTAAGAGACCTTTTTTGTAGAGAATTAAGTTTCCTACTTTTTATGTTCTATGATATTTTTTGATGAGATGCGTAGTTCTCGAGATATATCCAGATATTTAAAAGTTCCGAAGCGGCACCAACATAATAGAGATACAGAAACACCGTGGCCCCTTTCTTTGAGGTAACTCTGCACTATTGCGAGCTGCAAATGCCACTT
The DNA here is from genome assembly GCF_051020975.1 of Osmia lignaria lignaria. Lineage (NCBI taxonomy): Eukaryota > Metazoa > Arthropoda > Insecta > Hymenoptera > Megachilidae > Osmia > Osmia lignaria. Next base: position 6,985,026 of record NW_027478165.1, read on the forward strand.
CCAGCTTAGCTGTGCAGAAGAAGAACAACAAGAAGAAGAAATATCTCGAAATATGTCCCTCAGGCCCCTTCCCTTGAGATAAATCTGCAAATATCTCGGAAACCAAGCGAGCTATGGCAAAATGTTAACAGACCTTATTTGTAAAGAATTAAGTTTCCTACTTTTTATGTTCTACGATATTTTTTGATCAGATGCGTAGTTCTCGAGATATATCAAGATATTTAAAAGTTCCGAAGCCGCACCAACATAATAGAGATACAGAAACACCGTGGCCCCTTTCTTTGAGATAACTCTGCACTATTGCGAGCTGCAAATGCCACTTCCAGCTTAGCTGTGCAGAAGAAGAACAACAAGAAGAAGAAATATCTCGAAATATGTCCGTCAGGCCCCTTCCCTTGAGATAAATCTGCAAATATCTCGGAAACGAAGCGAACTATGGCAAAATCTTAAGAGACCTTTTTTGTAGAGAATTATGTTTCCTACAATTTACGTTCTCTGATATTTTTTGATCAGAAGCGTAGTTTTCGAGATATATCGAGATATTTAAAAGTTCCGAAGCCGCACCAACATAATAGAGATACAGAAACACCGTGGCCCCTTTCTTTGAGATAACTCTGCACTATTGCGAGCTGCAAATGCCACTTCCAGCTTAGCTGTGCAGAAGAAGAACAACAAGAAGAAGAAATATCTGGAAATATGTCCGTCAGGCCCCTTCCCTTGAGATATATCTGCAAATATCTCGGAAACGAAGCGAGCTACGGCAAAATGTTAAGAGACCTTTTTTGTAGAAAATTAGGATTCCTACTTTTTATGTTCTATGATATTTTTTGACCAGATGCGTAGTTCTCGAGATATATCAAGATATTTAAAAGTTCCGAAGCCGCACTAACATAATACAGATACAGAAACACCGTGGCCCCTTTCTTTGAGATAACTCTGCACTATTGCGCGCTGCAAATGCCACTTCCAGCTTAGCTGTGCAGAAGAAGAACAACAAGAAGAAGAAATATCTGGAAATATGTCCGTCAGGCCCCTTCCCTTGAGATAAATCTGCAAATATCTCGGAAACGAAGCGAGCTATGGCAAAATGTTAAGAGACCTTTTTTGTAGAGAATTAAGTTTCCTACTTTTTATGTTCTATGATATTTTTCGATCAGATGCGTAGTTCTCGAGATATATCAAGATATTTAAAAGTTCCGAAGCCGCACCAACATAATAGAGATACAGAAACACCGTGGCCCCTTTCTTTGAGATAACTCTGCACTACTGCGAGCTGCAAATGCCACTTCCAGCTTAGCTGTGCAGAAGAAGAACAACAAGAAGGAGAAATATCTCGAAATATGTCCGTCAGGCCCCTTCCCTTGAGATAAATCTGCAAATATCTCGGAAACGAAGCGAGCTATGGCAAAATCTTAAGAGACCTTTTTTGTAGAGAATTATGTTTCCTACAATTTACGTTCTCTGATATTTTTTGATCAGAAGCGTAGTTTTCGAGATATATCGAGATATTTAAAAGTTCCGAAGCCGCACCAACATAATAGAGATACAGAAACACCGTGGCCCCTTTCTTTGAGATAACTCTGCACAAGTGCGAGCTGCAAATGCCACTTCCAGCTTAGCTGTGCAGAAGAAGAACAACAAGAAGAAGAAATATCTCGAAATATGTCCGTCAGGCCCCTTCCCTTGAGATAAATCTGCAAATATCTCGGAAACGAAGCGAGCTATGGCAAAATGTTAAGAGACCTTTTTTGTAGAGAATTATGTTTCCTACAATTTATGTTCTATGATATTTTTCGATCAGAAGCGTAGTTCTCGAGATATATCAAGATATTTAAAAGTTCCGAAGCCGCACCAACATAATAGAGATACAGAAACACCGTGGCCCCTTTCTTTGAGGTAACTCTGCACTATTGCGAGCTGCAAATGCCACTTCCAGCTTAGCTGTGCAGAAGAAGAACAACAAGAAGAAGAAATATCTCGAAATATGTCCCTCAGGCCCCTTCCCTTGAGATAAATCTGCAAATATCTCGGAAACCAAGCGAGCTATGGCAAAATGTTAAGAGACCTTATTTGTAGAGAATTAAGTTTCCTACTTTTTATGTTCTACGATATTTTTTGATCAGATGCGGAGTTCTCGAGATATATCAAGATATTTAAAAGTTCCGAAGCCGCACCAACATAATAGAGATACAGAAACACCGTGGCCCCTTTCTTTGAGATAACTCTGCACTATTGCGAGCTGCAAATGCCACTTCCAGCTTAGCTGTGCAGAAGAAGAACAACAAGAAGAAGAAATATCTCGAAATATGTCCGTCAGGCCCCTTCCCTTGAGATAAATCTGCAAATATCTCGGAAACGAAGCGAACTATGGCAAAATCTTAAGAGACCTTTTTTGTAGAGAATTATGTTTCCTACAATTTACGTTCTCTGATATTTTTTGATCAGAAGCGTAGTTTTCGAGATATATCGAGATATTTAAAAGTTCCGAAGCCGCACCAACATAATAGAGATACAGAAACACCGTGGCCCCTTTCTTTGAGATAACTCTGCACTATTGCGAGCTGCAAATGCCACTTCCAGCTTAGCTGTGCAGAAGAAGAACAACAAGAAGAAGAAATATCTCGAAATATGTCCGTCAGGCCCCTTCCCTTGAGATAAATCTGCAAATATCTCGGAAACGAAGCGAACTATGGCAAAATCTTAAGAGACCTTTTTTGTAGAGAATTATGTTTCCTACAATTTACGTTCTCTGATATTTTTTGATCAGAAGCGTAGTTTTCGAGATATATCGAGATATTTAAAAGTTCCGAAGCCGCACCAACATAATAGAGATACAGAAACACCGTGGCCCCTTTCTTTGAGATAACTCTGCACTATTGCGAGCTGCAAATGCCACTTCCAGCTTAGCTGTGCAGAAGAAGAACAACAAGAATAAGAAATATCTGGAAATATGTCCGTCAGGCCCCTTCCCTTGAGATAAATCTGCAAATATCTCGGAAACGAAGCGAGCTACGGCAAAATGTTAAGAGACCTTTTTTGTAGAAAATTAGGATTCCTACTTTTTATGTTCTATGATATTTTTTGACCAGATGCGTAGTTCTCGAGATATATCAAGATATTTAAAAGTTCCGAAGCCGCACTAACATAATAGAGATACAGAAACACCGTGGCCCCTTTCTTTGAGATAACTCTGCACTATTGCGCGCTGCAAATGCCACTTCCAGCTTAGCTGTGCAGAAGAAGAACAACAAGAAGAAGAAATATCTCGAAATATGTCCGTCAGGCCCCTTCCCTTGAGATAAATCTGCAAATATCTCGGAAACGAAGCGAGCTATGGCAAAATGTTAAGAGACCTTTTTTGTAGAGAATTAAGTTTCCTACTTTTTATGTTCTATGATATTTTTTGATCAGATGCGTAGTTCTCGAGATATATCAAGATATTTAAAAGTTCCGAAGCCGCACCAACATAATAGAGATACAGAAACACCGTGGCCCCTTTCTTTGAGATAACTCTGCACTACTGCGAGCTGCAAATGCCACTTCCAGCTTAGCTGTGCAGAAGAAGAACAAGAAGAAGAAGAAATATCTCGAAATATGTCCGTCAGGCCCCTTCCCTTGAGATAAATCTGCAAATATCTCGGAAACGAAGCGAGCTATGGCAAAATGTTAAGAGACCTTTCTTGTAGAGAATTATGTTTCCTACAATTTACGTTCTCTGATATTTTTTGATCAGAAGCGTAGTTTTCGAGATATATCGAGATATTTAAAAGTTCCGAAGCCGCACCAACATAATAGAGATACAGAAACACCGTGGCCCCTTTCTTTGTGATAACTCTGCACTATTGCGACCTGCAAATGCCACTTCCAGCTTAGCTGTGCAGAAGAAGAACAACAAGAAGAAGAAATATCTCGAAATATGTCCGTCAGGCCCCTTCCCTTGAGATAAATCTGCAAATATCTCGGAAACGAAGCGAACTATGGCAAAATGTTAAGAGACCTTTTTTGTAGAGAATTATGTTTCCTACAATTTACGTTCTCTGATATTTTTTGATCAGAAGCGTAGTTTTCGAGATATATCGAGATATTTAAAAGTTCCGAAGCCGCACCAACATAATAGAGATACAGAAACACCGTGGCCCCTTTCTTTGAGATAACTCTGCACAAGTGCGAGCTGCAAATGCCACTTCCAGCTTAGCTGTGCAGAAGAAGAACAACAAGAAGAAGAAATATCTCGAAATATGTCCGTCAGGCCCCTTCCCTTGAGATAAATCTGCAAATATCTCGGAAACGAAGCGAGCTATGGCAAAATGTTAAGAGACCTTTTTTGTAGAGAATTATGTTTCCTACAATTTATGTTCTATGATATTTTTTGATCAGAAGCGTAGTTCTCGAGATATATCAAGATATTTAAAAGTTCCGAAGCCGCACCAACATAATAGAGATACAGAAACACCGTGGCCCCTTTCTTTGAGATAACTCTGCACTATTGCGAGCTGCAAATGCCACTTCCAGCTTAGCTGTGCAGAAGAAGAACAACAAGAAGAAGAAATATCTGGAAATATGTCCGTCAGGCCCCTTCCCTTGAGATAAATCTGCAAATATCTCGGAAACGAAGCGAGCTACGGCAAAATGTTAAGAGACCTTTTTTGTAAAAAATTAGGATTCCTACTTTTTATGTTCTATGATATTTTTTGAACAGATGCGTAGTTCTCGAGATATATCAAGATATTTAAAAGTTCCGAAGCCGCACTAACATAATACAGATACAGAAACACCGTGGCCCCTTTCTTTGAGATAACTCTGCACTACTGCGAGCTGCAAATGCCACTTCCAGCTTAGCTGTGCAGAAGAAGAACAACAAGAAGAAGAAATATCTCGAAATATGTCCGTCAGGCCCCTTCCCTTGAGATAAATCTGCAAATATCTCGGAAACGAAGCGAGCTATGGCAAAATGTTAAGAGACCTTTTTTGTAGAGAATTAAGTTTCCTTCTTTTTATGTTCTATGATATTTTTTGATCAGATGCGTAGTTCTCGAGATATATCCAGATATTTAAAAGTTCCGAAGCGGCACCAACATAATAGAGATACAGAAACACCGTGGCCCCTTTCTTTGAGGTAACACTGCACTATTGCGAGCTGCAAATGCCACTTCCAGCTTAGCTGTGCAGAAGAAGAACAACAAGAAGAAGAAATATCTCGAAATATGTCCGTCAGGCCCCTTCCCTTGAGATAAATCTGCAAATATCTCGGAAACGAAGCGAACTATGGCAAAATCTTAAGAGACCTTTTTTGTAGAGAATTATGTTTCCTACAATTTACGTTCTCTGATATTTTTTGATCAGAAGCGTAGTTTTCGAGATATATCGAGATATTTAAAAGTTCCGAAGCCGCACCAACATAATAGAGATACAGAAACACCGTGGCCCCTTTCTTTGAGATAACTCTGCACAAGTGCGAGCTGCAAATGCCACTTCCAGCTTAGCTGTGCAGAAGAAGAACAACAAGAAGAAGAAATATCTCGAAATATGTCCGTCAGGCCCCTTCCCTTGAGATAAATCTGCAAATATCTCGGAAACGAAGCGAGCTATGGCAAAATGTTAAGAGACCTTTTTTGTAGAGAATTATGTTTCCTACAATTTATGTTCTATGATATTTTTTGATCAGAAGCGTAGTTCTCGAGATATATCAAGATATTTAAAAGTTCCGAAGCCGCACCAACATAATAGAGATACAGAAACACCGTGGCCCCTTTCTTTGAGATAACTCTGCACTATTGCGAGCTGCAAATGCCACTTCCAGCTTAGCTGTGCAGAAGAAGAACAACAAGAAGAAGAAATATCTGGAAATATGTCCGTCAGGCCCCTTCCCTTGAGATAAATCTGCAAACATCTCGGAAACGAAGCGAGCTACGGCAAAATGTTAAGAGACCTTTTTTGTAGAAAATTAGGATTCCTACTTTTTATGTTCTATGATATTTTTTGAACAGATGCGTAGTTCTCGAGATATATCAAGATATTTAAAAGTTCCGAAGCCGCACTAACATAATACAGATACAGAAACACCGTGGCCCCTTTCTTTGAGATAACTCTGCACTATTGCGCGCTGCAAATGCCACTTCCAGCTTAGCTGTGCAGAAGAAGAACAACAACAAGAAGAAATATCTCGAAATATGTCCGTCAGGCCCCTTCCCTTGAGATAAATCTGCAAATATCGCGGAAACGAAGCGAGCTATGGCAAAATGTGAAGAGACCTTTTTTGTAGAGAATTAAGTTTCCTACTTTTTATGTTCTATGATATTTTTTGATCAGATGCGTAGTTCTCGAGATATATCAAGATATTTAAAAGTTCCGAAGACGCACCAACATAATAGAGATACAGAAACACCGTGGCCCCTTTCTTTGAGATAACTCTGCACTACTGCGAGCTGCAAATGCCACTTCCAGCTTAGCTGTGCAGAAGAAGAACAACAAGAAGAAGAAATATCTCGAAATATGTCCCTCAGGCCCCTTCCCTTGAGATAAATCTGCAAATATCTCGGAAACCAAGGGAGCTATGGCAAAATGTTAAGAGACCTTATTTGTAGAGAATTAAGTTTCCTACTTTTTATGTTCTACGATATTTTTTGATCAGATGCGTAGTTCTCGAGATATATCAAGATATTTAAAAGTTCCGAAGCCGCACCAACATAATAGAGATACAGAAACACCGTGGCCCCTTTCTTTGAGATAACTCTGCACTATTGCGAGCTGCAAATGCCACTTCCAGCTTAGCTGTGCAGAAGAAGAACAACAAGAAGAAGAAATATCTCGAAATATGTCCGTCAGGCCCCTTCCCTTGAGATAAATCTGCAAATATCTCGGAAACGAAGCGAACTATGGCAAAATCTTAAGAGACCTTTTTTGTAGAGAATTATGTTTCCTACAATTTACGTTCTCTGATATTTTTTGATCAGAAGCGTAGTTTTCGAGATATATCGAGATATTTAAAAGTTCCGAAGCCGCACCAACATAATAGAGATACAGAAACACCGTGGCCCCTTTCTTTGAGATAACTCTGCACTATTGCGAGCTGCAAATGCCACTTCCAGCTTAGCTGTGCAGAAGATGAACAACAAGAAGAAGAAATATCTGGAAATATGTCCGTCAGGCCCCTTCCCTTGAGATAAATCTGCAAATATCTCGGAAACGAAGCGAGCTACGGCAAAATGTTAAGAGACCTTTTTTGTAGAAAATTAGGATTCCTACTTTTTATGTTCTATGATATTTTTTGACCAGATGCGTAGTTCTCGAGATATATCAAGATATTTAAAAGTTCCGAAGCCGCACTAACATAATAGAGATACAGAAACACCGTGGCCCCTTTCTTTGAGATAACTCTGCACTATTGCGCGCTGCAAATGCCACTTCCAGCTTAGCTGTGCAGAAGAAGAACAACAACAAGAAGAAATATCTCGAAATATGTCCGTCAGGCCCCTTCCCTTGAGATAAATCTGCAAATATCTCGGAAACGAAGCGAACTATGGCAAAATCTTAAGAGACCTTTTTTGTAGAGAATTATGTTTCCTACAATTTACGTTCTCTGATATTTTTTGATCAGAAGCGTAGTTTTCGAGATATATCGAGATATTTAAAAGTTCCGAAGCCGCACCAACATAATAGAGATACAGAAACACCGTGGCCCCTTTCTTTGAGATAACTCTGCACTATTGCGAGCTGCAAATGCCACTTCCAGCTTAGCTGTGCAGAAGAAGAACAACAAGAAGAAGGAATATCTGGAAATATGTCCGTCAGGCCCCTTCCCTTGAGATAAATCTGCAAATATCGCGGAAACGAAGCGAGCTATGGCAAAATGTTAAGAGACCTTTTTTGTAGAGAATTAAGTTTCCTACTTTTTATGTTCTATGATATTTTTTGATCAGATGCGTAGTTCTCGAGATATGTCAAGATATTTAAAAGTTCCGAAGCCGCACCAACATAATAGAGATACAGAAACACCGTGGCCCCTTTCTTTGAGATAACTCTGCACTACTGCGAGCTGCAAATGCCACTTCCAGCTTAGCTGTGCAGAAGAAGAACAACAAGAAGAAGAAATATCTCGAAATATGTCCGTCAGGCCCCTTCCCTTGAGATAAATCTGCAAATATCTCGGAAACGAAGCGAGCTATGGCAAAATGTTGAGAGACCTTTTTTGTAGAGAATTAAGTTTCCTACTTTTTATGTTCTATGATATTTTTTGATCAGATGCGTAGTTCTCGAGATATATCCAGATATTTAAAAGTTCCGAAGCGGCACCAACATAATAGAGATACAGAAACACCGTGGCCCCTTTCTTTGAGGTAACTCTGCACTATTGCGAGCTGCAAATGCCACTTCCAGCTTAGCTGTGCAGAAGAAGAACAACAAGAAGAAGAAATATCTCGAAATATGTCCCTCAGGCCCCTTCCCTTGAGATAAATCTGCAAATATCTCGGAAACCAAGCGAGCTATGGCAAAATGTTAAGAGACCTTATTTGTAGAGAATTAAGTTTCCTACTTTTTATGTTCTACGATATTTTTTGATCAGATGCGTAGTTCTCGAGATATATCAAGATATTTAAAAGTTCCGAAGCCGCACCAACATAATAGAGATACAGAAACACCGTGGCCCCTTTCTTTGAGATAACTCTGCACTATTGCGAGCTGCAAATGCCACTTCCAGCTTAGCTGTGCAGAAGAAGAACAACAAGAAGAAGAAATATCTCGAAATATGTCCGTCAGGCCCCTTCCCTTGAGATAAATCTGCAAATATCTCGGAAACGAAGCGAACTATGGCAAAATCTTAAGAGACCTTTTTTGTAGAGAATTATGTTTCCTACAATTTACGTTCTCTGATATTTTTTGATCAGAAGCGTAGTTTTCGAGATATATCGAGATATTTAAAAGTTCCGAAGCCGCACCAACATAATAGAGATACAGAAACACCGTGGCCCCTTTCTTTGAGATAACTCTGCACTATTGCGAGCTGCAAATGCCACTTCCAGCTTAGCTGTGCAGAAGAAGAACAACAAGAAGAAGAAATATCTGGAAATATGTCCGTCAGGCCCCTTCCCTTGAGATAAATCTGCAAATATCTCGGAAACGAAGCGAGCTACGGCAAAATGTTTAGAGACCTTTTTTGTAGAAAATTAGGATTCCTACTTTTTATGTTCTATGATATTTTTTGACCAGATGCGTAGTTCTCGAGATATATCAAGATATTTAAAAGTTCCGAAGCCGCACTAACATAATAGAGATACAGAAACACCGTGGCCCCTTTCTTTGAGATAACTCTGCACTATTGCGCGCTGCAAATGCCACTTCCAGCTTAGCTGTGCAGAAGAAGAACAACAACAAGAAGAAATATCTCGAAATATGTCCGTCAGGCCCCTTCCCTTGAGATAAATCTGCAAATATCTCGGAAACGAAGCGAACTATGGCAAAATCTTAAGAGACCTTTTTTGTAGAGAATTATGTTTCCTACAATTTACGTTCTCTGATATTTTTTGATCAGAAGCGTAGTTTTCGAGATATATCGAGATATTTAAAAGTTCCGAAGCCGCACCAACATAATAGAGATACAGAAACACCGTGGCCCCTTTCTTTGAGATAACTCTGCACTATTGCGAGCTGCAAATGCCACTTCCAGCTTAGCTGTGCAGAAGAAGAACAACAAGAAGAAGAAATATCTCGAAATATGTCCGTCAGGCCCCTTCCCTTGAGATAAATCTGCAAATATCTCGGAAACGAAGCGAGCTATGGCAAAATGTTAAGAGACCTTTTTTGTAGAGAATTAAGTTTCCTACTTTTTATGTTCTATGATATTTTTTGATCAGATGCGTAGTTCTCGAGATATATCCAGATATTTAAAAGTTCCGAAGCGGCACCAACATAATAGAGATACAGAAACACCGTGGCCCCTTTCTTTGAGGTAACTCTGCACTATTGCGAGCTGCAAATGCCACTTCCAGCTTAGCTGTGCAGAAGAAGAACAACAAGAAGAAGAAATATCTCGAAATATGTCCCTCAGGCCCCTTCCCTTGAGATAAATCTGCAAATATCTCGGAAACCAAGCGAGCTATGGCAAAATGTTAAGAGACCTTATTTGTAGAGAATTAAGTTTCCTACTTTTTATGTTCTACGATATTTTTTGATCAGATGCGTAGTTCTCGAGATATATCAAGATATTTAAAAGTTCCGAAGCCGCACCAACATAATAGAGATACAGAAACACCGTGGCCCCTTTCTTTGAGATAACTCTGCACTATTGCGAGCTGCAAATGCCACTTCCAGCTTAGCTGTGCAGAAGAAGAACAACAAGAAGAAGAAATATCTCGAAATATGTCCGTCAGGCCCCTTCCCTTGAGATAAATCTGCAAATATCTCGGAAACGAAGCGAACTATGGCAAAATCTTAAGAGACCTTTTTTGTAGAGAATTATGTTTCCTACAATTTACGTTCTCTGATATTTTTTGATCAGAAGCGTAGTTTTCGAGATATATCGAGATATTTAAAAGTTCCGAAGCCGCACCAACATAATAGAGATACAGAAACACCGTGGCCCCTTTCTTTGAGATAACTCTGCACTATTGCAAGCTGCAAATGCCACTTCCAGCTTAGCTGTGCAGAAGAAGAACAACAAGAAGAAGAAATATCTGGAAATATGTCCGTCAGGCCCCTTCCCTTGAGATAAATCTGCAAATATCTCGGAAACGAAGCGAGCTACGGCAAAATGTTAAGAGACCTTTTTTGTAGAAAATTAGGATTCCTACTTTTTATGTTCTATGATATTTTTTGACCAGATGCGTAGTTCTCGAGATATATCAAGATATTTAAAAGTTCCGAAGCCGCACTAACATAATAGAGATACAGAAACACCGTGGCCCCTTTCTTTGAGATAACTCTGCACTATTGCGCGCTGCAAATGCCACTTCCAGCTTAGCTGTGCAGAAGAAGAACAACAAGAAGAAGAAATATCTCGAAATATGTACGTCAGGCCCCTTCCCTTGAGATAAATCTGCAAATATCTCGGAAACGAAGCGAGCTATGGCAAAATGTTAAGAGACCTTTTTTGTAGAGAATTAAGTTTCCTACTTTTTATGTTGTATGATATTTTTTGATCAGATGCGTAGTTCTCGAGATATATCAAGATATTTAAAAGTTCCGAAGCCGCACCAACATAATAGAGATACAGAAACACCGTGGCCCCTTTCTTTGAGATAACTCTGCACTATTGCGAGCTGCAAATGCCACTTCCAGCTTAGCTGTGCAGAAGAAGAACAACAAGAAGAAGAAATATCTCGAAATATGTCCGTCAGGCCCCTTCCCTTGAGATAAATCTGCAAATATCTCGGAAACGAAGCGAGCTATGGCAAAATGTTAAGAGACCTTTTTTGTAGAGAATTATGTTTCCTACAATTTATGTTCTATGATATTTTTTGATCAGAAGCGTAGTTTTCGAGATATATCGAGATATTTAAAAGTTCCGAAGCCGCACCAACATAATAGAGATACAGAATCATCGTGGCCCCTTTCTTTGGGATAACTCTGCACTATTGCGAGCTGGAAATGCCACTTCCAGTTTAGCTGTGCAGAAGAAGAACAACAAGAAGAAGAAATATCTCGAAATATGTCCGTCAGGACCCTTCCCTTGAGATAAATCTGCAAATATCTCGGAAACGAAGCGAGCTATGGCAAAATGTTCAGAGACCTTTTTTGTAGAGAATTAAGTTTCCTACTTTTTATGTTCTATGATATTTTTCGATCAGAGGCGTAGTTCTCGAGATATATCAAGATATTTAAAAGTTCCGAAGCCGCACTAACATAATAGAGATACAGAAACACCGTGGCCCCTTTCTTTGAGATAACTCTGCACTATTGCGCGCTGCAAATGCCACTTCCAGCTTAGCTGTGCAGAAGAAGAACAACAAGAAGAAGAAATATCTCGAAATATGTCCGTCAGGCCCCTTCCCTTGAGATAAATCTGCAAATATCTCGGAAACGAAGCGAGCTATGGCAAAATGTTAAGAGACCTTTTTTGTAGAGAATTAAGTTTCCTACTTTTTATGTTGTATGATATTTTTTGATCAGATGCGTAGTTCTCGAGATATATCAAGATATTTAAAAGTTCCGAAGCCGCACCAACATAATAGAGATACAGAAACACCGTGGCCCCTTTCTTTGAGATAACTCTGCACTATTGCGAGCTGCAAATGCCACTTCCAGCTTAGCTGTGCAGAAGAAGAACAACAAGAAGAAGAAATATCGCGAAATATGTCCGTCAGGCCCCTTCCCTTGAGATAAATCTGCAAATATCTCGGAAACGAAGCGAGCTATGGCAAAATGTTAAGAGACCTTTTTTGTAGAGAATTATGTTTCCTACAATTTATGTTCTATGATATTTTTTGATCAGAAGCGTAGTTTTCGAGATATATCGAGATATTTAAAAGTTCCGAAGCCGCACCAACATAATAGAGATACAGAATCATCGTGGCCCCTTTCTTTGGGATAACTCTGCACTATTGCGAGCTGGAAATGCCACTTCCAGTTTAGCTGTGCAGAAGAAGAACAACAAGAAGAAGAAATATCTCGAAATATGTCCGTCAGGACCCTTCCCTTGAGATAAATCTGCAAATATCTCGGAAACGAAGCGAGCTATGGCAAAATGTTCAGAGACCTTTTTTGTAGAGAATTAAGTTTCCTACTTTTTATGTTCTATGATATTTTTCGATCAGAGGCGTAGTTCTCGAGATATATCAAGATATTTAAAAGTTCCGAAGCCGCACCAACATAATAGAGATACAGAAACACCGTGGCCCCTTTCTTTGAGATAACTCTGCACTACTGCGAGCTGCAAATGCCACTTCCAGCTTAGCTGTGCAGAAGAAGAACAACAAGAAGAAGAAATATCTCGAAATATGTCCGTCAGGCCCCTTCCCTTGGGATAAATCTGCAAATATCTCGGAAACGAAGCGAGCTATGGCAAAATGTTAAGAGACCTTATTTGTAGAGAATTAAGTTTCCTACCTTTTATGTTCTACGATATTTTTTGATCAGATGCGTAGTTCTCGAGATATATCAAGATATTTAAAAGTTCCGAAGCTGCACCAACATAATAGAGATACAGAAACACCGTGGCCCCTCTCTTTGAGATAACTCTGCACAATTGCGAGCTGCAAATGCCACTTCCAGCTTAGCTGTGCAGAAGAAGAACAACAAGAAGAAGAAATATCTCGAAATATGTCCGTCAGGCCCCATCCCTTGAGATAAATCTGCAAATATCTCGGAAACGAAGCGAGCTATGGCAAAATGTTAAGAGACCTTTTTTGTAGAGAATTATGTTTCCTACAATTTATGTTCTATGATATTTTTTGATCAGAAGCGTAGTTTTCGAGATATATCGAGATATTTAAAAGTTGCGAAGCCGCACCAACATAATAGAGATACAGAAACATCGTGGCCCCTTTCTTTGGGATAACTCTGCACTATTGCGAGCTGGAAATGCCACTTCCAGTTTAGCTGTGCAGAAGAAGAACAACAAGAAGAAGAAATATCTCGAAATATGTCCGTCAGGACCCTTCCCTTGAGATAAATCTGCAAATATCTCGGAAACGAAGCGAGCTATTGCAAAACGTTAAGAGACCTTTTTTGTAGAGAATTAAGTTTCCTACTTTTTATGTTCTATGATATTTTTTGATCAGATGCGTAGTTCTCGAGATATATCCAGATATTTAAAAGTTCCGAAGCGGCACCAACATAATAGAGATACAGAAACACCGTGGCCCCTTTCTTTGAGGTAACTCTGCACTATTGCGAGCTGCAAATGCCACTTCCAGCTTAGCTGTGCAGAAGAAGAACAACAAGAAGAAGAAATATCTCGAAATATGTCCCTCAGGCCCCTTCCCTTGAGATAAATCTGCAAATATCTCGGAAACCAAGCGAGCTATGGCAAAATGTTAAGAGACCTTATTTGTAGAGAATTAAGTTTCCTACTTTTTATGTTCTACGATATTTTTTGATCAGATGCGTAGTTCTCGAGATATATCAAGATATTTAAAAGTTCCGAAGCCGCACCAACATAATAGAGATACAGAAACACCGTGGCCCCTTTCTTTGAGATAACTCTGCACTATTGCGAGCTGCAAATGCCACTTCCAGCTTAGCTGTGCAGAAGAAGAACAACAAGAAGAAGAAATATCTCGAAATATGTCCGTCAGGCCCCTTCCCTTGAGATAAATCTGCAAATATCTCGGAAACGAAGCGAACTATGGCAAAACCTTAAGAGACCTTTTTTGTAGAGAATTATGTTTCCTACAATTTACGTTCTCTGATATTTTTTGATCAGAAGCGTAGTTTTCGAGATATATCGAGATATTTAAAAGTTCCGAAGCCGCACCAACATAATAGAGATACAGAAACACCGTGGCCCCTTTCTTTGAGATAACTCTGCACTATTGCAAGCTGCAAATGCCACTTCCAGCTTAGCTGTGCAGAAGAAGAACAACAAGAAGAAGAAATATCTGGAAATATGTCCGTCAGGCCCCTTCCCTTGAGATAAATCTGCAAATATCTCGGAAACGAAGCGAGCTACGGCAAAATATTAAGAGACCTTTTTTGTAGAAAATTAGGATTCCTACTTTTTATGTTCTATGATATTTTTTGACCAGATGCGTAGTTCTCGAGATATATCAAGATATTTAAAAGTTCCGAAGCCGCACTAACATAATAGAGATACAGAAACACCGTGGCCCCTTTCTTTGAGATAACTCTGCACTATTGCGCGCTGCAAATGCCACTTCCAGCTTAGCTGTGCAGAAGAAGAACAACAAGAAGAAGAAATATCTCGAAATATGTCCGTCAGGCCCCTTCCCTTGAGATAAATCTGCACATATCTCGGAAACGAAGCGAGCTATGGCAAAATGTTAAGAGACCTTTTTTGTAGAGAATTAAGTTTCCTACTTTTTATGTTGTATGATATTTTTTGATCAGATGCGTAGTTCTCGAGATTTATCAAGATATTTAAAAGTTCCGAAGCCGCACCAACATAATAGAGATACAGAAACACCGTGGCCCCTTTCTTTGAGATAACTCTGCACTATTGCGAGCTGCAAATGCCACTTCCAGCTTAGCTGTGCAGAAGAAGAACAACAAGAAGAAGAAATATCTCGAAATATGTCCGTCAGGCCCCTTCCCTTGAGATAAATCTGCAAATATCTCGGAAACGAAGCGAGCTATGGCAAAATCTTAAGAGACCTTTTTTGTAGAGAATTATGTTTCCTACAATTTACGTTCTCTGATATTTTTTGATCAGAAGCGTAGTTTTCGAGATATATCGAGATATTTAAAAGTTCCGAAGCCGCACCAACATAATAGAGATACAGAAACACCGTGGCCCCTTTCTTTGAGATAACTCTGCACAAGTGCGAGCTGCAAATGCCACTTCCAGCTTAGCTGTGCAGAAGAAGAACAACAAGAAGAAGAAATATCTCGAAATATGTCCGTCAGGCCCCTTCCCTTGAGATAAATCTGCAAATATCTCGGAAACGAAGCGAGCTATGGCAAAATGTTAAGAGACCTTTTTTGTAGAGAATTATGTTTCCTACAATTTATGTTCTATGATATTTTTTGATCAGAAGCGTAGTTTTCGAGATATATCGAGATATTTAAAAGTTCCGAAGCCGCACCAACATAATAGAGATACAGAAACATCGTGGCCCCTTTCTTTGGGATAACTCTGCACTATTGCGAGCTGGAAATGCCACTTCCAGTTTAGCTGTGCAGAAGAAGAACAACAAGAAGAAGAAACATCTCGAAATATGTCCGTCAGGACCCTTCCCTTGAGATAAATCTGCAAATATCTCGGAAACCAAGCGAGCTATGGCAAAATGTTAAGAGACCTTATTTGTAGAGAATTAAGTTTCCTACCTTTTATGTTCTACGATATTTTTTGATCAGATGCGTAGTTCTCGAGATATATCAAGATATTTAAAAGTTCCGAAGCTGCACCAACATAATAGAGATACAGAAACACCGTGGCCCCTTTCTTTGAGGTAACTCTGCACTATTGCGAGCTGCAAATGCCACTTCCAGCTTAGCTGTGCAGAAGAAGAACAACAAGAAGAAGAAATATCTCGAAATATGTCCCTCAGGCCCCTTCCCTTGAGATAAATCTGCAAATATCTCGGAAACCAAGCGAGCTATGGCAAAATGTTAAGAGACCTTATTTGTAGAGAATTAAGTTTCCTACTTTTTATGTTCTACGATATTTTTTGATCAGATGCGTAGTTCTCGAGATATATCAAGATATTTAAAAGTTCCGAAGCCGCACCAACATAATAGAGATACAGAAACACCGTGGCCCCTTTCTTTGAGATAACTCTGCACTATTGCGAGCTGCAAATGCCACTTCCAGCTTAGCTGTGCAGAAGAAGAACAACAAGAAGAAGAAATATCTCGAAATATGTCCGTCAGGCCCCTTCCCTTGAGATAAATCTGCAAATATCTCGGAAACGAAGCGAACTATGGCAAAACCTTAAGAGACCTTTTTTGTAGAGAATTATGTTTCCTACAATTTACGTTCTCTGATATTTTTTGATCAGAAGCGTAGTTTTCGAGATATATCGAGATATTTAAAAGTTCCGAAGCCGCACCAACATAATAGAGATACAGAAACACCGTGGCCCCTTTCTTTGAGATAACTCTGCACTATTGCAAGCTGCAAATGCCACTTCCAGCTTAGCTGTGCAGAAGAAGAACAACAAGAAGAAGAAATATCTGGAAATATGTCCGTCAGGCCCCTTCCCTTGAGATAAATCTGCAAATATCTCGGAAACGAAGCGAGCTACGGCAAAATATTAAGAGACCTTTTTTGTAGAAAATTAGGATTCCTACTTTTTATGTTCTATGATATTTTTTGACCAGATGCGTAGTTCTCGAGATATATCAAGATATTTAAAAGTTCCGAAGCCGCACTAACATAATAGAGATACAGAAACACCGTGGCCCCTTTCTTTGAGATAACTCTGCACTATTGCGCGCTGCAAATGCCACTTCCAGCTTAGCTGTGCAGAAGAAGAACAACAAGAAGAAGAAATATCTCGAAATATGTCCGTCAGGCCCCTTCCCTTGAGATAAATCTGCAAATATCTCGGAAACGAAGCGAGCTATGGCAAAATGTTAAGAGACCTTTTTTGTAGAGAATTAAGTTTCCTACTTTTTATGTTGTATGATATTTTTTGATCAGATGCGTAGTTCTCGAGATTTATCAAGATATTTAAAAGTTCCGAAGCCGCACCAACATAATAGAGATACAGAAACACCGTGGCCCCTTTCTTTGAGATAACTCTGCACTATTGCGAGCTGCAAATGCCACTTCCAGCTTAGCTGTGCAGAAGAAGAACAACAAGAAGAAGAAATATCTCGAAATATGTCCGTCAGGCCCCTTCCCTTGAGATAAATCTGCAAATATCTCGGAAACGAAGCGAGCTATGGCAAAATCTTAAGAGACCTTTTTTGTAGAGAATTATGTTTCCTACAATTTACGTTCTCTGATATTTTTTGATCAGAAGCGTAGTTTTCGAGATATATCGAGATATTTAAAAGTTCCGAAGCCGCACCAACATAATAGAGATACAGAAACACCGTGGCCCCTTTCTTTGAGATAACTCTGCACAAGTGCGAGCTGCAAATGCCACTTCCAGCTTAGCTGTGCAGAAGAAGAACAACAAGAAGAAGAAATATCTCGAAATATGTCCGTCAGGCCCCTTCCCTTGAGATAAATCTGCAAATATCTCGGAAACGAAGCGAGCTATGGCAAAATGTTAAGAGACCTTTTTTGTAGAGAATTATGTTTCCTACAATTTATGTTCTATGATATTTTTTGATCAGAAGCGTAGTTTTCGAGATATATCGAGATATTTAAAAGTTCCGAAGCCGCACCAACATAATAGAGATACAGAAACATCGTGGCCCCTTTCTTTGGGATAACTCTGCACTATTGCGAGCTGGAAATGCCACTTCCAGTTTAGCTGTGCAGAAGAAGAACAACAAGAAGAAGAAACATCTCGAAATATGTCCGTCAGGACCCTTCCCTTGAGATAAATCTGCAAATATCTCGGAAACGAAGCGAGCTATGGCAAAATGTTAAGAGACCTTTTTTGTAGAGAATTAAGTTTCCTACTTTTTATGTTCTATGATATTTTTCGATCAGAGGCGTAGTTCTCGAGATATATCAAGATATTTAAAAGTTCCGAAGCCGCACCAACATAATAGAGATACAGAAACACCGTGGCCCCTTTCTTTGAGATAACTCTGCACTACTGCGAGCTGCAAATGCCACTTCCAGTTTAGCTGTGCAGAAGAAGAACAACAAGAAGAAGAAATATCTCGAAATATGTCCGTCAGGCCCCTTCCCTTGAGATAAATCTGCAAATATCTCGGAAACGAAGCGAGCTACGGCAAAATGTTAAGAGACCTTTTTTGTAGAAAATTAGGATTCCTACTTTTTATGTTCTATGATATTTTTTGAACAGATGCGTAGTTCTCGAGATATATCAAGATATTTAAAAGTTCCGAAGCCGCACCAACATAATAGAGATACAGAAACACCGTGGCCCCTTTCTTTGAGATAACTCTGCACTATTGCGCGCTGCAAATGGCACTTCCAGCTTAGCTGTGCAGAAGAAGAACAACAAGAAGAAGAAATATCTCGAAATGTGTCCGTCAGGCCCCTTCCCTTGAGATAAATCTGCAAATATCTCGGAAACGAAGCGAGCTATGGCAAAATGTTAAGAGACCTTTTTTGTAGAGAATTAAGTTTCCTACTTTTTATGTTCTATGATATTTTTTGATCAGATGCGTAGTTCTCGAGATATATCAAGATATTTAAAAGTTCCGAAGCCGCACCAACATAATAGAGATACAGAAACACCGTGGCCCCTTTCTTTGAGATAACTCTGCACTATTGCGAGCTGCAAATGCCACTTCCAGCTTAGCTGTGCAGAAGAAGAACAACAAGAAGAAGAAATATCTCGAAATATGTCCGTCAGGCCCCTTCCCTTGAGATAAATCTGCAAATATCTCGGAAACGAAGCGAGCTATGGCAAAATCTTAAGAGACCTTTTTTGTAGAGAATTATGTTTCCTACAATTTATGTTGTATGATATTTTTTGATCAGAAGCGTAGTTTTCGAGATATATCGAGATATTTAAAAGTTGCGAAGCCGCACCAACATAATAGAGATACAGAAACATCGTGGCCCCTTTCTTTGGGATAACTCTGCACTATTGCGAGCTGGAAATGCCACTTCCAGTTTAGCTGTGCAGAAGAAGAACAACAAGAAGAAGAAATATCTCGAAATATGTCCGTCAGGACCCTTCCCTTGAGATAAATCTGCAAATATCTCGGAAACGAAGCGAGCTATTGCAAAACGTTAAGAGACCTTTTTTGTAGAGAATTAAGTTTGCTACTTTTTATGTTCTATGATATTTTTTGATCAGATGCGTAGTTCTCGAGATATATCAAGATATTTAAAAGTTCCGAAGCCGCACCAACATAATAGAGATACAGAAACACCGTGGCCCCTTTCTTTGAGATAACTCTGCACTACTGCGAGCTGCAAATGCCACTTCCAGCTTAGCTGTGCAGAAGAAGAACAACAAGAAGAAGAAATATCTCGAAATATGTCCGTCAGGCCCCTGCCCTTGGGATAAATCTGCAAATATCTCGGAAACGAAGCGAGCTAGGGCAAAATGTTAAGAGACCTTTTTTGTAGAGAATTAAGTTTCCTACTTTTTATGTTCTACGATATTTTTTGATCAGATGCGTAGTTCTCGAGATATATCAAGATATTTAAAAGTTCCGAAGCCGCACCAACATAATAGAGATACAGAAACACCGTGGCCCCTTTCTTTGAGATAACTCTGCACTATTGCGAGCTGCAAATGCCACTTCCAGCTTAGCTGTGCAGAAGAAGAACAACAAGAAGAAGAAATATCTCGAAATATGTCCGTCAGGCCCCTTCCCTTGAGATAAATCTGCAAATATCTCGGAAACGAAGCGAGCTATGGCAAAATCTTGAGAGACCTTTTTTGTAGAGAATTATGTTTCCTACAATTTACGTTCTCTGATATTTTTTGATCAGAAGCGTAGTTTTCGAGATATATCGAGATATTTAAAAGTTCCGAAGCCGCACCAACATAATAGAGATACAGAAACACCGTAGCCCCTTTCTTTGAGATAACTCTGCACTATTGCGACCTGCAAATGCCACTTGCAGCTTAGCTGTGCAGAAGAAGAACAACAAGAAGAAGAAATATCTCGAAATATGTCCCTCAGGCCCCTTCCCTTGAGATAAATCTGCAAATATCTCGGAAACCAAGCGAGCTATGGCAAAATGTTAAGAGACCTTATTTGTAGAGAATTAAGTTTCCTACTTTTTATGTTCTACGATATTTTTTGATCAGATGCGTAGTTCTCGAGATATATCAAGATATTTAAAAGTTCCGAAGCTGCACCAACATAATAGAGATACAGAAACACCGTGGCCCCTCTCTTTGAGATAACTCTGCACAATTGCGAGCTGCAAATGCCACTTCCAGCTTAGCTGTGCAGAAGAAGAACAACAAGAAGAAGAAATATCTCGAAATATGTCCGTCAGGCCCCTTCCCTTGAGATAAATCTGCAAATATCTCGGAAACGAAGCGAGCTATGGCAAAATGTTAAGAGACCTTTTTTGTAGAGAATTAAGTTTCCTACTTTTTATGTTCTACGATATTTTTTGATCAGATGCGTAGTTCTCGAGATATATCAAGATATTTAAAAGTTCCGAAGCCGCACCAACATAATAGAGATACAGAAACACCGTGGCCCCTTTCTTTGAGATAACTCTGCACTATTGCGAGCTGCAAATGCCACTTCCAGCTTAGCTGTGCAGAAGAAGAACAACAAGAAGAAGAAATATCTCGAAATATGTCCGTCAGGCCCCTTCCCTTGAGATAAATCTGCAAATATCTCGGAAACGAAGCGAACTATGGCAAAACCTTAAGAGACCTTTTTTGTAGAGAATTATGTTTCCTACAATTTACGTTCTCTGATATTTTTTGATCAGAAGCGTAGTTTTCGAGATATATCGAGATATTTAAAAGTTCCGAAGCCGCACCAACATAATAGAGATACAGAAACACCGTGGCCCCTTTCTTTGAGATAACTCTGCACTATTGCAAGCTGCAAATGCCACTTCCAGCTTAGCTGTGCAGAAGAAGAACAACAAGAAGAAGAAATATCTGGAAATATGTCCGTCAGGCCCCTTCCCTTGAGATAAATCTGCAAATATCTCGGAAACGAAGCGAGCTACGGCAAAATATTAAGAGACCTTTTTTGTAGAAAATTAGGATTCCTACTTTTTATGTTCTATGATATTTTTTGACCAGATGCGTAGTTCTCGAGATATATCAAGATATTTAAAAGTTCCGAAGCCGCACTAACATAATAGAGATACAGAAACACCGTGGCCCCTTTCTTTGAGATAACTCTGCACTATTGCGCGCTGCAAATGCCACTTCCAGCTTAGCTGTGCAGAAGAAGAACAACAAGAAGAAGAAATATCTCGAAATATGTCCGTCAGGCCC